>NC_068944.1:15196212-15499242 GCF_026419915.1 Harpia harpyja | reverse complement strand
ACTGAGTTCTCATTCAGAATTCATCCTTCCTGGCCATATTCCTGGATTCATGAGCCCTTATTATTATCCTTGATTTCCAGCACGGCTCTAGTGAAGGCCAACTATGACCTGTTTTATTCATATGAGCTAATAATGGCTCATGCAAAAATGTTTGTGTCATTTCAGTATAGACATTAGAGCACAGGAGATTAACTGAAGAAACTTGTACAGTTTCTTTCTACTCGGATTTTCTGCTCAAAACTTCATGAGAGCACAGTTAGATTCTAGAAGCCATAGAGAGTGAATGGAGACATTTAAAATTAATAGAATGTAATGTATGAATGTATTAGAAATGGTAAAATAAAGACCAGAAACAGCAAAGTAAATGGATACTGTTTTTTTCTGAAATGTGCTTCATGTAATGACCATACTGTCTGTCCAACTCGGTATCCAATGAAGTTAGTAGAAGACAGCTATGTTAGTAGCAGTAAAACATCACGGCCAATTCAGAGTGATACTTCTTTCCTCAGGTTCTGGTATTCAGTGTTTTCTGACCTAAGGAATTCATCAGTAGTGTCATGAGTGCTACTCCTTGCCGAGCATTTCCCTCTGAATTTGTCTACATTGGCATCTGATACAGCTAGAGCAATAAGTTCCACAAGATTATTTTTAGGGATATGAAGAGTACTTCCTTTATTATTTTATTTACTGAAAAAGTAGTTTCATCCGATGCCCCTAATTTTTTGCATTATGAAACAGTAAGCACTTATTCCCTGTCCGTCTTCACCTTGCCAGTCATGATTTTATATGCTTACACAATCTCTCTCCTCAGGCATGCCTTTTTCAGACTATTTCCATCATTTTAGTCTATCCCATTTCAGAAGCCATTACATACTTTTAGTAACTATGATTTCCCTTCTCCAAACATTTCTAGCTGTACCATGTCTGTTCTGAGAAGCAGTAACCCTGGTTCCAAAAGCTACATTGACATTTCGCAGTTTTACAATACTTATCCCTCTCCTATTCACTCTGTTCCTTGTTTTCTTTTCAACTAGTTTGAGCAGTGTGGAAGCCAGGCTTACTGCTCTGTATTTCCACAGTTCATACCCGATATCTTGGAAGAAAATTTTTTGTCACATTTCCTACTTATTACACTAGTAATGGGGCCAGTTTAAAGGCTAATTCATTCACTTCACTTAATCTTTTGGAATTTTTGCACTTGAGTTGCTCAGCTCTTGTATAAGTGCTGTTGGGTTGTAGTAATCTTTTATTATTCATTTTATTGATTATTTTCCAAAACCTCTTTTACTAATGCTTTCACTGAGACAGCTACTTATTTAATGCCAGGAAAAACCCAACCAAAACCGTGGTTTGGATGTCGCTCAAGCTCCTTGGTAGATTGATGCAAAGAATTAATTTAATTGCTTATTTTATTTTTTCTCTTACAGCCTTATGTTCTTTGAACATTTCTGTTACACACTGATAATCTTTTGGCCCTGCAGGCTCCCTGGCCTTGGATATTCTTTTTTTTTTTTTTTTTTTTTTTTTAAGGTTTCTATGCCTCAAAATATTCTTTGGCCTGACTTACAGTTTTGCATTTAACATGTTAAAATTTATGCTCATCTCTGTTTTCTTTGGCTGGACACAGCTTTCACTTTTTAAAGAATGCATTTTTTCAATTATTTCTGCCAGTTTCTGATTGTTAAAAAGACAGCTTTCTTTTGGTCCTTTTAAGGTGTGTCATATATATTCAATGTGATATTCTACCTTAGTGTTTTAGATAATTTAAATCCTGCTTAAAAAGACTTTAACCTCTTAACTGTTCCATTTAATTTCAGTTTACTAACTTAATTACTTACAGGTAGTTCATCTCTTTGAAGTGAATGTTACTGAGTGGATGTTTTAATTTATTAAGCTTAATCACTTCAGAGCTGTCATGTTGAAAATTTACGTTTCCTTAAAAAAAAAAGAAAAAAAAAAAGAGGAAAAAAAAAAAGTTGATATTATTTTTACAAAGAAGAGAGATTGTTGCCTTTGATAGGTAAATGTGCATCTGTTTCCCTTTCCACTGAGACATTGAAAACTCACTGAAAATCATTGCTCTTATACCTCTTTTCAGATAATTTGTGATACTCTTTCCTCACAGAAGGAGTTAAAGTTCCTTAAAATCCAAACAGATTCACTATCCTTTTCCATCTGTTTTTGTTTTGTACTGGAGACCTAGATCCCACAGCTGTGTTTCTAATTTTACTTCTATTACCATTAATGTGCGCTTAAAAGAAATATAAATTCCTGCTCAAAGGAAATGCAGATTGAATACATGTACATATCCTGACCTGTACACATCAAGAGCTAAGGAAGAACCCTAGTTTCTGGTTTTATTCTGTTTTTTATAGATCATCCCATCAGTTAACTTCAATAACATTAAGCTAAAACTAGAGCAAACAGGAGGAGGAAGATAGGAGACTAATATGGAGTAAGGTATAACTCCAAAGGTATGAATTCCTTTCTTCAGTTGTAGACACAGATAGAGCAAGGGATCTTTGAAAAATAAATTTATATAAACTCTAATAAAATAATCTAGTACCAAACAAGCATACAAATACATGCTTAGTTTCTGATTTTTTTTCACAGAATGCCAAAGGAAGGTCTGACACATTTTTGGCTTTTAATCTTCCTCCTTTATATCCTGTGAAAATTAGTAAGATTAATTAGCCAAGCCAAGCCCCTTGGTGCTGCACTTTCTTTCTGTATCTCACAAACAGCCAAAACTCACAAAATTTGGCTGACAGACAAAACCTGTTATGTAGACAGTAACAGGTTACTTGTACAGTATCTCAGCTTGTTTGCTAAAAACAGCCTTGATTGCAGTGAATTGAGTCTATAAATACATATGTATTGATCTTAATGGTTACTTTCAGTGAACTCATCCAAAGGTAGCATTTTTGCTTTCATTAGTTAAGAGAAGCTATATATAGCATCTCTTATATTTTGGAACAGTTCTGGATTTTTTTCCTCTTTTTTTTTCCAAGAAAGAGTTTTGTCATTTCTATTCACTTTGTTATTAGTTGAAAATCTTTAAGAATTTTCTTCGTAATTGGGTGGGGTTTTTTGCTTTAGATGGTCACTATTTTGTTTATGAACTCAGTGGTAATAGTCTCAACCCAGAAGAAGCACATAGCAAAATGTCAGCTTTCTTGCATGAGCATTCCCTCATAACGTATACGTTATATATAAAAAAGAACTTTCTCAACAGTTTGAAATTTTGAATTTGTATGAATCAACACAATGTTTTGCTTTCCATCTGACTAAAAACACATTATAAAAGCTTGAAAGTATGATTTATGGTGAGGGTTTTTTTCAGTGCAGGTATTTTCTAAGACTTAATTGTTGGCAATTTGTATTTTGAGGAGAAGCTGTACAAATTTTTTTCCTAATTTTCCCCAGAACTTTAAATTAAGGTAGTCAGGTAGTCACATTTCTAGTCATAACTTTTAAATGTCAGCACTAACATTGTTTAAATAATCTATACCAGTTGTAATATAAAATATATATATTTCTGCATTTTGAAAGTGAAGCTAGACAAATATCTCTGAAAATTAGTAAGGTGATCCCTTTTTTTTTGAAAAAGGTTTTTTATCTTACTGTTTTAATCTTACTGTTTTCTGATACGTTTTTGATCACCTTCATTGATCTGGTTTTATCACAAACAGATCTCTAAGAGTGCATCTGCCTTAGCATTTCATTTGGTGTAGAAGGGCTTTTTTTTTGTCCCTACTTAGGCTTTGGTTTGCATTACAAAGCCATCTTGGAGGACTCTGACTAGATTTCTTTCAGGTGAAATATTCCCAAAGATGTTCGGGGGTGTGCCTAATGCACTCCAATCCTTAAAGGCACTTCCTCAATGGTACAAGACACAAATCCCAAGTGAAATGCATCTTATGTGGACCCTGGGTCCTCAGCACCATCTACAGACCTGGCCCTATCTCTGTGGTGATCTCTTCGCTCCCTGATGTAGACATAACCTAAAGGCTTAGAACAGGATCCAGATTTCCCTTCTGTGGGAAAATTTCTAGGAGTTGCAATAGAGAGAAACAAAGAATAGTTTCTAAATGAAGTATAATTAAGTAGTTTGTAGATAGCCTCTAAGGGACTGTGTTTACAAATAGTTGAATTTTCCATCAAAACTCTTTCTCATGCCTCTCTACTACATTAAACTATTTGTGACATGTCTGCTTTCCTTAGCAAATGTTACTTTTTCCATTGTAACTCTTTCAGTTAAAATCCTAATATCTGTGATACATATTGTCAAAGCAGGGAATTATTTTTTTCTGACTTACAAGAAATTGTGGAGCAACTGTACATTGGTTACACTGTACCAGAAGATGTTTACATACAGAACCCGGTTCTCTTAATTCCTGTCCAAACATAAATCCTGGGCACAAGCCCTCAGATTGTTTCTGATAGCTCATATGATCTGCATGTTGTGGGATTTTAATTATGTTAATGTTTTATAAGTATGCTGCTTTCACTTTTTGAAAGAAAAATAATAAAGAACATCTGGAAATTGGGAGGAATGATGTTTATTTCACTGGGGAGGTCTGGCTGAAGAGCTATTCATTGTAAGTATTGTACAATTAACATAAATAAGACTTACATACTATAGCATGGTTAGCATTTGTCTTGAAGAACGACATTCTCCCTGAGTACATTTGTTTTCAGCATTGACAGCTAGGAACTTAAAAAAGCAACAGCTTGGCAGATGGATTTTAATTCCTGTTGCAAATATGTTTGCAATTGATTTTTACTCTGTAAGTTTACACTCAATGCATAAAAACCTTTTAATTAATAATTATATAAAGATAATGCTAATATTCTTTTTCTGAGGAAAAACATTAGAAAAAAGTTATTAATGGTATTTTTACAGATAAAACCTGAAGGTTTAGAACATATGGTCATAAATCAGAACACTGCAAATCTTGCACTAGTATAAATTGTGTAATTTTATTAAATTACAAGATAGTAAAAAAAAATAAAGCATATAACGAAATAGATTTGTATTTATATATTTAAAAGCAAGTTCACAGAGCACTTCCTTATTCCCTGTCTATGCTGGAGAAGGAACATAGTAGCATAACAGGTTTTGATCCCATTAAAATTATCAGAAAGGCTATCAGTCATGTCACTGGAAAGAGGTTTAAACCAGCTGTAGGATTCTGTTTCAGGTTAAAGTATTTTGTATATATAACTAATGGATGAATACCAATTTTCTCCATTAAATACAGTAACAGTAATGAAGTAGTGTTTTCATAATGAGCTGTCAGCTCACATCTATTTTATACTCTGTGTTATTACTGATATTTTTCAGGTTGGTATTGTTAATGGAAATTCATGACTGGTCACTCATGCTTGTACTTAACTTTAGCTATTAGTAATGAAAACTTTCTCAATCAATTCACAGATTACAGTTTTGCTGATGCTGCTGATTTAGCGCTATGAATTTCTGCCAACGTTAGGCTTGTGAAGCCCTGAGCTAATTGACTTTTTCAATTTCACAATTGAAGTAATATTGTGCCAACTTTCTTAGAACATTATTTTATAGAAATTCTTGCACAAAATTGTCCCATATTAGTTGTTTGCCATCTGTTAATGAAACCAGAGCAAACAAATCACAAACCTGAAGTAAAGGAAATCTACAGTATCCTTCATGCAGAAGTTGGCATGCAAGAACACCATAGAAACTTAAATTCAGGATCACACTTTTAATGACACTGTTCTGTAACAAAGAAAGAAAAATCTATAGTAATGGTTATAGAAAAAATACGCTAATGTACACTTTCTGCTGAACACCTTTCCTTGTCTCCTCACCAAATCAAACATGTCCAGGTTCTCTTTTCAGGGAGGGCTTTCTAGACATTCACAATGGTTACGGTGTGTAACAGAGTTTTACAAACAGTATTTCCAGCTGAAATAAAAATTGAGGGTGCAGAGATTTAATATTTCATCTGACAAAAACATAGATGCCAACTTTTGGGGGGTTTTGAATTTAAGTGATATAGTCTGACAAAGCAGAGTTTGCAACACAGGCAGGCTTAAGATTTTTAATGTGTCGTGGTAACATCCACAATACAGTGATGATTAACAGCAAAAGTGAGAATCAGATTATTTGATTTGTTTTCCTATAAAAAATAACCTGTTGATCCCTTTTTACTTTGTCCTTTTTCCTCTGGTGTTTCTTTTATGTTCCCAATAAGCACTTACCACTGTTATTATTCTTCTGATTTAAGAGGAGATTTTCAAACGTGCCTTGCATCAGATAACAGCAGTCCAGCACTATATATTTGTATACATTTTAATTTGTAAATTAATGTAAACCCTATTACTGTAGCATATTTTTAAAGGCTAGGTCAGGAAATATTCTAAACAATTAAAAAGTAACATTTCAGCTCTGGCTTCTGAAGTGAAATGCCAAATTTTAGAGTTAAGTTCATTGGCTTTCCCTTGAGGAAAGCCCTAGGTGGCTCAGACTGGGTTCCAAAATATGCTGACTGAGGAGTGGTCTGGAAAACTAGCATAAGGATATTCCTTTTCTCTCTATTGAATGGTTATTCGGAAACAGCTTAATAACCTCTAGTTGGAGAAATAATTTAAAATCCTTAAAAAAAAAAATCATCATTTTCTCTTTAAAAACATGTCGATAGCTGGCTTTTCTGTTACAATATCCTGAGGAAAACATTTGTTTGAAGATCCAGACATGGATTTCCCGTATCATATGTGTGCCATCATCTACGCAATCAAGTATAAGGAGTGGAAAGGATAGTGTCTATATTTTACTCTTGGTTAATTATAAGCAAGAAAAAGGTATAGTTCTGTCCATAGGGTTGTTGTATCGTGGGAACTGAAATGGGCCTTAAGGGTTCGTCTTGCCCATGTCCAATAACTCAGTAGGATCAAGTATTCCAAAGAATTCCCTGATGTTTCTCCGACTTGTTTAGAAACAGGCTTTTAGTCACTGTATTTTAGTATTTTAAGATCAGTTTGTTTCTTTTAGGACTAGGAGGCTTACAGGATTTTTTAGGTCACAGGTCTGGATTTATGCATTCATTACATCCAAGTTTTTCTTTCGGCAACTAAGTACTTACTTGGATCTGCTTTTAATGATACTTAAAAAAAAAAAGACTGTATGTGTTTCTTTTGTTGTTTTTTGGGAGTTGGGTTTTTTTGTTTGTTATGGTGTCATGTTACCTTTTATGTACTATGCCTTCGAGATTGTTTTTGAAAGATATATGAGAAGATTTGTGAAGATGAGGCAGTGTCAGAAATAATATTTTAATTTTTGATGTCTGAAGAATTTATAAACAAAGTTACTTACCTACAGGAAAGTTCTATAAGGTTATCACTGACTTTCAGTTGAGAATGCACAGGATGCACGATGGGGCTCTTCAGCAGCTTTAAAAAGGCAAGCTAGTCAGTGTAGAGATATACTTCTGCGTGTACGCATTCTATCTCTTCGATGTCATTGCCTGCAGTCTTGTCAAATTTTGCAAAAGGTAAGATTTAGCACAAGAAGGCATTTGAAGAAAAGATAAATGACTGCAGAAAATGGGACGTTGTTACTTTTGAATTGTCATTGACAGAAAACTCAGCCACCATTTTTGTCAGGAGTTATGCTGCAAATCTTGAGTAAACACAAAGCCTGAAGTTCCCATTTTGTTTTAATGTCCCTTCAAGATTTTAACCAAGAGCAGAGATGTGACTACTTGGGTATTGAACCAATTCATAAACATAAGGTACATTATGGGTCATAAGAATGAAAAGTGCATCTAGCTCGGTCGTTTTTCTCCATCAGTGCCCATAGGCTGACATGCAGTGAACAGTAAAAGCAAAACAAGCGTATATGATACTTTTCAAAATTGGTGTCCCAACCTCCAACGGTTTCTCGCTCATGAGCTTTCCTAAGTCTTTCATGGTTTCTCTGCTTGGTAATTCTTAACAGATCCCTCCTCCAGTGTCTGTCCATCCTTCCCCTGAATCTGCTGCTGACTTTTTGCGTCCACAATACTCTCTGCTGAAAATACTTCTGTGGCTCCCTACCCACTGCCAGACAAACCACCTCCTGTGAGTGGTTTGAATCTGGATCTTGCTGTCTTCATCTCCTGCCCTCAGTTCCTCTACTGGAAGAGGTGAATAGTTTACTCCCAGCTCTCTCACACCATGTCACTTTTGATCTCAGAGATCTGTTTTAGCCACCTACTCTCCTGGCCACACCATCCCTTCTCCAGGCTGAACAGGCCTCATTGCTCCTCTGACAGGAGGTGTTTCATACCTTTGGGGTAGCTCCTCTTTCCCCCTCTGACCCTTCCTATTCTTCCTCTTGGAAAGGAATGAAAGATGGGATGAGCTCAGATGTGGGTGAACCACGGTCTTAGTAGCATAAAAATGCTCTCCATTTTTCTCTGTTGTTTTCCTATTCGTTCCTAGCACTTGATGCCTTTCTGACAGCTACTGAGTACTGAGCTGATGTTTTTAGGGAACTCTCTATACTGACGCTGAGGCTGAAAGCCCCTCATTTTCTAAAACAGGTGGGCCTGGTTCCCTAGCTTGTGTTGACTGATGTGTTTCCATGCTGAATTTTGGCATACTATTGCCATTGCAGCATTGCCAGTATTACTGCCATTTCAGTGCCTGGTTGCTCAGAAGTGCCTGGTGTGCATCCTCACAGCCTGCCCTCGCCCCAGTTATCTCCAACACCAGTGTATCATCACCAGTTGCCTCAGTGTTTGCCCTCTTATGAGGCCCCCAGGGGATATGGTGAGCAGCACTGGACCCCGTGAAGGCTCTTGCAGAGCTTCGCTGCTGACCCCCCTCCGTCATGAGGACCGAACCTGTGCTCCCACCCCTGTTTCCCATCTTTTACTCAACTATTTATCCATTCCAGGATATTCCTTCTTATGTCAGGGTTGCCTTGTTTCCTTAATAGCCAGCATCAAAAGTCTTTCAGAAGTCCAAATACGTATTCAAAACTTAGTTTAGTATACACAGTTATACTTAGATAAATTGCCTTTGTATTTTAGCTTATAAATTATTTGTTCCATGTGTTATACTGTGTAGTACCAGTATATGCTCTTTCATCATGTACCTTGTTTCTTCTGAAATACAACTTTGTTGGTTGGTGACATGTTTTCTGACAGAGGGACATAAATGGCATGAGCTATATACTTATATCAAAGTTCAAACTTCTTATCTTGATTTAAACTGGAAAAAAAAATTACAGAAGACTTTACATTTCAAATAAATCTTTCTATTCTTTTTCAGGAAAATTGGTTGCTACATTCATCCTCTAAGATCAATGAATTAAATATGGGTTCAGGATAAATTTTGTGCCTCCCTAACTGAAAGATCTTCATCTGTTGCATGAGAAATTAATGTAAATTCAGTGTCTCAGGTAAAGATAGAAACAATAAATCTACAGCTTAGATAGATATTCTTATTTTCTCTAAATGAGGATATAATGAATTAATTTTCAAGTGTAACAGATGTTAGTGATTGGGAGGGAGGTTATTTCTGTTGAACAATAGCAATATTGCTCAAAATTTCAGTGATGATATATGTATGTAGTTTCTGGTGATATATTAACTTACTTTCATTAAGCTGTTCTTCCAAAATTCAGTGTTTGAATTTAGCCTCTCAGCTTCTGGAGCATCCAAATTTACTCATGAAGTGCCTGCTTGGTCCATAGGAAAGTATAGCTATAGGTAAATATATTTATGTAAGGAGTTCTTCGAGGTAAATCCCCTGAAATACATGATGCAGAACCTATTTTATTCTGTTTTATATCTGCAAAAGCATTTGTGATTATGTAAAGAGAAATGGCGCCCTTAGGTTGCAAGTTCTTTTTTTTAAAAAAAAACCTGTGAGTTTATAATAAACACTTAAATGCTGAAACAATGTAAAAATAATTTTAAAAAATTGTAGATGTCACCAGTGAACGTAGGAGTACATTTTAGAGGACTTGCGATTCAGGATAGATAACCTCACCTGAAGAAAATACGGAGATATGAGTCACTTGGCTTGCTACTCTTGAATTCAGGACGTTTCTTCCTTGTCAGCTCAGAAATTAGTTCAGCAAATGTTGCAATAGTTTTCTTAAATCAAGTCCTCAAAAAATGAATTTGTCTTTGTGGAAGTGTTTACATGATCAGGGTCTGGAATAGAAAAAAGAAGAGAGAAAACCATTCTACAGATAGAAGAAACAATAATAGAATAAGACACCAGGGGGATGGCAGGGTAGCTGAATAGATATTTATATATTGGTCTATTGTGTACTCTTTTCTTCAAATAGATAAGATTTTTCCCCCCGAACTGAAATGATTTAGAGAAGGGAAATAGTATACAGGAACATACATATTCAGCCAGATAATTACTTTTATTTAAAATACCGATGTAATTTCATTAAAACTTCCCTGCCCCCCTGAATTTACTATTGCAATTGAAAATTCGAATTAAGGTGTTGACATCTACATATTAGAACATATTTTATGTATAAATAGGATAATTGTAACAGACCGCTCGAAAGACGGGAATTTTGTCCCTATTTGTATTGTTCAGTGAAGCATAAGCAGCAGCAGTAATGCTCTCAAGAAAGATAAAAAGAGTAAAAACCCATGTACCTTTAAAATAATTGGCTTTGTGTTGTGCATGCACAGCAGCCAAGGACTTAATGAAAACTTTAAAAACCTTCATTCATACAGTCTCATGGAGTGTAAACAACCAGGTAGAAGACTTTGATAGACTGCCTCATTATAGTGGTGCCTGTGCCATTTAATCACAAAGCAAACGGCAAGCCAGTGGCCTCTTACAATGTAGAATGTAATTTTTCTATTTGAAACCTGTTTTGCACAAGCCAAACTCAATTGCTTTAAGAGAAAGCTGACACCCCTATTCCAACCTACTTATGTTGACTCGCACACATTTTCCTTACAACTTAGGATGGATATGGCTGGTTGATTTTAAGAGCTATCAAAATAGTAAAGTACATCATGAAATCTATTTATAAAAACAAATTGGCTTTGACTACGAAAATTCTTCCATCATTTCTCTCTCTCACTTTTTCTTTTGATCATAATGGGCATTAACAAAAACCTGCATCCCTGGTACAGCTGTTGTGAATTCTTTGTCATTTTTCTAGAATTCTGTGTTTTTCCAAAACACAGGCCAAAATTCAGGTAAAAATATGTTAGAATTGGATGCAAATTAAAATTATGTATTAAAAATATTTGGTTTTTAATTTCACACAAAGTGTATTATCTGCATTTTAAGAATGAGGTCTATTCAAAGATGTTACTGAAATCCATTGCGTAATGCTGTCATATCATAGACATAACTTTTTCTTTTCAATCTTCATTTAAAAACAACATATTAATAGCAGTATTTGAATATTTGCCAACTATTAAATACTTTGTTTTTTATTAATCATGAAAGTGCTCTATCTTAATTATAACACTGCAATTTCATCTTAACAGTATGATTAAACTTTAAGAAAATATGTAATTAAACCTTCCCTGATGGAATTCAATTTATAATATAATATTCAACAAATAGAACCTTTCTCTTTGAGTTGCGCACAATTTTATTAGCAGTATGAATGAGTGTCTTTTATACATTTCGTTCTGTTTTTTTAAGAAAGATGTAAATACTGGGCTACAAAGACTACAAAGCCTGTTAAGCATAAGTAATTTTGTACAAACGTATATGGTTCTTTAGACCAAGAGTGGAATTCTATCCTATGAAGAACTGTAATGAAAGTCTGTGCAGGGACTTATATCCCAAATAGCTTGTCAAAGTGAGACCGAAGAGTCTTGTTTAACAGAATAAACCGAGTGTCAGCTTTCTGCATGGAGCTGGATTGTGCCCTACAATTACAGCAAGTTGAAGCATGAATTATTTCAGTCATGACATTTTCTTGCATTTTAGGTGAAAGTTTGAATCAGCAGATATTTATACAGCTATAGCTGCTTCTTGCATTCAATCTCACTGAAGCTGAAGGGAGCCTGCTTATGTCTATCAAGAGATTCTGTATGCAAATGTATGCATATGAGAAGGATGAGGTAGCTAGATGGATTGAGTGATGATATTGACAGGGACCTTCTTTATAGCTACCGAAGTTCCATTGTCTGAAGTGAAGTAGGAAATACAGGTACTTTTTCAGCTATTGAAACAGTTCAAAATTATTAACTTGATCTATAATATATTACTAACCTTGCTCATGTGTCACAGGGAAGCAGAAAAATACATGGTGGAAGCCCTGTATTCAGTTATAGCAGGAGAAAGAGTGTCTGTGAATACAAAGTGCTGTTGGTGAGATAACCTTTCTGCTATAAAGGTGACATGTAAAATATGCAGAAGCTACTCCAGATCAGAGTAAATCAAATTGCTAAAGTAAGCAGGTTGCCATCTCTACTTTTCATTTTCACTAATGAGATACCTAACTAAAAGCCACTACAATTTACACAGTCATTTGTCCTTTGCTTTTCTTTCTGTTAGCTCTGGTTTGTTGTTGCTTTAAAAAAGATCCTCAGTAAATTATAAATTCTATGTACTCTTCCATAAGGCTTGTCTATTGTGAATAGATACTCAATATTTTTGTTTCGGCTGGAACTAAGCTTCATAGGACAGAATAACTCATTTCAGATTCAGGAAATCAACAGCTTTTTGCTTGTTTTACTGTCTACATATTTATATCTTTATTATGTCTGTGAATATTTTTTTTTTTGAACGATACGTACAAAATACATATGACACCCGGTGCCAGTTTGTGGACTGGACTCTCACAGAAATTGGCACAGTGGCTCTTTGTCCTGTCAAAATCTGCATTTTTTCAGGTTTCAGTAGAGATTTGTGTTTTGTGTCATGAGAAAGCAGAGTCTTAATAGGTGTCATTTATCATCCAAAGAGGGACATGGATCTAAAGAACAAGATGATTCCCATAAATGCTTCAGCCAAATGACCATCTTTCCTCTTGAAGAGAGGAAATTCACAAGCTCTGTGGACTAAAACTCTTAGAGGGTCAACCTTTCTTGGACGGTTTCAGTGTATCTCTGCCTGTGAACAGTAAGGTCTTGATTGTGTTCTTCTGGAATAAATGGAAAGTTTTCCATTGATTTAAATGCCTATCATATAATCACATCCTGATGCATAAGACCAAAGGAAAATTACTGAACAGTTTGAATGTTTAAAAAAACTATATGAAAACTCAAGAAAAACTTCAAATTTAGTATTTGGAAAAAAACCCAAAACCTTTCAAATCTGGCTGGTTTTGTTTGCTTGTTTGCTTTATGGAAGACCACTGGAATTAAGTGACTATAGCAAGAAATGTTTATGGAGCCGACAGATACAAAATTAGAGGCCAGTTGGGAAGTTCCTCCGAATACTCCTTTTAAAAAAATACAATTCCTATAGGAAAAGAAATTAGAGAATAGCGGTAAATTTAAATTTATGTTTCTAATTTCCAATTTGAATTTAAAAATTTTAAACAAATATTTTGTTTTTCATTTTTTAGACATTAAAATAAATATTTAGTTTATGTTTTTTCCTTTCCTGGGCTTCCTTACCGAAATCCATTCCCTGTGATACAAAGTTTAGTTTGACCTGTAGGTGCGTATTACCGTGGGAGTCACATAATGGGCAATGTAGGATTCTGGCCTGTGGAGAAAAAGGTAGCAGCCTGAAATGCAACTTAAATAAGGCAGAGGCAGTGCATCGCCATAAGGAATTAATTCTAAATCTGTATGTTTGGCAAGTGAGAGATTTCCAGTTATTTACTTCAAAACTTTTGTCATGTAACTTCAAAAACCTCAGGTTTTCATCTGTTCTGAAACTGAAACAAACATTGAAATACAGGAGTTTTCATCAGGGCGGATTTCCTGAAAAGCTTCTACAGCACCTAGCATGTTGATTGTGGTTACAAATAACTAGCTTAACTAGGGACTCATTGCTAGAGAGCGAAGTACATGGCAAATACTCATTACCTTGCAATTGCATACCTAATGTTACGGTAATTCAGACACAGTATCAACACAGTGCTTTTACAAGGTAATTTTTTTGCTGTTTGTATGAGTTAGTGCTTATTTCACAAAACAAAGCTGTATCTGAGATTACCGAGATGACCAAAGGAAGCAGGCCCATTCACCTAAAGGTTAATAATACGGGACCTAGATAATTTAATCCGTAACTCTCTTTGTTACTCTCTTCCTGCTTAACGGTGGTTGCCTGCACAGCTGCTCTAGGAGTCATAGAAACTGTAATAATTCATTGTACACATCAAAACAGTTCCATGAGACTCCGAGTACAGGCACACTAATTATAGTAACTATATTTTAACTATTAAAATCCTCCTTTGAGATGAGAAAATGTAAGCTTTCAGAGTTAAAAAATCGTATTGCCATTTTACTTCCTTGTGATTTTTAAATCTAGTGAAATTAGACATTTAAAGTTTTATGCAAGAATGTAATCATCTGTATTCAGTGATTTGGCAGAAGCACAGTTAAGAGTGGAGATAACAGCCATTCCACTATCCTGTCTCTTCCCAAAGTGCGGCTTTGGTAGACTGCTCTTACCAAATTACATAAGCATCTTTGTTATACTTTGGACATCGTGTGCATCTTTGCTGACATTGCTTAAAGGTGTGCTAATGACTGTCAGTTGCTGTAATACTGGCCACCTGTGAGCTTGGAATTGGGCAAAGACAACCAATTCATTTTATGTAGGACACTGAACAGGCAGCAGATGGTAATAAGCTTGAGTCAACACCAGGCTGGGCAGGATTCACACCACCAAGCTAGATGTGGAAAACTCAAAATCCCTTGGCTAATCCCATGAGCCAGCCATTCTCCCTAATTGTGTCTTTCCATAAGAAGATGTACTTTGCATGTTCCATGCTGAATGAATAAACATGATTTAATGTACTGACTGTAGGATTTTACTAATCTATTTATTAGTTCCCCTTTCAAGGGAAGTTATAATGATGTGTTTTCACTTAAAGCAATTAGAATGTATTTTTAACAGGGGAAATGACTTAGATTATAATTACAGAGCATTATGCTCTACTTTTAATGATTTTGCTCTTTAGAAAAATGAACAGTGAGAATCATTTTGCATAAAGTTGTTATCTTGCTCTCACAACATAATACTGACTTCCTTCTCAGGCTGTTGGGTCACCACAGCTGTCAGATCAGGGGCCTATGTCTTAGACTAAAATAAAAAAGAAGATGATGAATAAATATTTGCAATTACATCTGTAGTACCTGAAATATCTCTTCTTAATTACACTATTTGAGTCTCCATACAGTTTTGAGGCAAAACCAAAGCTAAATGTGTGAAGATTTTACTGGTTTTTTTTATATTTGTTGCATGTCTAAAATAGAAAATTATATCTAGTACTATAGCAACAACAAATCTATGAAACAGTAAAGGCAAGCATGCCTTGTCCTATGTATTCAACAGATAGGGAATATAAAATAGAAGGTAGGGCAAATGTGATTCCACTGTTTAGAGTAAAGGCAAAAAAGGGGCAGGAGAAGTTATCTGACACATCTACTTTGCAAAGAGCTGGTTTACAGTCTTATGAGAAAAGTGGACAATCACAAAATAGTAGATTCGGAGCATGGCAGGTAGGTCTTCAGCCTTGTGTACCCACTGGTTTGCATGCATGCATTGTGGTATGGGGGAAGGGGCAGCAGCTGTGTACTCTGTATCAGTACCACAGGAAAATTTCATCCCTTTTTTTCTCAGCTGCTATGTAGACTCTTCTAAGAAGGCTATTTGGCTGAGCAGTTTTTGCAATGTTTTTCTCAAAGTATGTTAAGGAAACTAGGTACATTTTCCAAACCCTGACTCTTTCAGCTGGTGTAGAAATTACTAAAATCATTGATAGGCAACAAAAGAGAAATCTCACATTAGTGAGGTTATGTGAATCAATCTTCTGTACTGAGACCTAACTGAGAGCGAGATGAACTGTTACTCTCCTCTTTAATACTCCTACGTTACCCAATCCTTAGTAGGTCCTCCTCTGTGAAAGGTACTTTTCTAGAAGCAAGCAAGTAAAAAGCGTAAGTGGTACTGTGTTGTAAAAATGAGACAGAATAGGAAAAGTTTAGAGATTATGGGTTTAGAGCCAAATAGTTGGAAACATTAGTCCTTTGACAGTATTACATTATTGCTGTTATCTCTTAGGTAAATACGTGCACTTTTTAGATGTTTCACTGCACTGTGTACATGAATAAAGGGTGCTTTGGTGAGTTTGGCAGTCTGATAGGAGGGAGGTTCTGCAGTCCAGGAATTTCAAGCAAGAAAGTGGAGAGAGCTGCTCACGGCTTTCCTAGACAGGGCAGGTGGAAAATGCACTGGAATGAGTGGAGGTGAGCTGGTAAAGTTTGGACCTTGAATGCATGCCTGAAGTGTGGGACTGAGTGCAATGAACAAAAGTAATGGGGTTGAATGAGTTCGTAGGGCTGAGCTGAAATCGGAGGAAACAGGAGGGTGAGAGGATGGGGTAGGAGGAGGGTAGGGCTCAGCAGATAAGGAAATAGGAAGGGTCCAGTAGAGAGAGTGGATTCACACCAGAGCTCAGATCTCTTCCAGACATGTTCCTGGTACGTTAAGAATAAAGTTTAACTGCACTTAGAGTTTTTGCTGAGGTTCCCTCACTATCAGATAAAACATGGGTTGCAAATCATAAACTTCCCGGATCACAAAACATTTTCAGCCATCACACCAGTTCTCTTTTTCTCCATGCAGCTCTCCATTTCTCTTCTAAGGTACCAGGCACTGTGAATCAAAGCATCAAAACAGGGGTTTGTGTGATACATAGTACTGGAAGATGATCCATGTTGTTCTCTACCCTTCTCCTGACTGACAGAAATATCTTGATTTGGTTATAGACCCATCTTTTAATGCAGAACTTTCCTTTAGTCACAGAAGTGTATTAAATCCTCTAGGTGTGGAATGGCTGGCTGTTGCTGACTGGGTGCCACTGGAAGCATTTGGTTCTTGTAAAAGTCTGTCACGACTTGACTTTTTTGGTTTGAATCCCTGAAAGGGTTACAGGATTTGAGAAAAAAACCATGCTGGCTCTTGGGTAGTTATGTGGGTGGGCTGGAATTGTAAAGATGTGACTTGGGAAGAAGGAAAGTATGGAGGTTTGATTCAGAGCAGTTCTGTAAGACAGAGGAGACTATGGAAGACAGAGCATGTGTTCAATGTGTTATTAATTTTTCCTCCTTTTGCTTTTTACTTTCTATTACAAGGCTGCTATTGTGTAGGCAACTTGTCAAGGTATAATATATTTGAAATGCTCTGATAGGAGCACAGTGATTAATTGGCTTGGCTGTATTGAAGGCGTAACAATTTGTAGTCAAACAATTTTTTTATTAGCTTTAAGATTTCTGCTGAGAAATATACTGTGGGGCATTCTTGGAAAAACATGCAATTTTTAGATTTCATCAGAGTTCAGATCTTTTGCTAAAAAAGGTGGCATTAAGTGGTTGTTTGATTGTTTTGATTTTACTGGTATCTTCAGCAATTATGATCTTGTTATTAATGTGGTACCTTTCTTCCAGAGCTTTTTCATTTGTTGACTAATAATGAAACTTATGCTGTTGTGAATATCAATTTGCTATTAGTGTTTTTAGTAAATAATGAATGTCAGCAGTAGGCAAAGAAATTTTAAATCAACTTCATGTTTAAAACCCAGTATACATTGTATTCTTGTATCCTCTAAGGGCTATATTGAGTGCTACTGCAGTAAAGCATGTGAAGAGGGCATCCCTTATTTAGATAATCTATGTTGTGATACAAATGGTACGAAGAACGGGAATGAACAATAAAATCCAGCATCTGTTTTGAAGTAGTCATCCATTCATTGCTTGAGTTTTACTGGAACTAACTTAAGAACTTCTATGTTAAGATTGATTTAAAAAACCAACCAAACAACCAAACAAAAAACCCCACCAACAACAAACCAACCCAAACACTTGTTTGTTTTTTAGAAGTATTTGTGCCGGTATTCTAGCTGAAGGTATAGAGTTTGGTCTACTTTAAGAGGGTACTTGAAACTAGTGCTGTGTTTGAATGCTTGACAAACATTCCCTCAGCCTTGCTTTTCTTTCAGCTTTCAGTGACAGTAGAGCCATGACGATGCTTGGGAAATTGGTGTGTTGCTATGGAAATGGCTGTGATGCCACCAGTTCAGCATTTGTGCTTCATTGCCAGATCCAATGCAAAGAGATAAATGAGGGAGAAGTCTCTAGGCTACTGTACAAGCAAAAAACCAAAAATACACCAAACCTTGATATTAATGATGAGTTAATTGAGATGTTTTTCATACCTCATGATATTCAGATTTTTACTTTTTTTTTTCTACAGCTGATCAGTTAAGCACTTGTCTGAATTTTGAGAGGTTCAGGTTCTGTGCCTGATTTACAGTGATCGGAGGCAAAACTACTTCGACCCAGAAATTAGGGCACTCAACAGGGATGTCAAATTACAGCAGAGCTTACATAAATTCCCTGTTGTCCTACCTTTTCAGTTCCCATGAAACAGGATGATTGTTCTCCAGTAAGCTGTAAGCGCAAGTTCTCCTCACTAAATTCAAGAAATTAGCAAAGTAATGGAGGAAGGAACTACCAGCAATCATGTACTTTGAATTTTCTGGTTGGGGGTGGCGGGGGGGGGGTGTGTGCATGTGCGCGCAGGGGAAGGAGTTCTGTCAGACATGTATTTTGCTTGGTTTGGAAGGATTAAGTACAGAAATTGTTGGGGGGAGGGCAGTATTGTAAAACAACAGAGGAAGGAAGAGAAATGGTCATTTCTGAGACTGTTACACTCTGTTTGTTTTGCTGCAATGCAGGAAATGTCTGTCCTCTGGGTCTGAACAGGATCATTCATGTATGCGATGAATGATTTTTAGGGGTTGTCCACTATAGCCACAAGAGCTACCTCTAATACATAATGTGTGTCTGAGTCATAATTCTCCTGTGAGTTTTCCTGAAGGATAATGATGACCTATTGGTCATTCCTGGGGTAGCTCGTTTTTTTGTGGACAACCATCCTGGCCTTCAGCCATAATGCCAGATGCAGCTGCCCCCAAGTAGAGTGGGTAGCTGACCATCTCACAAGGTCACAAGTGTACTTCCTTGGACCTCTCTTTCTTTTCCATGTTTCAGTCATTGCTGCTTCAATAGATGCAAGGTTTCAGGTGCAGAGGTGAAATTCTTGCTCATAAACAAGACAACTGAAGTGCCAGCTTTCAAATCACTGAGGTAT
Organism: Harpia harpyja; assembly: GCF_026419915.1. Classification (NCBI taxonomy): domain Eukaryota; kingdom Metazoa; phylum Chordata; class Aves; order Accipitriformes; family Accipitridae; genus Harpia; species Harpia harpyja. The sequence continues at coordinate 15,479,943 of NC_068944.1, read as the reverse complement.
AAGCTGCCATTTCTGCTGGCAAAATTCCCGTGTTCTCAGACCATCTGGGAGTCTTCTCTGGAGAGTTAATGTTAATTATTTCATTCTATCTGAAAAATGATTCTTCAGTGAGACAAGATAAAAATTTAGTTCTCATTTCCTTCTAATTCTCAGAAGTCAAATTAGTTCATCCAGTTTGTATTTAGTTGTGAAAAGTTGCTTGCATGGGGTGTGGGGAATACTCACATGTGAGCAAGAAAACAGAAGTAAGGTAACATGAAAAGAAGGATAGTCAATCTCTCTTTATTTATACATTTACCACTGTAATATTTTCTTAAAGGAATCTACTATCGGGAATTGAAAATGGGATATGTTTTTTTTAAACTTTTTTATCACTTCTGGTGAATCTGACAACTTGCCAATAGCTTGAAGCAACTTGTTATGCTTGCCTTCAGCAGTACTTGTAGTTGTTTAGATGAAAAATGAAAGAATCAAAATCTAGTTATTCGTCCGGGGTGTCTTCACACAAAAGTTTTTGCCTTATTCATTCAGCTACCATTAATAGCAGTTAACATGCAGGAAATTAGTCTTCTGGAGTGCTTAGAAGCAAATTCTTTTGTGTTCAAGCAATAATTTATATCTGTGGAGTCATACCAGTCTCCAACATGTGGGACTCCTGGATTGGTAATGAAAATGCTAGAAATACAACAGAGGAACGTCTTAAGACCAATGAAATTTCAACTTCTAGTTTGCAAGGTGTTAAGTACTTTTCTGAAATCGACAGAAAGCAGTTGATTTGAGCCTGTGGCCTCTCTAGCCTAGGTTGTGGTGTAACCTTCATGATGGCTGTTGGCATCAAAACCACTGCTACAAATGGTGGCAGAGCTGTAAACACTCTGTGATTTGTTCAGTGCTCCTCATAAAACATGACATGGAAAAGGGGAGGAAATCCCATTATGGAAAAAAAAGCTTAATTTAAACCCCCATAATGTTGGCCGTATACTATTTCTTCTCTAAAATTGAACAAAATTGTCATATCTAATGTGTACAGGATACAGGTTATCCTAGGCTGACAGTAAAAGATACAAGTTTTGAACTTTCCCACAGATGTCTTGATACAAGTGTCTTGATGATGTGATCAAAACTTCAAAAACTTGTGAAAGAAAGAGTACATTGTATAGTGGAAAGTAAAAGCACACATTTTTGTAATAGCAGATAAAACTGTGATCCCAGATAAGGAGTTATTTCTTTCCCTTCATACTTTCAGAAGAATGGAAACTACCACTCCAGTGCTTGAAATCTAATTTCTATTCAGCTTTTGTTCAGAGCCTGACATCTGCATGCATGTTTTGAACTGTGCTATGTTTAGACTGAAGAGATGAGGTCAGAGAATTATGTGACTTGGAGCCATAAAGCATGATGGATTTAAAAAAAGGAATTACATATGCTTACTCTAGACAAAGCAACACTAAATGTTTCTTTAGAAATTACTAAACCTTAATCCACAGACATTGTAATCATATTTTACAGCTATGTAGTGGACCACAATCATTGTTGAAAGACCCTTAGCTTAGTTCATTGACTTTTTTTGTTTTCACTAAAGTTAACAACACCTAAGCTTTTTAGGAAGTCCTTTATTTGGAAGGGAGAAAGTTGAATTTCAGATCTTTTTGCAATCTTAAAAGGGAAAAGAGCTGCCATCCTAAGTTACTTCTCCCAAAAAGTGATGAAAGTTTTGTTACTGAGAAGGTAAAAATAAAAGAATGGGGGAGGTGGAATGGAAAGAGAAGACTAAGGTTGGTTTGGGAAGAGCACACTGTGTTAACTCTTTCTACAGTTTCAGTAGTAGACCTTGATATAAGACTGCTTTGATACCTTTCAACCATTTGCCTTTGCTTGAGAGTCCTGCTTCCAGGGTCTACAAGTGGCAAAACCTCTTGTAGGCTCTGTGGACCAATTTTGTTCCACCTCATCAAAGTCCAATTTTAAAGAAAATAAAGGGCAAAACTGAGAAGAATAAAAAGGCTGTATTTTTAGAGAAAGAGCTCTCCAGATTGTTTTTACTCAGAAGTCCTCTGCAGAGAAAAATATAACTAAATTTGGCTCTAAAAGAAAATGTAAGCATTTAAAGTTGCATTTAGTTGTTAATTCACGCAGTCATAGGATCATGGAGGTCAGCTAGTCTGACACCCCTGAGTGGGACTGTTGCCTACTAGTACTTGATTTTAAAATAGTCTCAGCAATTATATCAAACTTTTGCTGTTCAAAGTTTGCAAGAATCCTCTGCAGCAGTAATGAAAGAGATACTAAAATAGATTTCTTAATGTAAGCACTCCCTTGTAAGACACGCACCATCTCTATGACAGTTCTAAGAAATTTTAATCACTGGTGGCAACATCGGAAAGAGTGCTGCCCTAAAAATTAAGAACTTCAGTCAGCAAAGCGTGCAAGTGCTTATGTTTTTTAATAACATATACTTTGTTCAAATCCTCTGTGCTAATGAATTTTCCACTTGGGGTGCCTATAAATTAGTTAAATTTTGACATCTTCTATGCCAGCATTTTGAGGGTATACATTCCCCTCAGTAAAGCTTCTGAGTAAAGGTATATACACACACACACACACACATTTAATCGTGGGTGTATTTTTAGAACAAACACCCACTTGCCTAAGTGACTTCCATCATCTGGAGAAGTGATATAGTGTTGTTAAAAGGAATGGTGACAAGTAGAATGACATAACATGCACGGCCTTAAAGTAATTAAGTATGTGCTGTATTGTGTTACTGAATTAGCTTATGGTCACTGACGGATTTTTTTTTTTTTTGTGGTTTGCCTTGCTTTTCCCAAAAAAACATCAAAGGCTTATTATTTTCTTTAATAAATTAAACTGGTTTTTTTCTATTTGTAGACATGGGGGGAAGGGGAGAGAACTTTTAACTTCTCTTTTAAAATAATCCCATTTTAAATGAGCACTAAGACTCTAAGAATAAGCCCAAAACATGGTCTAATCCAAAGTTTCTGCTGGGCAAAAAATAATAATTATCCAAAGAAATTGAAAAAACTTTAGTTGGTCCTAGGCAAAATTCTTTGGGTGCAAGGGTTTTATATTGCTTCAATTTTAATTGGGGCTTGTTTGAAGACTTCTAGAACTAAAGATTAAGATTAAAAAATCGTGGCCTTCTCACAATTTCTGGATGCTAAAGAGCACAGAAAGACAAGCTGAATATATGTGGACTACTTTGTGCAGATTCTGTCAGGACAATTCTAATGGTTCTTGCAAGGAGGATATAGGATAAAAAAAGATTAATACTACTGTGCTTCTAGAAAAAGTTTGTCCAAAAGATCAGCTCTAGTATTGATCGGTGTAGGTATATTTTGTAAAAGTATTATTTGCCTTATTTTCTACTGTGTTTTGGTTGTGAATTTTTGTTAGCAATGAGCAAGAAAGAAAATTCTGAGAAGAAAATTCTGAAAAGAAATTCGGAAAATACTCATGTAGAACTGTTCTGACTAATTTTGACCACCCATTTTAATGACAGTATTTTGAAGCCAAACTTGGCTCAGTTTTGTGAAATAGACCGTTGCTCTCTTCTCTTCTTGTTTCTGCCTGTGGTCAGTGGGAATATTGCGCTCACCACCTTTTGAGATGCAGGTAACTGAATAGCAAGCCCTTCATCTGCAAAAGATGACTGGAAAAGCTTAATATAAATAGGAGATGGAAACCATGTAGTGAACAACTGTGCTATTACTTTCTATAAGACCATGTTTAGAAAAAATGAAAACCCCCATATACCTTCTCTCTTCAATGTCTGTACCATTAAAACCTACATTTTAATGATATATCTGCAGACTTCAGAAACAAGGATAGGAGCATCAAAAAGATCTGCAAAACATTTTAAAACACTTCACACCAAAGCAAGTATTGTTGTAGAATGAAGTTTGCTAATGTTTAAGAATAGGAGACTTCAGCTATGTATGTAGGATGGAAATAAACCAACTCCTCTATGGCATTGCACAGTGTATCTCCTGAACATATCCTGTGAGACAATTAGTAATGCTAATAATATTCTTCAATTGCTGTGCTGCTAATAATAAAAGAATGGAGACTGTTTATGGTAGAAGGGAATTCCTGTCATATGCAACAATAGAAATAGCAGCAATAACGGAAATAACAGTAGAGAAATGTATGATTCTGTGAAAAAGTAAAAAATTTTCACTGTAAATACGGCTGATGTTCATTATGAGTCAGCTCCATTTATGTAATATTTTATTCATTTATAAATTCTTAGAGCTTAAATCCATCATAAACCAAGACTGAACTCATTTAAGGTGATTATTGAAAGATGATTTAAAGTCCAGCAGGGCAGACTTAAGAAGACCTGAGGGAAAACAATAGGAAGCAGGGACTTGGTAATTTGAAATGTAGAGGAGCCGAAGGAGAAATTACACACTGTGTGCTGTCTGAAAAGAATAGAGTTGGATCCTTCTAAAGAGAAATAGAACAAAAGGCTCTGCCATCAAAAGGTAAGATGGTACAGCATCCTCAGCTGCTGAGTGTCACAGTGGCTGTCTTTCTGTGACCTGATGCCATGAGTTCACTGGTGAATGCTGCATTGAACTACCATGTCTGCACTTGAATGGCTCTTCCTACTGATAGATTCATTATAATATGTGTTAAAAAATACAAAAGCCAATAGAGGAATGTACTAAAACAAGTGATTTGGAGTTAAAAGCAAAAATCCGTTCATGCAGATATTAGCTGCAAGAATTAAAATTTCTGCTGGGACAAGGCTCATAAATTAAATCACAATAAAAGTTAGCTCCCCAAAGCACAATGGTTGTGTATTAGCCACTGAGCACCTACAAGAAAAGAATTATGAATGTGAAATGGCTGGTATTTTTTCTCCCTGCTACTCCTCAGAAAGGAAATTATTTCCATCCTAGTGAGCCAGTACCATGAGGACAACAAGAAAAACTGTCAGACTTCAAACATCTCCCTGGATATAAATAGTGTGATGAGTAGAGAAGGATACCAAAAGTAGCAGGCACCTCTTGCATGGCTTTCTGCAACTGAAGGTGGCAGGGCTCAGTGACTTGCACATTGCCTCTCATTCATCTATGCCCAACTCTTACCTAACTCTTTTTCAGTTGATATGCAAGCTGGGTCATTTTAAGTGCAGGCTTTAAAACAAAAAGGGAGCATGTGTAGCAGTTACCGCTCTGCAGTGCTGGACTTAGACCTTTATGTACACTGGCAAGAGTTTATGGCCACATAAAAAGAGTTGCTTAGATTAATTTCTGAGATAGTGGAAATGTAACTGTGAATTTAGAATCCTATTTATGGTATAAATATCTCAATACCTCTGTTGGTGAATGACCAGAAAATATATTAATTAACACCCAGAGACTGGAGTTTACCTACTGTTGTCAGTATGTATTGTCTGATAGATGATGTAAATGCAAAAAACACCTCTCAAACTCTGAATCATTCAGTGAGGATGCCTGGGATTACAAGTGTTCATTTATGTAATTCTACACTGAAAACTTTTTTCCTCCCTTGTCTCTCCACCCCGCCCCACCCCCAAATCAGAAACCTTAATTCTGAGGTATTGAAAATCATTTGGGAATTTTCCCCATTACATCATTACAAAACAAATAGGTCAAGAAGACACGCTTTTTGTGGAGTCTTGATGTGTAAAGCAGTACCTGTGGTGAGCCAGTCAGCTGGCACCATATACAGAAATTCTTATCTTGAAGAAGCTAAGAATTGTTCATAATACTTCACTTATTTCACTATTCTAGTACAAAAAATTACAATGAAGTTGTTAGTCCATTCTCTGACAGTCTCTGTATTTATACAGAATTTGCCAAATTTTTTTTAGTTCATGATTCATAGTATGTTCTTATTCGGAGTAGCTATTAATAAAGGTAGACTAATCATTCTATTAAACCTACTGGGTATTTTCCATAAAATCTGCATATTTGATTTTGTAACTATAGTTTTCTACTGACTTTTTGCATGGAAAGATTGCTTAACAAGAAAGCTGACTTGTGGTTTTGTGAGTTTACTCATTCCTATTGCTACATAATAAATCTGTATCTGCAACAAGTCTCCTACTTTTTAAGTCTTGCTCTCAAACTCTGACTCAAACTTCACAACTAAAGTATGAGGATTAATCAGTTAATACTGCAAAAGCCAAATCTTGCTCTGGTAGAATTAATACTAAGGAGCACACAACATTTTTACCCCACCGCCCTCCCCCTTTCTCTTTTATGTTAGACTACGTATTACAACTTCAGATCTTGTAGCTGAGACCATCTCAGCCATCGTGGGAAGTGAGCAACACAGTTTTCTGCTATTGACCTGTTTGCACTTTTACTACTGCTAGTGTGAAAAGGGACTTGTGTTAGCTAATACTGAACCAATATGCTGGATATTTGTACTCCGGATAGGGTATCACAGGTTGTCTGTTTGATTTGACCAGAAATCCTACAATATTTATTTTTTTTCCTCTTCTACCCACTCCTGCCCTCAGGTGATCCCCAGAGCATAGAAAATCAAGATGTTTTTTACTATATGCAGCTGATGAGAATATCAAAATAAATAGCATCGGTTAGGCAGACTAATAATTTTCTTCTGCCCGTGGGAAATGGTATAAAAGGACAGTCTTATCTCCTACAAGCTCTGGAAAGCTGGTGATAATCGGTGGAAGTGATGGGGGGAGTTGGTGTTGGTTTTTTTTTTTTCCTCTGAGATAATATTATTAACTTGGTGGGATGACCATCTTTCCCTTAACAAAGAAATTTGTGTTTGATCTATGGTGCCTTGAGTGTTACCAGTTTGGGTCTGAGCCAGAGCATACTAAAGCACTGTCATGGCTTCTGTGGATTTACCTGATAAACTTTGGGTGAATCTCTAAAACACTTCCAGGGCAGACTTTTTTGAGACCTGTCACGGGTACAGAGCAAGGAATTCAGAGTGGTCTTTTGGACTTACGAAGTCTGGGTTTGGAAACCATCTGCTTTTCCTCTGTGTTATTTCCCTGGGGTTGTAACAACATGATTTCTAATCCCCTGTAGTGGCACATTTCCCCACAGAACATCCTGGCTGGGAATGTAACACACCAGCTGCATTTGAGTTCTTAGGGAAGCTCTTTCCTGCTAGTTTTCTTTGAGTAAAAGCTGTCTTTATCTGTTAAAAATTTGCTGTTGCAACAAAAGCCGAACAGAACTGGTGTTGGTAGTTACAAGAGCTAAGGGCTATAGCATTTTCTTCCAAATCCTCTAAGTGGTGTGTAGAAGTGTTTGTTTTCTCATCCTTTTCTTGCTTTGGATTACGTGTTTATTCGGTGCAATATTGATGCATTGTAATAGCAGACTGGTAACGTCTTTGAGCAGAGATTTTCAGGAAATATTGTAAAATAAGTAGCACAAGAGTGGCAGAAAGCAAATCACTAATACAAATGAATGAAGTATTTGAAATATTTATCTTTCTGTCTGCATACATGTTCCTCTTAAACTCTTAAGACCCAGAGCAAATGATGGTTGTTTTTTGGGGGTGTTTGGTTTGATTTTTGTTTTGGTTTTTTACTTTAAAAATTCCAGGTAGTTCTGTGTATGAATATTGCAGAAAATTTCACTGCAGTACTCAATTTTAGTATCCGTTTTATTCCTGCTGCAGAGGATTCTTGCTAACTCTGAGCTTTTAACTATTTCCAGTTACCATGAGCTGTTAATTCATCTTCCTCCCCTTCAGTTAGGTTAAAAGTAAGAGAAGGTCTTTGGGGGAGCACTAGCATCCGTTAAAACTATGATTCTGTGGCAGGAGGAGATTTAACCTATAGGTTACAGTAATGCAGGTGATCAAATGTCAGAAAACCAGCACTGATATTAGACATCCTCTTGATTGTTACTATTTGTAGGGTCCTGCTTGAATGCTACTGCAGGCTTCATTTTGCAAAGCACCTTTTTTTCTATGTAAGATGAATTTCTCCATAAAATCTAGCAGACGTCATAATACTTACAGGAGAGTCAAAGCAGAATATCTAACTTTATAAAAAAGGATACATTTGATTTGTAGGAAACCAACATGATTGATTCATACAACCTGATACTTCAGAGGTTTATTGAATGATATGTCAAATGCCATTTTTAGAATCTGTGCTCTGTTCTGTAGTACAATGTATCAGTATGTTTGAAGGGCTTTTCTTCTACATTGGCATTCATATATTGTTTATTCTCACTGTATTTAAACATGTTGCATACACTTCATGCATGCATGTGTGCCTGGGACTGTGACCAGGCATTTAATAGTGGCACCTATAGATTACAGTTAGCTTTCACCCATATATATCACTATGGCTGGATTTGCAAGATTTTCTAGATATATGCTGAAATGAAAAATGCATCCAGGAATAAAAGACACTAACTTTTCTGTTCTACTTTGAGGATCAATTGCTGTTAGAAATTATACACCTACATAAATATACAGTGGCACTTACATTCAGCTCACATACTTGTTCTTTGTCGAAAGTGCTTTAGACTTAGTGCTGTGCTCAGCTATATTAAATCCCATGCAAAGCACACTGTTTCCACTTATTTTATCAGTCAAAACAACAGCATCTTGAGGACCGTGATACCTCTGCTAAGACAGGTTTCTGTGTGATAATGTAGAGAAACGTAAGGATAGATGTGGTGGCTGATATAAACCTAAGGGATAATTTTGGATTCTGAAGCTGGATTTGAACTTGTAACCCTCTAAATTGGAGCTGTAAAAATGATTTGAGTTTTTGTCCCTCAGTAGTATATATAGAACAGATGTTGGTGATTACTCTTCTGTTCGGAAGTTCTGCTTCATTTTAAGGTATTCTGTTGCATGGGTTTGATTTTGTAACACTTACTTTCACAAATCCCTGCCTTCCTAACAAAATACTAAGGATCTGAGCAGATAGATACCATCTTTCAATATGTGTGTTCCTTCAGATTGTGTGTAAAGGTCTGAATTGTGTTTTATAAAGACGTAAATAAGAAATCTATCTCAATAACTAACTTGTCTGTTTCTCAGCATTAAGTTCCCTTGTACACTAAATGCCTTTAAGTTTTTCAAGAACAAAGTGATGACTGTCTACTATATATGTGTAAAAGATACTGCATTTCAGCTTAATAAGCTCATCTATGGAGGAGTCGAGAATTAAGAAGCTTTACTGCACTGGTATTTCCATTATTTCAATATATAGCTATATGATAAAAAAACTGATGAAAGGAGTTACAACTTTTCTTCTGTAAATATGGCTTTCCATTGCAGAATGTCAAACCATTGTTTGTGGTTTGTCATATTCAAGTGGACTATGTTTGTTTGTAACTAATTAAATGTTGTAAAAAGTGGGTAAAAAATTGGTATTTCCACCAAAAAAGCTTCAGATTATTTAAGTAAGCTAGTTATTCCAGTTCAGTTTGAGAAGTTACTCAAATTTAATATTAAAGTATAATGAAACCATAACTTTCTCTGTTGGTATTTTTTTCTGATTACATTTAGAAAAGTACCTGTGGGAAGAGATACAAACTTGGGTACAAATTCTGGCTACGTAATTGTTCATAGGTAGCTGCTACACATTCAGCTTAAGCTCAGTGAAATGCTTGAGATTTCTTGGGCATAATGATTTTTTAAAAAATATTGCAAGTTCTGGGATTTTCCTGCTGGACACCTGCTGAAACTGTTGTAACCAAATTTTTGTTGTGGTTTGTGTTGAGGTTTTTTTGTCATCTACTCTGAGGCCAGACATGAAGCAAGCAGTATTGGTTTTCCTCCAAAAGAATCACTGAAGTTAGTCTTGCCAAAACTGAGTCAGAAATGCAGAAAGCCAAAAAATGGCTACTGGAACCGATTTTTTTAAGTAACCGTAAGATCAATTCAGATGTAAGTGTTAAATTCTGCTGATCTGTGGACTGCTATGAAGACTGAGTGCATTATTTGTGTAGGCTGTCCTTCTGTCCTTGAATTGCCCTGCTGGCAGTTCAAAGCAAAGTAATGGTGGTGAGTTTTTAAGCTGTGGGTGCTTAAGGGTTGATAAAATTGTATAACACTTTTCACAGAACTGCAGCGTGCAAATCTTTTCAGATATATATCCTCTGCTTTTTTTTAAACACAGAAAAAAAAGACTCCAGATTCCATAGCTAAAGTGTTTATACACACAGTAGTTTAGTTAGTATAGGAATAGTTGGAAAATTACTATGGTGTGCTTTGATTTCACAGAACTCTCTAATAATAAAATAAATCTTTTTATGGATTGCATGTATAGCCTGTGACTATAACACCATAAATTACAGTATATTATAAACATCTATATGAATCTATAATGGTATGTTATGGCAGCAGAAAGATGACGTATGTATACTATAACTGGGTGAATCGTCTCTAATCATCTCTCTCTAACCATCCTAATTCTCACTGACTGCAATCAAGCCCACAAGGATTGATCTAATCTGAGATGAAACACTTTGTAGCAGATGTTTCTATATTTCTTCTATTCCTAACTTTAAATGCCAGCAGATTTGCAATCTGGAAAATAACAATAATAAAAAAAATGCTATCAGAAATTTTAGGATTTGAACTATGACACTAAAATGATCTAAGGCCTAATAGTTTTTCTATAATGTTGCAGAAGGTCATGCTGCAAGTTTATAAACTAAAGGTTTAACCTTGCTTCCTAATTAGGATGATAAAATGAAGCTCAAGGGTACGTGCAAGGTTATCATATATGAGGAATGTTTTCCTGTTGGATATCCTTCATAACACACCTTCAGACAGCATTTTTTATTAAAGGCATTATTAGTGATCTTTCTGGGATATAGTTGTGAGTTTTTTAATCCTGGCTTTACAGTTTAAACAGCTTTGCTTTTATTGCAGTTGCTTTGTGGTAGATACTTCAGTAAAGTTTGAAGAAAATATGTTGAAATAGGCAAGAGCAGGTGGAGAGTTAGAAACAATAAAAAAAAAAGAAAACCTCCCAAGGCTTATTGTATATCTTGTGGTAAAGTCTTGGCCCCACATCCTGGAGCTGCTGACAGAAGCAAATAACCTCACGCATCTGAGCGGGGCTACAGATTATTTTTCCCTCTCCTCCTGTTTGGGGGGGTGTCAGATCACTGTGGAGGATCTTCTGCTTTGCTGCTGGGAGATGTGCGAGTTCCCAGTGGTGTGGTAAAGGAGCAGGAGCTGGCCTCAATTCCCTGCCTCTCTGCACCCTCTGCGCTAATTCGGGAGCTCGGTGCTGTGCTTCCTTTCTTGCTCCTTCATACGGATCCAAATTTGCCACCCAAAATGCACCCACTTAGTGCAGTGCTAACTGTATTTCAAAAAAACCAGGCAGCAAAATCACTGCTGTTCAAGACAGGGAAAACACTGTTTCTAGGGCACCTTGAGTTCAAAGATGCCCAGAAACCTAAGTGCGGGAGGGATGGCATGCCTTGTTACAGCAGTACTTGCTTTTGTCTTTTTAATGGAAAGTGTTGGTAACTCAAGTAGGTGGATTGCAAGGATGAGGTGTTTTGTTTTGTTTGTTTGTTTTCCTATTGACTTTACTCAGCAATAGCTTATATCCTGTAACTTGCTCTTTAGCTGAGGCATGAATGGTTTTGTCTTCCCATTTTCCTCTTTGGCCTTTTTACAGAAAATAACTGCTTTTCAATTTCTCTTAAATGTTACTTGAATGTGTGACAAGTGTAGTTCCACTGAAGTGGTAAGGTGTCACCCCTTGTCTCTTCTCCCTTTACCAAAATATGCACAGAAAAATCAAAAAGTGGTGGGTGTCAAAACAATGGTTAAATATAACTTTACTGTGACAACTATTTTTATTTTTCTTACTACGAATCCTACATTTTTTAATTTGTGAGTCAACATTTTTTGTAGCTCGCAGCATACTGCATTTCTCTCACGTACCCCATAGAAACCAATATCCATTTTTAATGGAGATAACTAGTGAAGTAAATATGAACATATTCATGGTTTACTGTTTTTAATGCATGTACTGCAGATGTTGTCTTGTCTAACACTGCACGTGGAAAGTCAGGGAGGAGAAATCAACTAGCCTTTCCTGCAGATAACAAGATGTAAATGCAAGACTGAATATTATTATGTAGATGTATTCCTGGGAGAACCATTTGATGGGTTGTGCTAGCAAAAAGCCCCATGAGCGATGCTTCGGTGCCCATCCTGGTCAGTGATGGTTTCTGTTAGTAACTAGGAGCTGACTTGCTGCCGCTTCTCTCAAGAGACAAGTGTTTCTACAGCTAGTGGCAGAAAATTAGATGGTTTCCTAATATGCCCAAGAAAGTGATTGCCATTTGTACTATCTTTTGGATAGGGGTAGGGAGATTTCAGAGCATCTTAAGTGGTTTGAAAAAAAAGCTTATAGTGTTGTGACTGTCTTTTTTTGGCATTATTAAAAAAAAAGAAAAAGATGGATGAGGGTTTTTTTGTTTCTGTTTTTTTTGACTGTGGAATTTCTGGAATAATGTGTAGAGACTTGTCAATAAAAATCCCTTCTCTAAATACTAGTGATGACTGGCAAAGCTTTATTAGCTACAGCTGTGGATAAAAAGAAATGTTAATCTCAAAAGCGTCTATTGTCAGTGACTAGGAAAAGGCTTTAGAAATCTCTGGAAAATGGAAAATCATATGTAAGATTCCCACTGTAAACCCAAGTATTTCACATTATTTTAGGAAAAGGAAAAAGTTTTTCTTCTTTCTAAAAAACTAATTTAGCCAATAGATTTCCTGTAACATGTCTTTTAATGGATTTATCATGAACAACCATGGCAACAACAAAACAGAAAGGTACGATATGAGCATGAAGAACACTGATCCATTCAGAGGCCAAACTTTTGCATATATTAGTCAAGAATATTAAAAAATATTAGCATGCTGGAAAGGTGAGCTGAGAGGTGAAATAAGCAGAAGAAAACGTAAGAAAAGAAGATTATGCAGAGTTTTTCATCATTAATTGATCTATTGCAGTGTTTCAAGTAAAATATAAAAAAGGGATCTCTAAAGATTAATAGAAATGGAGCAGCACTGGAAATCGAATTTCTGACTGGAAAGATTTCAGAAATCATTTGGGGCTGATAATGTTATATTGTTCCAGGTCTGGAATCCTTTTCTCTCACTAACGAGATGAGGCTACTCAGAGTCCATCCTTAGGAACAGAGGCTACTCTCCCCTGCAAGCTTGTACGTTGTAATGACAGTCATTCCCATATGATATTGCAAAGGGCAGCCAAATCAGTTCTCAGCAGACCGCAAGTGTGCTGAGTTACTGCCCTTGCTTACTGATACATAGTGGCACAGGTAGTGGGATTTAGAGGAATATTTTTTTTTCTGCTTTGCCCATCTTGTAAAACTGAGAGAGGAAGGATGTCGTTTAAAGACGTTCTGCTATGCCATGGACTCAGCAGGTAATTTCAACAGAATCCTTCTCAGGTTTGTACTGAACAAGTTTTGGTCCTTCTAATTGATAGTTTAATGAAAGGAAACCTAAACATAGCAGGTACTTAATGCTATCTTTCTGAATTTCTCCAGAAAAAAGCAATGGCATAGGATTAGACTTTGTGTTGTTTGCCCTTGATACAAAATTTTTAAATCATATTTGCTGAGCAGTGAGTGCTCATCCAAGAATGCTGTAAAACTGATTAAATGATCAAATATTTGGCATTTCTTCTGCTATGTATGTGTGAAAAACAGACACTTAAATCTCACAGGAAATACTAAATATTATGGAGACAACACTGTGAGCGGTTCTCATTGTTGTTAAAGGGCTGATGCTGATTTCTTTCACAATGGCTACCCCAATTATCTGAGGACTTTAGAATTCTTTCAGAAGTTTTGATTACAGCCAATGGCATCCTAAAGTAGGCCAGGGATAAAAGAGTATCTCACAGTTCGTGAATAATTGAGTAGGCTTCTGTATAACAATGAGGTGCCTTATGAAAGGCAAATGTTTGTGTGCTGTGTGCTCACATCTGCACCTATTTATTCATATTTATAGGTAAATTCATATGCTAATGCTTTTTCAAACACTGAGATACAAACCGTTGGTGTAACAAGGTAGAATGCTGCTGAAATGCAGTGGAACTGTGTATGTTTATACCAGCTTTAAAAGTAGGTTAAAAAAAAAAAATCCAAATGCAAGGATGTACCTTGCTGTGTGTACATACCGTATCAGGATTCCTCTTCAAGCCACTCCATTCTTCAGATCTCTCCTCTCCCTAAAGGTCTGGAAAAAACAGATGTCAATAAATTGCAGCAGTAACAGTCTAAAGGTAAAACTTAGAGTTCCCTCCTCTTGCTATTCGGTGTTCTCCTTTAAAAGCAAGGGCTGTTCATTCCTGCAGTCTATATACTGAAGCCTTTTAATTTCTCCCAATGCTGAAATTTGGGCAAAGGCCTAATAAGGAGCATCCTTAAAGATAACTAGCATTTAGCTCTCTCAGTATCAATGGATACTTTGAAGTGCCCACTAATAAGGGGGTAAAAGCCTCCCTCTTGAATTTTGTCAGTTTAGCTGCAAACCCTCAAACTCGCTTCCACATTGTCCCAGATTGATATGCAGTGAAAAAAGACTGAAGTTGCCACTCGAGAGACCCTGCTCATTTGTCACTGAAGGAATTGCTTTGGAGTACGCATTAGATGACCTTCTATCTGGAAAATGTTCTCATCCTTGCAGAAAGAAATCTGACTCGTTGACTTCGCATGTGTAGTTTTCCATTTATTAGGGATACTTTTGATGTCCTGGATGGAACTGATACTTTGCATTATAATGAAATAGGACTGTGCCATATATATTTATAAAAAAAAAAAAAAAAAAGAGCAGAAAAAATACCAAAAAAACACCCCAACCTTCAAAAACTTCTCAGTCAATTAACACAAAACTTCTGCTACCTTATCACCAGCTGTCCAAAATTCAGGTCATCTGTAAAATGTAGATTCCATGACTTCTAAAACTCACTGCCACTGATGATGGGGCCTGTAGGTTGATCTGTTTTTCTAAAGAGAAGTCTTTGAGGACTGTAAACCATTAAGGGCAGATAACAAAAATAAGGAAATCAATAAAAGATTTGAAATGAAGGCAATGGTTTTTACCTTGATAAAGAACTTCTTAGGAAAAGACTTTCCTCAGAGGAAGAGAGATTAGCTGAAAACACACATAGACTAAAAAAACCCCAGATCCCAGAAGAGCCAGGAGTACTATTAAAAGCGACACTTCTATTAAATGAATAAATTTGTCCCCTTTGGACAGCTGGTACTATTGCTTTTAGTAAGATCAAAACAGCATGAATATCCTCTACCTGTGTGTGGAGCTTTTCACACCATAAAGTTGTGAAGAGTTAATATGGGTTAATCAAGAGATAACTGTGGGAGTAGTGCTGTAGCTTTGGTAAAGTAAGTTGCAACACTGCCAAGATGTTATTTGAAGAAAGTATTATCTAATAAAGATGGTTTATGATGTCTCACAGTGTAATGCCATTTTTTTCAGGAAATATGATATTGTCTTTGCTTTCCCTCAGGTTAGGTGAAATAATTTCTGAGATAGGAGGTACAGTTGTACAGTTGCCACTTTACAACCTTGGTAGAAAAAGCCTAAAACTTGTATGCTTTGGAAGAAGTATACTTGTAGAGATTTCATTAAATGCTATGTTTTCTTCCAAAAGTCTTCATAATTAAACATATAGATACTGTTGTCCAATAGTAGGTTGAAAACACTTATTCTGACTGATAACATTAATCTGAGATAATGGCAACAGGATAGTGTCAGTTTTATTACATTAGAATGTGATTAATTAAGCTTAATTATTTTAATGACACTATATTTGCTGCTTATACTTAGTTTAGACCAGCATCACACTGAGGGGAAAACTTATTTTAGCTCTCTCTTCTCATATTTCCTTGATTTTTTTTTTTTTTTTTTTTTTTTGTAATGGGAGATGTGTTTGATCCAAATTAAATACTATTGTACTTCTTGTGTTGTGTCATGAAATTTTGTAGAATTTCTGAAGAAATAAGGCTTTTCTCCACACATGGCCAGTGGAACCATTAACTAGTACTGGGGTTTTTTTGGTTTTCAATGTATCCTTGAAATAATAACATAAGAGTCTGTATGGTGTTGTTTATAGAGCTGTGCAAGTACTGAGGAAGAGAATGAAGTAAACTATTTTTGTAGATTATAAAACTAGTTTAATACCTAATCCCTTACTTGCATAATACAGTCTAGAGGATTATCCTTAATCAGCTTCTCTTTGAACTGCAAATGTATTCTTATTTGATAATTCATTCCTGATTTTAAACTTCTGATTGTGGCAATACCATCAGAATGCTTGGTAAATCATCTAATAAAGTACCCTCGTTGCTTAAAAATGCATTTTAAGCAAAATCTAGTGTGTTTCTCATTAAAATGAGAGGATAATATTGTTTTGTGCTTTCTGGAGGATTTTGTTTTTCACCACAAGTTTCCAAACTTTAATAATCTGCATAGAATCATAGAATTGTTTAGGTTGGAAAAGACCTTTAAAAAATCGAGTCCAACCATCAACCATGCCCACTAAACCGCTAAACCACGTTCTGAAGTGCCTTGTCTACACACTTTTTGAATACCTCCAGGGACGGTGACTCAACCACTTCCCTGGGCAGCCTGTTCCAATACCTGACAATCCTTTCAGTAAAGAAATTTTTCCCAATATCCAGTCTAAACCTCCCCTGCCACAACTCGAGGCCATTTCCTATCTCCAGCCACCTGACAGAAGAGACCAGCACCTGCCTCACTACAACCTCCTTTCAGGCAGTTGTAGAGAGCGATAAGGTCTCCCCTCAGCCTCCTTTTCTCCAGACTAAACAGCCCCAGTTCCCTCAGCCGCTCCTCATAGGACTTGTGCTCCAGGCCCCTCACCAACTTGGTTGCCCTTATTTTTTCCTTAGAGAGTTTGTCATTGAACTAAGTGAGAGAACTAGATCTTGTTGTCCAGTAATTGTCACACTGGTGCTTATTTCAACCTTGTGTTTTCTTTTCTGTGCATACAAGCTTATACTAAGTGCCGGATACTGTGTTGTGTTGAAAGCCGCAATGAATGTTTCTCAATGGTATCAATACTCTCATAGAAATAGAGTGTAAATGTGAAAGCTAATAATGCATGGAGTGATTTCTGAAAGTACTTTCTCTAATGACAGCCTTATAATGCTTTTCATTTTCAAAGTCCATGGATTTACTTGCATCTCAGGAATTGTCAAATTTGGCATGCGTGAAAGAAATTGAAGCAAAAAAGTGTACAAAGGACTGACAATATGTATAAATTGACAAATTGGTATTACTTTTGTAGAAATAATGGATGTTGTCAGAATTTTCCAGACTTTTAAAATAAAATATTGTCATTTTAAAATTTCTTCCGAAGTCAGTTATGTAACTGAATACATTTGTGATACTGCCCACCTTTAAAGAAAAGCTAATGTAATCCATTGATTTTGTCTGCAGATTTTCAGGCGTTGTTGGTTGGTTTTCAAGAAGGCTTCTAGTAAAGGACCCAGAAGGCTAGAAAAATTTCCAGATGAGAAGGCAGCATATTTCAGGAACTTTCACAAGGTAAGTCATGCCTTTCTCATGAACTGAAGCATTGCATGTTTACCATTCTTCATTGGGAAGTGTGTGTTCTTGGTTTGTCTAGTTTGCAAACAAGACAGTGAGAATCGGGTTGAAAACCTAATCCTGACACTAAAAGCACAGTAAAACATCTGTAAATCTCAGTGATGCAGGTGAGATATCACACTGTTTTTTCCAGATGAGCACAAAACCCCCAATGTGTGTGAAGTGACAGACTGATGTTTTTTCTTTAAACATTAGTATTTTGGAAATGCGTAAAATTGTATGCTTAATGAAATGTTTAGCCATTAGTTATTAACTAACTATGGAACAAGTTCTGAAAATGCTAAATGCCTTGATTTTAATGGTGACGCTGGTTGAACATGTAATGTTTTTCCCAGAACTCTTCAAGATTTACAAGATCTGTCAACAGCAGGGATTTCTAAGGGCAAACATTGAGGATTCATTGAATGAAATTCTCCCTGCTTTCTCTGTCACTATAATTTCTGTGATGGAAGACAAGATATTCAACACGGGTTTTTCTTTCTGTCTTGTAAGGTACTGTTATCAGTTCCCCAAGTCAGTCAGTAGTCTTCAAGTTAGATAGATAATCCTAAAATAGGGCAGGGCTCTGTGCTTGTACTATTGTCTTCTACCCAGTCACCTTTAGCTTTATGTCATATCAATGTTAGACATTACATTAAAACTGGCAAGTTGAAACACAAAGACGACTTAACCAAGGTCACATGGCAAGCAGTGAAAGAGTGTGGTCGTAAGTCTAGATCTCTTGAAGGCAGGTCTAATGCTTTTTATCATAAAACTACAAATTAGCCTTTAAGTTCTAGTAACCTCTTGGTATCTTTAAATGAAAAATGTATATATAATAAATAGTATGCAATTATCCTGTGAATGTTTTCTAAGAAAAAAAGCCCCAGTAATTTCATATTGCCAAAAATCCAAAATTTTGATCTTATATTGGTATCCAGGTTTAGGACTGATGTGTACTAGACTATTGGCACTTTCAGTGATGGACTACAGTGGCAATGTTTGCTCCCATGCATAGGAGGCCCACATCGAGCAAAAGTGATTCTTCTCTTCAACATAAATGTCAAAAAAACATTTACTTTCAAAACGTAACTTAATGATGGGTCTTTAAAAGGATTAATTGGAAGGTTTGGGCTGATAGCTGTGGTGGGTTAACCCTGGCTAGATGCCAGGTGCCCACCAAAACTGCTCTATCACTCCCCTCCTCAGCTGGACAGGAGAGAGAAAATAGAACAAAAGCCTTGTGGGTCGAGATAAGGACAGGGAGAGATCACTCACTGCTTACTGTCACGGGCAAAACAGACTCGACTGGGGAAATCAGTTTAATTTACTACCAATCAAATCAAAACAAGGATAATACGAAATAAAACCAAATTTTAAAACACCTTCCCCCCACCCCCCAGTTCCTGGGCGCAGCT
Organism: Harpia harpyja; assembly: GCF_026419915.1. Taxonomy (NCBI): domain Eukaryota; kingdom Metazoa; phylum Chordata; class Aves; order Accipitriformes; family Accipitridae; genus Harpia; species Harpia harpyja. The sequence continues at coordinate 15,460,879 of NC_068944.1, read as the reverse complement.
TCACTCCCGATTTTCTCTCCCTCCTCCCCGCAGCAGTGCAGGGGGACGGGGGTTGGGGGTTGGGGTCAGCTCGCCACACGTTGTCTCTGCTGCTGCTTCCTCCTCAGGGGGAGGACTCCTCACTCTTGTCCTGCTCCACCGTGGAGTCCCTCCTATGAGAGACAGTCCTTCATGAACTTCTCCAACGTGAGTCCTTCCTACGGGCTGCAGTTCTTCACGCACTGCTCCAGAGTGGGTCCCTTCCATGGGCTGCAGTCCTTCAGGCACAGACTGCTCCAGCGTGGGTCTCCCGTGGGGTCACAAGTCCTGCCAGAAAACCTGCTTCAGCGTGGGCTCCTCTCTCCATGGGTCCACAGGTCCTGCCAGGAGCCTGCTCCAGCACGGGCTTCCCACGGGGTCACAGCCTCCTTCGGGCATCCCCCTGCTCTGGTGTGGGGTCCTCCCCGGGCTGCAGGTGGATATCTGCTCCACCGTGGACCTCCCTGGGCTGCAGGGGGACAGCCTGCCTCACCATGGTCTTCCCCACGGGCTGCAGGAGAACCTCTGCTCCAGCACCTGGAGCACCTCCTCCCCCTCCTTCTTCACTGACCTGGGGGTCTGCAGGGTTGTTTCTCTCACACGTTCACTCCTCGCTCCAGCTACAGTTGCCGCAGCAGGTTTTTCCCCCTTCTTAAATCTGTTCTCCCAGAGGCACTACCCCCGTTGCTGATAGGCTCGGCCTTGGCCAGCGGTGGGTCCGTCTTGGAGCCAGCTGGCATTGGCTGTGTCGGACACAGGGGAAGCTTCTAGCAGCTTCTCACAGAAGCCACCCCTGTAGCCCCCCTGCTACCAAAGCCTTGCCACACAAACCTAATACATGCCACCTCTCACTTCTGTGAATGACATATTTAAAAATTATCATTAAAATCCACACTCATCACGCAATCTTCACAACCTTCACTCACATCAACAAAAAAAGAATTCTCCACACCAAAATCAAAATAACATCATCACAACACTGAACGAAAGTGGACAATTTACACACAGTCCACCTCTTGTCCCTTCACAATTACAAATGAAATTCCCCACCATCATTCCACTCTTTTCTCTTTAGGTGTGTTCAGTCCATGTTTTGCCCATTACCTCTCCCAGTTACTATCCTTATCTTGAATTCCTCATACGCCACGTTGGGCACCAAAAAAGACTGTTGTGGGTTGACCTTGGCTGGACACCAGGTGCCCACCAAGCTGTTCTATCACTCCCCTCCTCAGCAGGACGGGAGCAGGAGAAAATAAGATGGAAAAAACTTGTGGGTCAAGATAAAAGCAGTTCAATAAAGCAAAAGCAAAGGCTGTGCGTGGAAACAAAGGAAAACAGAAGATTTATTCTCTACTTCCCATCAGCAGGCAATGTCCAGCCACTTCCTGGGAAGTAGGGCTTCCGTACGCATAGTGGTTGCCCTGGAAGACAAACGTCCTAATAATAAATAGCTCCCTTCCTCCTCCTTTCTCTTCACTTTCATCACTGAGCAGATGTCATACAGTATGCAATATCCCTTTTGTCAGTTTGGGCTGGCTGTCCTGGCTATGTCCCTTCCCAAGATCTTGCCCACCCCCAGCGTGCTGGTGATGGGGAGGGGTGTTGGAGAGACAGCCTTGATGCTGTGCCAGCACTGCTCAGCAGTAGCCCAAAACACTGGTGTGTTATCAACACCTTTCTAGCTACCAATACAGAGCACAGCACTGTGAGGGCTGCTATGGGGAGAAATAACTCCATCTCAGCCAGACCCAGTACAATAGCTGTAGTGATGGCTGAAATCCTGAGGAGATCCCTTATCTATGAAGTTTGTGTGGATTAGCAACAGGGCAGAAGCATGAAAGTGTGGGGCTTTGGGGGGAGCTTTGTGTTGTTGGGTTTTTTAATTTTTTTTGAGCATGTTCCTGCCTATAGCATACTTTGTGTGTAAAAGGGCTCAGAAACACTATATGTTGCTTGTCAACTGTCATCTTTGTAGAAAAATCATGTGAAATACAAGAATCGCTTGAGAAGCTAAAAAAATAATAGGCACAGAATGCAGCTGCATGTTGTAGTATTGATGGAAGCGTGGCCCTTTGCATTTAACACAAGCAAATGGAAGGGGGGCTGCTGTTCTTTTTCATCCCTTTTTTTTCCTCTTATTCACTCCTTGGGGGCAGGGAGGGGGAAGAGAAAGAAATGGATACTCTTTCCTATTTAAAAGGATACTGGGCTTCTGTCTGTAGAGAAATAAGAATTGTATCCATTCACTTGGATTATACCTATTTTTCAAATAAAGTCATGAAATCATTTCCCAAGTTATATTATCAGAAAATAGAAACCCTGAGTCTTATCCTCAGGCTTGATTTTTTTTTTTTAAAGGATATTTTATTGTTTCGTGATGATTATTCTCCTCAATTGCCTCCATTCTGATAAATGAAATAGTGGTAAAGTAGATGTGCGTGAATTGTGAATAGTCATTGAGCGTGACTATTGAGGGAACAGTGCAGGTCGTTATGGGAGCAAATATAGTTATTTCATTGCTGGTATTGGATCAAAATATCTTGATTCTCTTTTATTTTTTCCTAGAGCTGCTTATTGCTTGGTTGTATTTTGAAGTAGTTTATAATGCATGTTTATTGCTATCCAGTGCAAACTGTTAGCCCTGGTTTGAAATTCTCTGTTTCCATATTCACTAGCAAAATACAAGGAGGGCATCTGGTGTGCAAAGTTGAAGGGTAACTCTGAACTCTGAGAATCAATGAAAAATTTGATTAAATATTGAAGAAATGAAACCTAGTGGTTTTTAAGGAAGATTAAAATATAAGTTGCAAGCCTGACTCCTTATGAACAGACAACATGCTTGAAAGGGTGAAAGGCTCTGGTTGCACACTAATATTCATATAACACTATGTACATCAACCCTGAGATCTTTATACCTGTACAGTCTCTTTATAACTAGTAGAAGAAAGGAGGTGGTACAGAGGAGGACTCAGCACGTACTGGGATTCTTCAGGAACTTAGGTCCTTCAGACCTTCCGATCGGTCTAGGTTACCTTGGGAGAAGGTCTAGGAGTAGCACATAGTGTTACTAGATTGTACTGTACGGGTTTTCTAGCTTTCTTATGCAGAGTTACAGGAGAAAATATTCTCTCTCAAGTGGAAACATAACAAAAATTAATACCTCTGATTTATCTGCATTCAAATCAGTACCCGGGATCACAAACAGTACCCCAATATAAGTAACTCGTCAAGATCTCCACTTTTCCATGTTTGAGCTTGAAATGTAGCTCAGATCAAATTCCTATTTAAAGCACTTTACCTAGATGGCTATGTATCTCCTATACTTATGTAATAAACCCAGGCACTGGGCAATATGAATTACAGAGGGGCTAAAAAAAAAGAAAAAACAGGACTGGTAGCACAAAGCTAAGAGAATTAAAACCAGAGATTTTCTGGTTTACGTACCCTAAATGAATATTTATTAAGGAGTAAATAAGCTGGCCTCTTCACAAAATAGACTCCCTCCCTCCCCAGTATTGAGACAATATGTGGTTTTATTTGTTATTCTGTAAATTCTCTAATGCTGTTGTGCATTGCTTTGGTGGGGTTTTTTTAGTAATTTTCTTATTATAAATAACAGTAATGGCATTAGTCCTTATAGACTAGTGTCTCCTGACAGTAACAGTGACTATTACATTCATTAGTTTAAACATGACCTCATCTGATCATTCCAGTTTCTGGTATCAAATTAAAACTTCTCATTACTGTAAATTTAGATCATTACACCCTTGCACAGGTAAGTTATAGCTGAGCTGTACTGTTTTCCCTTGAACATTCATTGTAGAGGTTGTGCAGAACAGCTGTCTTTGCTCCCATTGCTCCCTCCAAAGAGGTCGTAAAGTGGCAATAGCTCTGCACCCATCCCAAGGTTGGGTATGTTCTTGGTGGCGGTTCCTACACCACAGCTTTACCAACTTAAAAGAGGGCATAAATAGCAAGCTTTCTCCTTTTTGTAAAAGAAGGTATAAGGTATGTAAAAAGCAATATTCTTTCAGGCTTTGGAGGCGTACTGATCAGACAGTACCAGTGCCTGTGACCCACTTAGGAGAGGCTTGCTGAAGCATTACAGGAAGTCAGCATGGCTAAGTAGCAACCTGAAGGTTACTAGAAATGAGAGATCAAACTTCAAAACCTGAAGTGTATCCAAAAAACCAGAAAGCATTACACAGTTGGCCAATTAATTGTTAAAGCAGAATTAGAAAGATCAAAGTAGAGCTTGAAGAGCAACTAACCAGAAGAGCTAAGACTGGTTATAAATACAAATTCTGACCCATCAGGAGCAAAAAGCTTGCCAAAGACCCCATGCATCCAAATGACAGACTATAAAGGAAATGGGCAAGAAAGAGAGTAGAAATGAGCACATTTGCATTGGGGTTTTCTGTACAGCAGACTGGCATGCTGTGTTATGGGTAAGCAAGGAAGGATTCTGCAGAGATGTCTCTGTATCATAAACTTGATCATAGATACTTCAACTCCAGCTACACAGAATGGTCACTAGGAAGTAGGGAGAACATATTCACTCAAGAGCCCAAAGGGAACTTAAGGATGACAGCTGAATTACTAATGGTAGTCTATAAACTCCAAAATGGAAACCAATAGGCATGGATTCTTCCATTCCTTGTAAAATCTCCAGTTCCATTAATGCATGCTTCTCTTTCACTAATAAGGTAAATAACCTTCACACAAGGTGAAGGTGTTGTGAGCTGGGTCTGTCCCTGACAAGATGTAGCTGTCTTGGAGCAAGAGAAGCTTGAATCTGTTACTGCTGGCGTGCTGACCCTTCAAATAAATAAATACGTGATGTCTGACATAGAGTTCAAGACTTAGTGATTTAATCCCCCCAATATGAGAGATTGTTGTGTTAGAATTGTGTCAACAACAGCTAACTCTTAAGTCTTTGAGTTTTATGTTAGCAAGATTAAAGTAGGATAAGATTTTTAGATTTTTTTGTTACTTGTTTTTTCTGTTATGTTCGATTATGATGTGCTTTATATAAATCCGCAAATGCAAAATAAAGTAAATTGCAAAACATTTTAGCAATGACTTCTGATAGTCAAAAATACATATGGAACAGGTGGTCTTAAGCACATGTTATATAATATGTGTCCACAAAAATAAATAACAATCAAGAAGAAGAATAGCAGTAGCCTTCTAACTGTAATCTACTAAATTAAATCTGTGGCCAGGGCCACACAAGGGGAGCTACATGACACTTTTTCTTTCACTGCTTGATTGTCCTGAAGAAACTTGTGGAATGCTAAATATTAGTTTCAGAAAATGGTGATTTATGTAATGCAATCCCAGGGATTTATGGCAAGTTCTTATATCAGCTACAGCGGTTTCTTGAACGGTTCTTGGCAATAAGATCTCCTGTGCACATGTGTGCACAAGTACACACCTAGAGTTTCTGTGGTGTGTTCATAGCCCTGTTCTGTAAGAGGAAGGAGAGGACAGGTTCTTTTTGTGTTTAAAAACTTGGTATGCAGGAACAGTAAGAAATTTATTGTTCTACAGCAGAGTTGCTAGTCTCTAATTGAGATAGCCTTAAACCATGAGGTCATTATTCACTTCAAAATATTTCAGGATAAGTGAATTCCTGATAACTTTGAAAAACACTAAATTTTGCCACAGTCATCTATGTGCTAGCCCATACTGTTCTCAAATGTAACTACAACTCTAAAATGAAAAATAAAAATATTTACATGTGGTAGCATTATTATAATCCTTGTAAGAAATTCTCTCTGATTGTTTCTACTTAGTTACCTTGGGTTGTTTTTTTTTTTTCCTTGGTGTTCTCTGGCCACTGCCAGGTTGCCTAAATAAAGATTCATATTGCTAAAGAAATGTGAACTAGCCTACTGTTTATTCTAGTTTAGTCCAAGAGTCCTGCTTTATTTGGAGTATTTCAGCCTCTTGTGTTGCTCATGTTCACTACAAATCAGAAGTTATGCAAGTCTCCTTATGGACCTCTATAATCTGAGATGCTACTATTATTGATTCTTGATATTGCATTGCTTCTCTGATGCAAAGGCATTCTCAAAAGGAAGTTGGATAAACATCTATCAAAATGTAATTGTTAGGCTTGAGTTCTTGCGCTTTTTGTGATAAGATATATTATAACACTTGATTTACATCCAAATTTGAATATTATTTTAATTCCCCTTCCTCGCTTTTTTTTTTTGTTTTGGTATAATGTTTATGCTTTCTGTTTTTCAAAATCTCAGATTCAAATCTGTCTGGTTTTGCTATGTTGACTATTCTGCTTCCACTGTTTGTTAGTTGATCTAAATTTCCTTATTAAGTATTTATTTTCTCATCTGGTTAAATTCACTCAAAAATTCATATTAGACGAAAGCTAAATATGAGTACCTTATGAAGATCTGGTCACATTCACAGATACTGGATTTTTACTTTGAGAACAATCCCAAAGTTAGACCATTTTGTCCTTTTCCTCTTCTCCCCTTATCATTTGTTCTTTAAAAGTGTGGTCGTATTTTATTGCCCAGAACTTCTTTCAGAAAATTTCAAAATAGTGATCTCAATGTAGTATTTTCTTAGGAGCCCAGTGAATGTGTGTGTGCGTGTGTAAGTACGTTAGTTTTGAAAAATAATTTGCAAAGTTTTATCTGCAAAGAATTGAGAATTTAATGGTTACTTTTTGTAAGTCTTTGCTCTTTGAGGTTGAAAGAGGTGCCCAAATGTACTTTGTGTGGTTTTTACACCCCTATTTTGCTGGGTCTTCCAAACCAGAGAGAACTAATTTTTCCTGAAAACCATATCCTTGTTTTTCCCCATTTTGACATGTAATTCTCTTCAAATATTTGTTTACAGCATTTTCAAGTAATATCTTGTCTTCTAGCAAAACCATCTAGTTGGCATGGGAAGGTTACAAAGGACATTGCTTTCATGGGCAGCTATTACTCAGCTGACAAGATTAAAATGAACCCTATTTAAATGAATAACTGTTAGTAAAATTATTCAGTTCTGTACACCAAACAATAAGATTTGCAGTAATTATCAGATCCTTCTTAAAATATGGAAGTATCTGAACAACGTAATTGTTCAAAGCAAGCATTCTATGCACCAAAAGCAAATTGCAGGAATAATTGGAGCTGTGCTGGTAATAAAGCAGGTAATAGAGTCCGAGCACATCAAGGGGCAGCATACAAACTAATAAAACAAAATCTCTTTCAACAAAGATTGTATTAAGGCAATAACATCTTTGTTCCTTAACAATGGAGTGAGGGAATCTACAAGCTGAGCATGCTGACAGGACTTTGGGTTCCTACAAGCATGGACCTAAAATGCTTAAATGACCCTACACGTCTCTCCCTCTGTAGGACTCTACTCATCCTTGTAAACCTTGAAGGCACAGAGTATTAGAAGTGTCAGTTCACAGGGTAGATGAAGAAGTGGTGTCAATGGATGGCTTTGAATTCCTCAGCAGTGGCATCAGCGGCTGAATCTAAGTATCAAGGAGGGAATAAATGATGGGAAAAGTAAAGATAATAAGATAATCTCTTAGTCTCTACTAGTAACACAAAGCAACCCCCAGACATGTTAGTGGGGTTCTTACATGAAGATCCGTGTACACTTACTACAGCAAATTCGTGGTAGTACTTGGGTGTGTGCACAGTTTTGCAGCAAAAGGGACACTCTTAAAAATCAGCTGTTTAAATAGGAGCCTGTATTCCCATTCTATTAAGTGTTAAAACAAGCTGGAAGACTGAACTCTTTACTGTAAAAAATATTATCAGATGGGAGAGGAACATTTAAACATTTCAACAGGAGGGAGGGGGGAAAAAAAAAAAAGATAAAGAATTTCATAATGTAAAACTTCCAAAATTTCATTGACCCATAGAACAATTCAGGTTGGAAAGGGCCTCTGGAGTCCATCTAGTTCAATCTCCTGCTCAAAACAGCATCAGACAGATCACGTTGCTCATGGCCATGTCCAGTTGGGTTTTGAATATCTTCAGAGATGGAGGCTCCGCGACCTCTACAAAGCTAAACATGAAGTCCTGCACCTGAGACCTAATAACCAAAGCAGCAAAAGAGACTTTTCAGCTCTGCTGAAAAGGCCCCGAGGGTCCTGCTGGGCAGTGCGGTGAGCCTGAGCCAGCCGTGTGCCCTGGCAGCAAGGCAGGCAAACCACGTCCTGGACTGCCTCAGCAGGAGTATGGGCAGCAGGCTGAGGACTCTCAACTAGGAAGGCTTCTACCTACTGAGTGCTTGTTAAGCCATACCTGGAATATTGTGTCCAGTTCTGGTCCCCTGGCTGCTCTATTCAAGAGAGACACTGAAAAACTGAGAGGGTCCCGCAGTGGGCCAGTAAAGAAATTAGAGGTTGGAGAACCTGACGTACGAGGAAAGGTTGAAGGAGCTGGGTTTGCAGTAGTGATGAGAGAAGGCCCGGGGGACATCTAATCGCAGCCTTCCAGTTTTGATGAGGTGGCTGAGGTGAGAAACGGAGGTGCTGTCTTAAGGATGCGCACGGAAAGGACAAGAGGCAATGGGCAGAGGTTGCTTCAGGGTAAATTAGCTGGGTATAAAGAGAAAAAAAAAATTAGCCATGGGAACCACTAAAAGTCAGAGCAGGCTGACCAGAGAGGTCAGTATTTCCTCACTGGAAATCCTGAAGACCTAGCTTGGCAGAGCCCCCTGTAACTTAATCTAAGGCCCTGCTTTCAAGGTTGGACCAGGTGATCTCCAGGGTCCCTTCCAACCTAGACTTCTCTGTGAACTATGAAGTATGTGTCTTAAAGTTGCTACAAGCTCTTGATATATCCCTGTGCTGCATCTATTGTCTCAAACTTGTCCTGCCCTCTCCTGAGTATATTTCAGTTATTTCTAGTGATGGAAAAAATATACCTAATCTTCCTAGTGTCTCTTAAATCAGTCTCAAGAGAGCTTTTCTTTGAACTACTTTAGTGTTACTGCTTTACCGTAGAGAAGACGATGGTCTGTGTGTCAGTTATGTATATTCTATTTTTGCCATGAAAATCTAGCCATGTTTTGGCAAAGTTTAAAGCCTTTGCAAACCTGTATTTTGTGCATGTTTGTTAGAAACGCTTCTGACTTTGACAGCTAAAATGTCTCTTGTCATCTGTAAAGCTTTGTATATGATGGAAATTCAGATAATTTTCTCTCTTGAGTAATGAAATGTGTTCCCTCCAGTTCTTTCAGGGCTAAAGCCTGACATTCACTCTAATAGCTACTTGTCATTTCTGAAGACTAGTGCGGGGTCAGGTGTTTGAGATGAGATCATGGAGCTATTCTCTGTATGTATATGCTCTGGCACTTAGGTAACATGGACAGGAAAATTGTTGAATTAAAACTTGGAGAAGAAAAAGACCAAATGTTAGACCATGGGAGAAAAATAAAGGAATAAATACTCCGGCACTCTATGAAAGCACCTTATCAATTAGATATCTGGGAGAAACACTAAGAGCTTCTGGCAGACAGAAAGCTGGCTGTTCAGGAAGTTGATATGAGAAATGCTATGGGGAAGAATGGGATGGGAAGATGGTGAAGAAAGTGCATATTATTGAGAGTAGACTGAAATCCATTTTATTTGACTTTGCACAAAACCAAGGAGACTGGTACAGAAATAAATATCTGACAATGAGAGGGAGGTGGACAAGGAAGCAATGAGGATGGACGTAGTTTGTCTCTTCAGCCCAATTATATCTTGAGCAAAGAGTGTCAGTGCAGCAGGACAGATGAACATTAAGAGAAAGGAAAAGGGATTGTTCAGATTTTTGCACCAAAGCAAATTGCTCTCTAGTAACGCTACCTACCTCATGTTTCAGCACCAGGAAGGTGTGCACTTCTCAGACATTTCCCAGGAGTGCCAGGTTCTGAAATAAAAAGACACCATGTCTGGGAGTGAGGGTTTCAGTACCAGTGTCCTGGTTTTGGCTGGAATAGAGTTAATTTTCTTCCTAGTAGCTGGTACAGTGCTGTGTTTTGGATTTAGGATGAGAAGAATGTTGATAACACACTGACGTTTTAGTTGTTGCTAAGCAGTGTTTGTACTAAGTCAAGGGCTTTTCACCTTCTCATACTGCCCTGCCAGCAGAGGCTGGGGGTGCATGAGAAGCTGAGAAGGGACACAGCCAGGAGGAGCTGACCCAAAGTGGCCAAAGCCATGTGACATCATGCCCAGTATATAAACTGGAGGGAGTTGGCCTGGGGGGGGATTGCCACTTGGGAGCTAACTGGGCATCGGTCAGCAGATGGTGAACAATTGTATTGTGCATCACTTACTTTGTATATTCTGTTATTATTATTGTTATTATTTCCCCTTCCTATTAAACTGTCTTTATTTCAACCCACAAGTTTTACTCCCCCCCCCGATTCTCTCCCCATCCTACTGGGTTAGGGGAGTGAGTGAGTGGCTGCATGGTGCCTAATTGCCGGCTGGGGTTAAACCACAACAACCAGGTACCCAGATGAAGTTGGGGAATAGGTACTTCTGAAGAGAGACTGGAAATAAGGTCTCTGAAGGAGGTCTCCACTGGTCCTTGGGGGTAGATCAAGAAGAAACTGTTGAGCTAGGATATATTATCATAGAATCATAGAATCATTTCAGTTGGAAAAGACCTTCAAGATCATCAAGTCCAACCATTAATATAAACCAGCTGGATTCTGCTGTGGAGATTTGCACTAAGCTAGCTCTCCTTTTCAATGCAAGTAGTGTTGAGAAGCTGAATCCTGGATATCTCAAATTCAGATTGGAAGTTTAAAGGACATATTTTTGACTTTCATTTGTTTTCACTGTACAGTTTCTTTGTTCCTTTCCTGTCAATATAATCCACACCTCTCAGAAGTGAGGAAGGTGTGAAAGGAAATTAATATTTGTGAAACCATCTGTGTGAAGTATTTGTGTCATGACCATTATGGAAGAACCCTGAGAGAAGCCAGGGTGTAACCAGTATACCATTAAGTCAGAAAAACAGTATGAAGTTATGAGAATCAAACATAATTTGTAAAGCCTCTATTTAACAGAATGGTAGTTATCATTTATTCTGACTGAGGTGAAAAATAGCTATGAAAAATCAAATATGATCATATAATTAAGACAATGCGTATCATAATATGTATAGAAGGGGTGCCAATAAACATAAAGGTATTTATTTGTGTTAACATACAGAGATCAGACCCTGTGGGGCCCACTGCCATACAAACAATAGGAGAATAGTGGACTAGACCTATAGAACTAGTAGTCAAAGTAATACTCAAGTCTTCCTTTGCTAGGAAGTAGCCTTGACTCTGTATTTGTTATTTTTTCCGATATGGAGTGTGTCTATTCTCACTATTCAAGTGTAGAAAGCAAGTATACTACATAAATAATAAAAGTTCATGATGAAAGTTAAAGACCTAATTATCTAGCCTGCTGTTTATAACACTAGTAAAGAAATGTTACGTGAGGAATTCTTTTTTCTTAATGACAACATTTTCTGAATTGTATCTGTGTTGTTGGAGGAATGTTTACCGTTTTGATGTGGAAATGGGAAGAGGCGTGGTCCCTTGTGCAATAGCTATAAAAGGAGGCAGACAGGTACAAACATCATGTTATGGTGTACCAGGGAGGGCAGACAGGTTTGTCACTGTAATTTACTTTCTCTTAATAAAGGGAGATGAAATATAATAAGTCTTATGAGTACTAAGTTTCATTTAAGGTTTTGATTTGCTTATAGTAATGGAGGCTTTGCAATGTAAATAAAGAACAATCTATTATGAAAATTGGCACAAAGCTATCTAATTATTACTTCTTCATAGAAGGAAATTTGAAATTCAAATCACTGGCTGATGAAGGTTATTAAAAATGCATTAGAGTTGAAAATGTAGCTGTATGTAATTGTCATAATAGATATTCAAAATTAATTTATCCCCAATGACAATTAAGTTAAAAGAATTTTCAAATTATCAGCTAACAAATTTCAGTTAGTTTTAGAAGTACAGTGAAAACATTTCAAAAAGTTTGTCAAAAAATTAAAACTCTCTCTTTTAAAAAAAATCCTAAAAGATGGTTTACATTCCTGTTCAGAATCTTTGCTTTTCTTCTGTTTCAAATTACTGCACTCTATTGCATTTTTTTTTTTCCTCAGGTTCTCTCCATTGCATTTTTCTGTCTTTTGCATTTTTCTCCTAAAGAATTCTGGACCACTTTGAGTGTGTGTGTACACACACATGTACAGGCATGTGCTGAATTTAGGTTAATTTAAACTCATAAATTTTCATTATATATCTGTTTTTTCATCTAGTTGATGGATTTTTCTGATGAGCATCAAGAATCTCATAGGTAATACGGTGCTATTAATACTTCTTTTAGAATATCTGAAATGCCTTTAATATATATGTTTATATTTAAGAACAGTATCAAAATGCCAGTTTTGGTATTGTTGGATTAGGATAGGGGTTATTTTTGAAGACACTGAGGCATATTGACACTCTCTAAAAATCAATGGGGGTAAAGTTTTCTAAATAATACTGTTTTTGTGGTGGGTTTGTATTTATTGTTTGAATCCATTTTAAGGACAAACCAAAACAATTTAGGCTAGTGGATATCTCTGTGGTTGTGCTTGTATATGTGCATGCGTGGGCTTGTACCACTTGCTGTTGGCCAGAGCCCCCAGCTGAGTCCTGTGCTTGTGTGTGGCTTCCTCACCTTTGGGATCAAGTGAGAAGAGCCAGGAACAGGGAGGGCAAAGATGATGATGTCCCTTCTCCTTTCCTGGCTAATGTCGTTTCTCTTTTTCTGAATAAAGCTCTTGATAGTTCAGCGGATACCCAGCAGCTGAGAGGTGCTTAAAACCTGCATCATGAGGTGCCTTTCAACTGTGATTTGGTTTTCAGGTTTTTTTTCCCCCCCTGTGAGTGGTGCAATGGAAGTAAGCCAGCCTTTCTCACCTAATTTTGAGCCAAGGCTTCCCCATGGTTTCAGGGTCTGGCTAAGGGGAGCTACAGCCCAAGTTGAAGGCTTTCAGTTTGAAAGGGGTAGGAAGGGGAGTTAAACCTAGGGCTCAGCCACTGGCATAATGTACAGCATAGATACAACCAAAATAATTTATGTGCATTGAAAGCCTACAGTTACTTATATCCTCTAACACTCCTGACCCAGTTTGTCAATGCAGCGAGAGATTACATAGTTAGGGTTATACGTAGCAGTTTAGCAGGAAGAATTATATACCCATCACTTACTGTGCTCAGCAAAGTTATATTTTGTAAGCATGTCTTTGCTTGTAATTTGTTTTCAAATGTAGTCTGTGTTAATAAATACTTCTTTTTAATTGAGCTTATCTAACAAGATAAGTTTGGGAATTATTACAGGTCAGCCAATTTAAATAAACCAAGAGAAAAATCTAAAGGAAGTTTTGGAAAAGTACATTTCTCCTTTTCTTTTTACTCAAAGACAAATAACATATTCCTTTTAATTAACCAGTACCTTTGGGCTGAAACTAGAAAAGATCTGGACATAATCATGTATTTTGAGAATGTTAAAAGTGAAAATTCTTAAAAATGGAAACAGTTTCTAACTGTCCAGTATATTTTAGTAGCCTCATAAGGCTATTAAAACTCATATAATGATGTAATTCATTTACACGTTCATTGTGAAGAATTGTCCTATTACTCCTTTTGGATAATTAAACTACAGTAATGAATTGCCCCTTTTGTTTCTCAGGTATAAGCACAGTGCCACTGTTTGCATACCTAATAACTCTAGCAGGAAGTTTGATATTGAAAGTACCTTTTTTTTTTTGATTGTAGCTGAAATTTGGAGAGGTAATTGGGAAACCTGTTTTACTTCAGTTGTGAATCATCTTCCCTCTCTGCCATCTCTCTAGCATGGTGTTATTTTTCAAGTGTGAACCTGGGTTGCAAATTAGAATGTTCTTTTAGTATTAAGGTATTAGTTATTTTAAATTTTGTCAACACTCACTTTTACAGAAGTTGTTTTTTTCCCCCCCTTTTTTAATGCCATACTAACACAGTAGTCTGGTATTCAGTTTGCACATCAAAATGAAAGGTCAGATTGGAAAACATATTTCAAAGGTTCTTTAGGATAGTGAGGAAATAGGGTTGGGGAGAACTGGGATTTTTATATTACAAATGACTGTCTATAAAAATACCCTTTGAAGTGTGAAGGCTTTTCTTTTTCAGTGTGCATTTAAAAATCCTAATTGAAATGTTTGTTAAGGGAAGAGGTCCACGTACACATGAACTGATCAGATTTTAACTCTTGCTTTAAAACACCAGGCTACCAGCCAAAACCAGAATAATCCCAGTAGGCTGGTTGATTTTATAGATTAGGCAGCAGTTCAATCCTGGCAGTATTACAGCAGCGCAGTTTGAGAGAAAGTAAGGTAACTTGGTTTGGCAAAACCCCTACTTCTTTGCCTATTAAAGGCAGCTGGTATGACTTAACATGCTTTTTCTGCCTTGGTAGGTTTGATTTACAGGCACTGTGAAACAATATAGCATTTAAAGTGGCATAACAAAAGCTAATCAAGTAAGTTTGGTTTCCATCCTTAATTTTTTTAGATTTCATTGAGGCAAAGTGAAGACTTTGTAACTGCTTACGTGGTAAGTGGGCAGTTAGAACACAGCATGAATCTGGTACCCAGGTGGTAGCCCATATGAAATCAGCAATACTGATATTTAGCATACTTAGCAATAGTGAAGACTTAGAGAGAAGAGAGAGTTAAGGTGAAGATTCAGATTTTCTCTTTCTTTTACATTTTTTTAAATTTTGAGAAATTAAAAGATAGTTATTTTATTTTATATTCAGTCTAAATTTATATAGTCATCTACATTCTCCTAAAACACTGAAAAATTTAAACTTTTTCATTTTTTTTAAATGTCAATGTTATCTGGAGTGCAAGAAGAAATTATTCAGTATCCCTCTGCTGTTAGACCTACACATATTTCCTCCCATCAAACTTTACTTTCTTGCCCTGACATTACTGGCTTATACTTAGACTGATTTTTTTTTAATATACACATTCATTCTGTCCCCTTTTTTTTGGTTTGTTTTTGTTATCTATTTTTTCAGTTAACAGATAAGATTCTTACTGCTGTTATAGGTGTGGTTTCCATTTAGTGCTTGCAGGCATGAACTCTTACTTGGTAGCAGTTTCTGAAACCCTTATTCCTCTGAAATAGCAGTTGGAGACCTGCCCCAGAGGCATAATGTGGAGGTTGATATGCCACTCCTTGGCAAAATTCCTGAAGAGTCTTGTTACCATAACAACTCATCTTCTTCCAAGGATAAATCTGCATGCAGAGATGGGGAAAACTCTTCTGTTTTCTTTGTGAATTGGTTTTGCTTTTACATGAGCCATTCTTCCACTTTTCTGATCTTGGGATTTCTCTTCGCCCTTCTTATGTTGCTCTTGTAATCTTGTGTTTTAAGTTTTGCTATTCTTTCACGAAATAGTTTTTTTCTTTTTTTTCTACCTTTTAGTTTGTTTTTACCTCAAGTCTTGTTTTTCAGTCTCTTGCATCCCCTAGTCCTGTTGTTGATCGTCATGTGCTGTTCTCGTGCAGAATGTGCTGAAGTCAGGAAAATGTGTTTCATCTTAAATGTTCTGAGTGCCTAATCCCATATGGGTTTGCCCAAACCTATAAAGGTCCAAAGAGCCTTCCAGATCTGTTAGCATCCCTTTCTTAGGCTCACAGATTAAGTCAGATGTGAATGGACCTCGGGAGGTCTCTTGCCCGACTCCTGCTCACAGTAGAGCCACCTCTGAGGTCGGTCGTGGTCGCTCAGGGCTCTGGCCAGTCAGGTCTTGAAAACCTCCAGGGACGGAGACCGCAGAGCCTCTCTGGGCAGCCTGTCCCACTGCTGGGCTGTCTTCATGGTGAAAACATTGCTTCTCCTATCCAGCCTGACCGCCTCTTGTCTCAGTGTATGCCCATTGTCCCTCTTCCTCCCACCAGGCACAGCTGTGAAGAGCCTGGCTCCGGCTCCTCAATGACCTCGCTGCAGGCACTGGGGGGGCTGCTCTCCCGTGCCCCCCAAGCTGTCCCTGCTGCAGGCTGGAGCAGCCACTGACCCTCAACCTCTCCCCTCAGGGCAAGCGGTCCAGCTCTGGCTTTCCTGGGGGCCCTCTGCTGAACTCGCTCGGGTTTATCAATTGCGTTGGGGTCCCAAAACCAGACACGGTATTGTAGCTGTTATCTAATGAGTGCTGAGTAAAGAAGGAAAGTCGCTTCCCTTGATGTACTGGCTGTGCTTCTGTTAATGCAGCCATTTCCCCAGTCCCAAAGGTCTTTATGCTTTTCAGGCAGCGCACTGCCTTTTTTAAGAGCCAAAATCACGTCCAGCTCTGTCTGAAGCTGTAACAAAACTTCTACTCTGTGGCAGTTGGATTTAACCATGTAAAAGGAGCAGCCGCTAACTGCAGATAGGATGACTGAAAACTGAGCTGAAGGGAGATGGTTTGTTTCTTTGAGATACTCCTCCCTTGTAGTCCTTTCATCAGCAAGGGCCCACATCTTTTCTCCTTCTGCAGCCTGGCAGCAGCGTTCAGAGTAACGTTAGTATATTGGTGCCTCTTTTGCCCTTTTCTTACTATGATAGTTATCATAGCTCTTGCTTCTTATATCGCTCTCTTACTGTTGTCATGCTGCTTCTGGTTTGAGGTAGTTCTCTACTGTCTGGGCATCACTCACTGGAGTCCCTGCTCCTTGCCACTGTGTTGGCTTTTGCTCCGTTACATTACTGCTTGCATGGTATTATACAACAGATGGTAGTATGTGGGCCATTATTAAGAAATAAGAGGATGAACAATTACATTTTGTAGCTCTCTTTTCTGCTTCTATTTTTGCTAGATAGAAATTAAATGACAGGAAGGTAGTGCACAATGCAAACCAGAAATCCATTTATGTAAATTCAGACCTTTTCCTCTGCCCAAGTAATTTCCAGGACCCTGCACAGTGGAAATAACATTCAGTAGATGGAATCACAGAATCATTTCCCTCCCAATTTCATATGGGAGGCACACATTTGAGATTTTATGCATCATTTTTGTGTTTTTCATCTTGTCTGGACCTCCTTTCCTATTTACTGTGGAAATACATCTGCATCACTACAAAAAATATAATATGTGATTTGGAAGTAATATTTCTATTGTTGTGGAAGAGTTATTTGATCTATTTAAATGTGCAATTTGAGCACCAGAGCCCTAGATGTGTCATATACATACAGTCTTTATATGTCCATATAACACCAAAGTGGATAGTGCACATCCTAGATGTTCAATTCCCTGACTAGAACAGATTTTTAGTACAATAAGCAAACAAATAAATGTCCAGTGTAGGTCAGTGATGAATTATGATGGATTCAAGAGAAAGTGTACTGAATTGTTCCTAAAATCCTTCCCCTCTGAGAGAACTAAATGTAGTTCCAAAGAAAGTAATCAGAAAAATGTCAAATTATGTTGACCATTAAGAAGCAACAAATCCCAGTTACTCTGAGCCTTTATTTAAATTAAGCGTATTTTGTAATTTAATAGCCTTTCACATCTAAGAATATAATGAAGATGCCGAAAAGAAAAAAAACAACAAAACCCCCAAACATTTTAAGGACTAGGTACCCTGTTTAAGTTGCATTGGCAGTGGCTGTTTTGTCGTATCAAATATTTTGCTAACATAATTGAAATGTGCTCTTGTAATTATTTCCTGTAATTTACTTGCGTAACAAATGCACTTTCAAAAAGAAGACTATAGGTTGCTATAACATGGGTCACAGACTCCCACACAGAAAAAAGTGGGTGTTTTTCCCACGTAAAAATAAGCTCTTGATATGGTTGAGTTGTTATAGCCAGTGCTCAGACTGGGAGAGTGGGAGAGTTCTGAAATGTCACGTCGGGACAGGTAAGGGCTAAAGCATTTTTAGAGAGACCAGATGTTTGTTACTAGCAATCTATTATCTGATCTCTTCTGGCTAGCCAGAGGTAACTGTCTACTTCAGTGAATGGATCTACTGTTCAAAGTTTCCATATAACAATCCTGAATAATTTCCTTGATTATCAGCCTGTGCCTATGTATCTTGCTTGGATTTAGGCTATTGCTACCTGCCACTGCGGACTATCTTATATTAATAATTCTCCTGCACTTGAATTATTTACTAGGAATCCACAGCATGACTTTACTGAAATCAGACGGCAGTTGTTTTAGCTAGGGAGGAGAAGTGGGGTTAAACTTCTGAAAACTATCAGTGTGTTTTTCAGTTCTATTCCAAGTCTGCTGGCACGGAAATGCACAAAAACTAATACAGACCAATCCTTTAGTTTTTCTTGTAACTCAGTCCCCTGGCATCAGGCAATGCTTGGGCATTCTGACAGAGAGTAGGGAATGGAAGCAATTTGGTGTTAACATCAAATTTAGGATCTTCTTGTAGAAAGGTGAATTCAAGTTCCTGTAAAACCCTCAGGGTACAAATGATTATCATAAGACATAGGATAGGGAAAATCTTCAAGGAAAGTAAGATTTTTTTAATATTTTTTTTTCTAAGTGAGGGCATAAGCTCTCTTCGTCCTCTGATCCTATCTTTTTGACCATATAACTTGAGATTTGTTAACTGTTCCTTCAGAGGAGTCCTTTCCAACTTTTCCTCTTGCTCTTATGGTTGATAGCTTGTCCTTGTCCTATATTTTATTTATTTATTTAATTTCGGGGCGGGGGGGGGGGGAGAGAGAAATTTTCTTAATACAGTCATAATACAGAGCAGCAGATAGCTTTTTTTTCTTTTTTTTTTTTTCTTTTAATGATTGATCCACCCAGATGTGGCTAGACAGCATTTACAAGGAGTTGATTATTGATTTTATTATTCCTATATAACATTTACTTAAAGGAAGCAAGTAGAAGCTCTGAAAGTGGTGCCCTTTTTAGATGAGATGCTATATCAGCACAAAAGACTTGTAAGTTTTGGGCCCATCTGCAGACCAAAATAAAGAAAAACAATGAGGATGAGAAGTGAAGCAATTTTGGGGTGATACTTAAGTGCTCTAGATATATGAGCAACAGTGGCAGAAAACTAACTATAGGCTCTTTTGCATTCTTGTTCAGTGCTGGATGTTCCTCTGTAAAGAAGTTTGGGGTTTTGGTGAACATTCTGAGACTCACCCCAAAACATTGTGTGCAGATCAAGTGCATTTCATTTCCTGAGGCTATACTGGTGATTAGCTGGGCTGATGTGGAATCTCTGAGGTGATCCAAATTCCTGACTGTAAGAGGAAGCAAGTTACAGAAACCAACACTGATGGGTAGCCTTGAGACCCTGGTGCAAGCCTACCCTAGCTTAATTTTGCAGGAGTGAGATGCTGCCTTTACTAATCCTAGAAACTCTCCTACCTTGTAGCCCTTAAGGATTATGTCCTTTCATCAAATATTAACCAGAAGTAAAGAAGTTGGATGCCTCTGATATACCTGTGTCAACCCCCCTGCCCTGCCCCGCCCCAAGAAAGAAAAAAACTTTTATATATGAAAAAAAAGTGGAATTAAAAAAGCTTGGCAAAGAAAATTTGTCACATACAAGTTAAGTAACTATTCCACATCTTTTCTTCAGCCATTGTTCATTGTCATTCTAGAGACAAGAAAAATGGTCTTAGAGACTGATCCAGGAAAAGATCAAGAAACCAAGTAGGAAAAAAGCAAGCAAATGTGTGTGGGGGCTGCCTAGTGATGGACATATGAAACAGGAATTATTGATGATGAGTAGGAGAACTGAGAAATGGGCCAGGTGCTAAGAGTCCCTAACATGTACCACACTGAGCACCATATGGACTACTGCACTAAATGATAGCACCAATGTCTAGTAGAGAAAGGAAAGTCTAAGTTAACATACTAACGTTAGTGAAAAGTTGTAAACTACATAATCATAGCTTAATACAAAAGGATCTATTTAGCCTGCTGGAAGAAATCATAAAGGATAAGGGTAGGCAGGAAATCTATTTGCAAGATGACTCACTGAACAGGTAATATTAGAGATTTTATTTGTCATTGAAGTTCATTTTGTTCTACAGGAATACAAATGTGGGGAAATAGGAAAAGTGATTTTCAAGTTTTTGTTGGTTTGGGTTGTTTTTAATATTACCAAAGTTTTAGGCAAAGTATAATCCCACAATGGGAATATTTCCATCTTTTTTTGTGGAAAGTCTAGGTAAGAATCTTACATGTGTAATAGCACATTATATTTTCCCTTTATTCTTTTCTTCTTACTGGTACAAGGCTACCAATGGTCTAGGTGGTTCCAGAGTACTATTTTGTTGTGAAGTACAGCAATGTTTTCGATGAGCTAGACTGTATTTTGTCAACAAGTCTGTTATGATACCACAGGGAGCAAATTTTGGTATAACATCCCTTGCTTAAAAAAGTAGATTTGCCTAATGCACTTCTCATAAAAAAGGGGCTTTCTCTTTTTGTTAGATTTTCAATTTGATTAGTCTTTTAAAACTTACTTAAAGTTTGCAAAGAGATGGTTTAAATAATTTTTAAAAAATTATGACTTTTTTAGAATCTTTGTCTTTTGAGTAGTTTTGATACTTTTTTCCCCTTTAAAAAGTTTATTTATTTATTTATTAAAAAGTAATAGATAAAAATTTAAACCACACTTCTAAAAATCACTGAGATAAAGCAGTCTGGTTGCCAAGGAAAAGTTTGTTTTTCCTTTATACAAAATAATATAAACTCTCAGGTGTTTATTTTTTAATTGCAAGTGTTCAGAGTAGAGAAATGACTCATGCTTCATTGGCATTAAACTCAGAATTCGGAATTTGATTAACTTCAGTTCTCTCTAGCAGTGGGAGGATAGACTTTCACAGTGTTATTATTCTTGCCTCTATCTTTCTGCTCTGATTGCGGAGGGAAGCATACAGTACAATTTCAATAGATGAACATGGAAGCAAAAATTGATATCTCTATTTGATATTAAAGATTACATACCCAATAGACATACTGAGGGGCTTATTTGATAATATGACCTCTCTCATCGTTATCATCAGCTCGGGTTTCTGAGATGTTAACTGGTGGTGGTTTTTTCTGTCAGCGTGTTGACTTGCCCAACAGATAAAACTAGAACTGCTTCTTCAACTTGTATAGGGTTTAGTGTACATGAGCCAGCAGCGTGTTCTTGCTGCAAAGAAAGCTAACGGTATCCTGGGCTGCATTAGGAGGACTGTTGTCAGTGGGTCAAGGGAGGTGATCCTTCCCCTTGACACTGGTGCAGCCACACCTGGAGTGCTGGGTCCAGTTCTCGGCTCCCAGTATAGGAGAGACATGGACATACTGAAGCAAGTTCAGTGAAGGGTCACGAAGATGAGGAGAGGGCTAGAGGATCTCTCCTATGAGGAAAGGCTGAGAGATCTGGGACTGTTTAGCCTAGAGATGAGAAGGCTCATTCATTATGTACTCATCAGTGAGTGTATTCTCTACACCTAAAGGGTTTAGAAAAGACAGAGCCAGGCTCTTTCCAGTGGTGCCCCGTGACAGGACCAGAGGCAATGGGCACACACTGAAACACAGGAGGGTCCTTCTGAACATCAGGAAACACTTTTTCAGTGTGAAGGTGACAGACCACTGGCACAGGTTGCCCAGAGAGTGGGTGGAGTCACCCACTCTCAAAAAGAGCCATCAAAAGCCATCTGGACATGGTCCTGGGCAACCGGTTCTAGGTGACCCTACTTGAGCAGGGGGGGTTGGACCAGATGACCTCCAGAGATCCCTACCACCCTCAACCATTCTGTGATGCTGTGAAATTTGCTGCTTTCTCAGATACAATGATGGGACTGAGCACTAAAGCTCAGTTACTTTTTTTTCTCTTTTCTTTTTTCTATTAGTTTGCCTAGAAAAATTAGTTATTTTTCCTAACTAACATCTGTATCAATTCCCTTTATCCTCAGAATATTATGACTAAACCAGTATTATTTCCAGAAAAAACTTCAGTTCTTGTAAAACAAAGCATTTCAAGGTGAAAGATAGGATTTTTTTTTTTTTTAATTATCTTCTGTTTTTTTAAAACTGGCAGAAATACTTTGGCTACCCATGTTAAACCATTACAACATTTGACAAGAAAAGAGGTATCTCACAATATCTCATGATAGTTTGAAATATGTCCATTTTTGTGGAAAGATGTACACAAGAGGAATGTGACTTCTGTGTGAAACTATGACTGGCTCGTAAAACCTTGCTTGAAGAAAAGTAAGTCAGGGAGTTTGGAAGAGGCAATTCATGTAATTCTTTGCCTGTCACATTGGAGTGATAACAAGTTCTGTGCTGTCTAGGCAGGCAGTATGATTCCAGAGACAAAGGAAAGTTGAAATGTGTTTAAAACAAAGCCCCTTTTCACTTGCATGGAGACTGTTTTTCTTCACTTGCCTTGCATTTTGTTCGACCAAATCTCTCGTATGGGTACCAAAAAGCAGCACGTCAGAATTTGGTGGTGATTTCATTGTCTCTTTCAGACATAAAATTCCCAGCAGCAAATAAATAAAATAAAATTCTATTGTTTATTCATTTTGTGCTGACAATATCCTAAGTGTGTGAATGATCTTGCATAAAAAAATGTTCTGTCAATATATTAAATAAAACAGGCTTAATGTACTGATCAACAAGAGAACCCATAAAATCATCTTTATAGATGGCTAGGTATGTGTCCCCAGTTGTCTGTAGTTATGTTTTGAACAAAAAGTTACTGTGAAAGTTATGTAGCTTTGATGCCAGGAATGTAGGGGGTTTTTATTTATTATCAAACTTACCAGCATTTCAGGATCTTTCAGTAATCTATAACACTCAGATGTTAAAGAAAAGAATAGATCTCTACCATCTGAGAGAGACTAGAAGAAGGCTTAATATGCCCTGTTGTCACTATTCAAAGCACTTTTATTTCCTTTCCTGCTATTCCAGAAAGAGAAATTTCCCATTTTTAACATAACAAGATTTAAATTTTTTTTCTGCATGGTGTGCACAGCCACACATGCACACACATAAAAATATCACTCTTTCATTTACTTGTGTTAGAATCACTGGGATTTTCCTGTTATTGTTTTCCCTTTCATACTGCACTGTCAGTTATCTTTCTGAATCTTTGAGAGGAAAGCTATATGCATATTTAATTATTTAAAAAATATAAATTCTCTTTAAGAATAACCTGCACTTTTTTTGTGTCCCAAATCTTTTTAAATCTTTTGTTCTTATATCCTCTTCTTATTTAGCAAGCCTAGTAGATCCATATCTTCTCTGTCTCCTATTTTGGGCCCTTCTGGGTCTTCAGAATTCAGTAATGACTTCTGGATTTGGTATTGTTTCCTCAGGTTTTGAATTCTAGAGTCTGCTCTCTCCTCTGCCTACTAACACTTTATTTTCCCTTTTATGGGATTTCCTTGAGATCAGTGCTTTGGGTAAGCCATAGGAGCCCTCTCACATACTAGACCATTTACCATGCATAGATCAAGGAAAATTGACAGAGATTTTAGTCATTCGTTTAATGGGACAGTGGTATCTGTGGTGTTCAGACCTTCTCTTTCCCTCCAAGCAATAAATGGAGAAATAAATGGATTCTTGCAAAACCCTGAAAATGTGACTAAAAAAAAAAATTTTAAGGGATTAGGAACCCAATGGCAAGGCAGATGTTGCACCTGTGTTCAAAAAAAGGCCAAAAGATCAACCTGGGGAACTACAGGTCTGGCAGACTCGCTTGAGC
The DNA here is from genome assembly GCF_026419915.1 of Harpia harpyja. Taxonomy (NCBI): domain Eukaryota; kingdom Metazoa; phylum Chordata; class Aves; order Accipitriformes; family Accipitridae; genus Harpia; species Harpia harpyja. Next base: position 15,437,115 of record NC_068944.1, on the reverse strand, counting down.
CCATGGGAAGAACCATGGCGTGAGTCCTCTTAAAACATATTTCTGGGCATGTGAAGGAGAAGATAGTAATTGGGAAGAGGCAGCATGGATTTACCAGGGATAAATCATGCCTGACCAGTCTGATAGCCATCTATGATTTGGGATGAGGAGAGAGCACTGGATGTCATTGGGTACCCAACTTCAGCAAGGTTTTTGACATTGTTTCCCATGATATTCTTATATCCAAGTTGGGACATTATCATGTAGGTGGGTGGACGTCTAGATGGTGAAAAGCTGGTCGGCTAGTCAGACCCAGAAAGTCATGGTTAATGGGTCATACTGTACCTGGAGGTCAGTAGAGCTGCCATGGTCTGTACTGGGACCTCTCTTGGTTGGTATTGGTATCAGGGACCTGGAGGAGGTAATGGAGCATGCACTCACCAACTGTGCAAACAGCAAATTGGGAAAGATCCGTCGATACACTTTCGGTAGTCAGGCTATCTTCCAGAGACCTGAACGGGCTGGAGGAATGGGCTGACAGGAACCTTGTGAAACTGAATAAGGGCAAGTGCCAGGAGCTGCCCCGGGGACAGAGGAGCCCCTGCGATGGCACAGGCTTGGGATAGACAGGCTGGGAGCAGCCCTGTGGGAAGGGCCGTGGGGCTTGGTGCCTCAGCCAGCAAAGATGGCCAACAGCTCCATGGGCTGTATGAACAGGACCATGACCAGGCAATACAGGGAGTGATTATCCCCCTCTGTTCAGCACTCATTAGACCGTATCTAGAGTACTGCATCCAGTTTTGGCCTACCTGTTACAGCAAAGATATTGACAAGCGAGTGAGTTTTGCTGAAGGCTGTCAAGATAGACCCTATAGCAGTCTTCAGCTCTGGTCTCAGGTTTCTCATCAGCACCTACACATTCCACTTCATGCTTTGTCTCTGGCTTCTTGATGGCCCTCACTGCTCATCTGCTCTCAATCTTTTTTGCAATGTCTTTGCCCCAGCATGTTCCATTTTTTTACTGCACCATATAAAATCTCTGTCTCTTAAAAAGCATTATTTCCAGCATATGAAAAGGAATGCTAGAGCTGTACACAGGGAGCATAAAATTACAAAACAAAGCAAAAAAACCCATCCACATTCAGCCCATTTTTTTCCCTAGTCATAGATGGCCAAATTCATATGGATGACATTTTTAAGAAATTAATTCTGCCTGAGGCAGATGTCCTGCCTGGAAAAGTTAACTATAAACACATAAAGTTTGCCCAGAGTTCCGCGAAACTGAGAAAAGATTTTATAATGCGAAGTGTTATGCAGTTTAATATAGGCTGTGCTACCAGCTTGGGTTGTAGTAACATGTTTTTCTTCCATTTGTGTTACTTGTAGTTATCTACTTGCATTAAAGGAAAATGGAAATAGATTGAATTGTTTATGCTGTAAATTTGCTGGAAGACTGTTTTTTTGTTGATAAGCTTTTCTAATATTTGGAAAATAAAATAAAGTTGTGAGCTCTTATGAGGATGACAGTTACACTTTAAAGGCAGATGAGGATTTATCCTTAAAATGTAGTGATACTAATTGGCATGATAACTGATTTACTTCCCTTAACTAATAAGACACTGCTGTTCCTACATTAGATTATGTATTTGATGCAGATTCTGAAACTGGTCAAAGTTGTATGAATACAGAAATTGAAAAACATAGAATAATCACAAGACTGTCTTGATGTCACTGTAATAACTATGTTTCCAAGTAAAACTTTATTAGGGAAGTAGACCATTCACTTTTTGATACATTACATTTTATAGAAAGTTTTGCAACTTTAGACTCTTACCTATTTATGTGTTTTTGTCGATTAAAAGACTTATAAATGTAAATAACCTTAGGGGGAAAAAAACAGATTATAGTAGAAGTTGAGTAGTTTTGGTTAATGTTTTTATTTGTACTGTTTATACACTGACCTAAAATATTTTTCTTCGTTTTAAGGTAACCGAGCTGCACAATATCAAAAACATAACTAGACTGCCTCGAGAGACAAAGAAGCATGCAGTGGCAATTATCTTTCATGATGAGACGTCAAAGACATTTGCGTGTGAGTCAGGTAAGCAATTGGTACTGCCATCTCTAGCTTGAAGAAATCACGTTACACATCAAAGTCTTGCTCAGATGAATTAACTTAAAGCACCAGACAGAAATCCTTAGCTTAAAGGAATTAGTTGTAAACAAGAACTTTGGAGTTTGGGGTTGAGGTTTTTGGGGGTGTCCTGGTTTCAGCTGGGATAGAGTTAACTGTCTTCCTAGTAGCTGGTACATTGCTATGTTTTGAGTTCAGTATGTGAAGAATGTTGATAACACACTGATGTTTTCAGTTGTTGCTAAGTAGTGTTCAGTCTAAAGTCAAGGAATTTTCAGCTTCTCATGCCGAGCCAGCGAGAAAGCTGGAGGGGCTCAAGAAGTTGGCACAGGACACAGCCAGGGCAGCTGACCCAAACTGGCCAACGGGGTATTCCATACCGTGTGACGTCACATCTAGTATAGGAACTGGGAAGTGGGGGCGGGGAATCGCTGCTCAGGGACTAGCTGGGTGTCAGTCGGCAGGTGGTGAGCAATTGCACTGCGCATCATTTGTACATTCCAATCCTTTCATTATTACTGTTGTCATTTTATTAGTGTTATCATTATCATTATTAGTTTCTTCTTTTCTGTTCTATTAAACCGTTCTTATCTCAACCCACGAGTTTTACTTCTTTTCCTGATTTTCTCCCCCATCCCACAGGGTGGGGGGGGAGTGATTGAGCGGCTGCGTAGTACTTAGTTGCTGGCTGGGGTTAAACAATGACAGGGGGTTTGGTAGGGGGGGGGTTGATATACTTTGGGAGGTGTTGGGGATGTTACAGAGCTCTTTCTTCCATTACTTGTCTTTGACTGCACGCAGACGGTCTGAAGACTGGAGATTTTCAGCTAAACTTGTAACACTGAGTAAAAAATACCTATGGGATGTTACTAAGTCAAGATGTGAAACATTCTTTTTTTTACCGAGTTTTGCTATAGGCACTTACTAAACTAAAAATTATCATGCCATTGCAAATAAGAGGTAAATACCAGCTAAAACCTCAGGATATTGTAAAGCTGGATGTCAAGCAGTCTGCGGTTTCAACAGCTACATGGTGAATGAGTTGAGAACAGACTTGGGCATCATGGTACATAATGACAGGTTGTTACTTGTGAGACACAGAATGCTGCGCTATTAAAGGGCACCGTTTTCTTGTTTGAAAATGCAATTGTATATGTCTGTGTCCTAGGGTATATTTTACCTGAAAAAATTGTTCTTAAAAAGAACGAAAAAAATTTTAATGATAAAGTTTCTATTTGTTTAGTTGCATATTTGAAACTGCATTTTAAAATAGTATCTTAATATTATCATATAAACATTGCATGGTGTACAATCTAAGTTAAATACAGTGAAACAAAATTCAAGAAACATGGAGGAGGTAGGTTGAAAGTGTGTAAGGTCGTGAATTATGTGGCTTTTGGATCAAGTATTGCAAACATTGATATGTACATTCCATCATGAAAGACAGATTGACAGAGTTTTGTTTGTTTATTAATTTAAATTTAAAAACACACACATAGGAAATCTGTGGCTTTCAAAAGTCAGTTTAACAGATTATTAGATGAGTAGTTCACATTAAAGACTTTAATTTCTAATGTGTAGAATTACTAATGACACTGTAATATGATTAATAATTGAATAAAAACATTTTAATTATATTTCAACAGCACTGAAATCAGTTCTACAGAAACTTTCCCATTTGCCTACACCTGTATTCCCCTTGTTCTCTAATGAGAAGATCTTACTGCTTCCCTAGAATTACTATGGTGCAGGTATATTTGAAAAGAGTGAGAGCAAATCATAACTTCAGGAATCTTTCACCAAAGAAGGGGCAAACCTAAGAAAGGTCAGCATATCTATCTGGCCCACTTAGCCCTTTCTTCTGTAACAAACATGATGTAACTCCTTAACCTTGAACTCAGCTGTGTATACAAGACACAAGTACCTTAAGGTGCTAACAAGATGCCAGTATGAGATGCCCTACCTTAAGGCTATGCTCTACACAAAGGTGTGTTTTGAGTGGATGGAGTCTTGGGTGAAGTGACGAACCAGTGGAGAACTTGTGGGCAGAGATCAAAAGACAGACCAACACAGGTGATATTCTAGTATCTGCTATAGACCTTCTCATCAACAAGAGAAGGCAGATAAAGCATTCTTAAGGCAGGTGGAAAAAGCCTCACAATCCCAGGCATTGGTACTCTTGGGTCACTTCAACCACAGCAGTATCTACTGGAAGGTCGATATGGCTGGACACAAGCAATCCAGATTTCTGGAACAGATTGAAGACAGTTTCTTGATACAGATGATCAATAATGTGATGAGGGGAGGCACTCTGTTCAGGGACATCCTTGGCAGGATCCTGTGGATAATTGCCTTGGAGGGCAAAGGGGCCCAGGAGAGCTAGCTAATCTTCAAGGACAGCATCCTCTGAGCACAAGAACTGTCCTTCCCATTCTGCAGAAGACAAGCATTACAGAAGACCAGTATGGATGAACGTGGAGCTCCTGACTCAGCTCAAACACAAGAAGGGAAGCACACAGAAGCAGGGACAGACTTGGGAGGGATACAGAGGCATTGTCCATGTATACAGGAATGGAGCCAGGAAAGCTCCAGCTCAGCTGGACCTGAAACTAGTCAGGGAGGTAAAGGATAGAAAACATTTCTTAAAGTGCATCAACAGCAAAAGGAAGGCTAAGTGAGTGTGGGCCCATTGCTTGGTGGGGCAGTGGACCTAGTGACAAGGGGCATGAGAAAGGCCTACTCAACGCCTTTTTTATACCTTGGTTTTCACTTGCAAGGCTTGTCTTCTGGCCTTCCAGGTCCCTGACCCTCTTAGCAGTCAGTGGGAGGGAAGTAGTACCCACAGTAGAGCAAGGCAGTCAGGCATCACTTAAATCACTTGGGTATCATGCACAAGTCCATGGAACTAGATCATCAAGAATGACAAGGAGGATCCAGATAATTATAGGCCAGTCAGCCTCACCTCAGTTCCTTAGAATATTATTAGAGCAAATCATGTGTAAACCCGTGAAGGACAACAAGGTGAATGGGCATAGTTAAAATGTTTTCCATATGCAAATCATGCTTTCTATGATGAGGTGTCTGGCAAGGGAAAGGCAGTGGCTGTTATATACCTTGATTTCAACGGTCTTTGACAGCCTCCTATAGCCTCCTCCATAGCCCGCAAATGGGTGGGACATGGGATGGATAAAGGCAGTACAAAGTGGATAGAAAATAGGCTGGGCTTAAAGAGTTGTGATTCATGGTGCAAAGCCAAGCTTGCGGCCAGTAGGTAGTGGATCCCTCCAGGACCAGTGCTGGGACAAATACTGTTCAATGTCTCCATTGACAACCTGGATGATGAGATGGAGAGTACTCTCAGCAAGTTTGCAGGTGACACCAGATTGGGGTGACCCACAGTGGGAAGGCAGGGCTGCTGTCAGAGGGACCTGGACAGGCTGGAGAAATGGGCTGACAGAAACCTTATGAAGTTCAGCAAGAGCAAATGAAAGGTCTTGCCCCTGGGTTGGAGTAATCCCAGGCAACAAGGCAGGCTTGGGGCCAACTGTCTGGAAAGCAGCTCTGGCAGAAAAGGCCCTGGGGTCCTAGTGGACAACAGGCTGAACTTATCCTGGACTGCATTAGTAAGAGTGTTGACAGCAGGTACAGGGAAGTGATCCTTCCTTTCTATTCAGCACTTGTAAGACCACATCTGGAGTACTGTGTCCAGTTTTGTGCTCTCAGCACAAGAATATTGACATACAGGAGTGAACCTAGTGGAGGACCACCAGGGGTCAGGGTCAGGAGCACATGATGTATGAAAAGAGGCTGAGAGCTGGGCCTCTTCAGTCTGGAGGAGAAACAACTTCAGAGGATCTTATTGCTCCCTGCAACTCCCTGATCTGAGAACACAGAGAAGATACAGCTATAAAAGTGTGAAATACCTTGCTGTTTCTGAAAAGCTACAAATCTTAGCTGTGCATATAGTGGAGTTTCAATCAGTTTGCCTTTCTCCATGCTATCAGTCTGTCTAAACAGTATAAACTGCATCATCCCCATCAGATGAGATAGATACACTGCTTTGTTTCATTAAAATCTGACTCTTTTGAACTCCAGATCTTTTGTGTGTTCTGAACTAGGAAGATAGGTCTAAAAAAAATTTCTTTTGCAGCTTGTTGCCACAACGGAGTTCTGTCTTCCCACAAGGAACTATTACCATTTTTACTGCTGCTGAAATGTGCGAAGTACTTTGCTTTCCTTTATGAAACTTATCGAAGTTTAAGGAATATTTAGAGAGCTGCTTCTTATTTAAAATGTTTTCTTCTTCTTCTCAGATCTCTCAAAAAATGTTTAGTGGCAGTGGTTTCTATGGGACAATGCCTAGACTTTTAACAGCCTTATGGTGCATAGTGGTGTACACACAATGGGGTTTATCTTGGCAAATCAGGCCACATCTTTGGTTAACTCAATAATACCTTTACTCTATTAATACCCCTTCTTTCCCGTGGCTTCAGTGGGAAAGAACCACTCGAGTGGTTTGACTCAGTCAAAAATCTTCTAGAATCATAGCTGCTTGACCTTCTTGAATTATTTAGGAGCCCAAAGTTTCATAATGTGAACATTTTTCCACCATGGAGTCTCTAGATACACGGAAGCAGATGCTTTGTTTCCTATCATCTTGACCCTCAGAGGTAAACAGAAGGACAGTTAACGCTGAACCCATTGCAAAAAGTCTGCTGAGCATAGAGTCAATAATTTCTTGGAAAGAAGGAGGAAGTAATGCTCAAAGCTGAGTTGGTTTTATATGGAGACTGAACAGTGTGAGGTAGGGTTTTTGTCAGAGTTGTACCAGTCAATGTTTTAAGATAACTGTATCATTTTGGTTTCGATAGTATGAGCTGATGTCTTTTCTTCTGTGCAGTCTAGAAGTCCATGTGATGAAAAGTAGCACATTTTTCTGGTACTTAGCTTTCTTAATTACAGAATTAAGCACACTAAAATGCTGTTCTGTTTTAAAATAGGTCTCTAAAGATGTAGAACACTTTGGTCCTCCCCAGAAAGCCTGAGAGCTGTGATACCAGCCCACTGGGCGTGCTGGCTGCGAGCCTATGGCTTTTTCCTAAGCTTCTGCAGCTTCTAGGCCCTCAGCTTGCTTATTGTCTTCAAGGCAGCTACTGGCAAGTCTGAGCCCTGGATGGGCTGTAGCCCCCGTATTTCCATTCGGATTTCAGCAAATTAGTCATCTGCGGAGCATCTAGTTTTTGGTAATCTTCATTTGCTAATGAAAACATTCTGTAGAAAAACAAACAAAAATCCTCCATATGCTTTTGTTATCAGCTAGCTGTTCCCATCACTACCACCAGTACTCCCAACATCTACAACAGCTGTAGAAATCTGTTCAATTCTGAAGCACTGTTGAAAAGTTTTGAAAAGCAAACCAGTCTCAGATATTACAGTTCCCTGATTAAAAGCATGGCATAACAAGTCTTTAAAGAAGAATTATCCCTCTTAAGGGAGAGAAGGAAGCTGCTTGCTGTCACTGTATCTCTTTCTGACATCTGTTCTAGTAGGCAGAGACTTGTGACTTTGGTGATTAGCAAGCAACATTTCTGAATTTTCTCAGTTAACATCAGAATTGTTTCAGCAGAAGTAAAATAATGAGAAGTCATGGCTGATTAAATAACATGAAAAGTAGTCTATAACTCAGTGAACGTAAGACAGACTGTAAAGAGTGGGAATTCTTCAGACCATGGGAAACTGCTGCCACCTTAGCAAGGAACATGCTATGGTCTCAGTTTCATCCTCCCTGAAAATCCTGTGAAAGTTATTGCCATTAAGGGAATTTTAACAAATTTTTTTATCAAGAATCATGAAATTCTGAGTTGCCCTAGAAGCAAGGAAATGCAAAACTCTCAGGTTGCTAACACATTGAGACTTGAGACAGCATTAAATGTTGCTAAATGTATAAGCAGATTAAGTGGAAGGACAGAATACTGTGAAGAAAAATGAAACAGTTTGGGGGAATGGAGCATATTTACTCCAGCATAATAAGGGTTAAAAAGATATTACTGTTGTCTTTTAAATACATCAAGGAGAAAAAAAGGAAAGTTTTTAAGATATAAAGTGACCTCATCACAAGAACAAATATAGAATATATGCCCTGTATCAGTCTATGTTGCTATGGCCATTCAAATAGCAGGAGCAACGTAGACTGAAAATTTAGTGGAGAATTTCTAGGAGTTAAAGCAGTGAGGTTCCACAAAACCTCACAGAAATCCTTCCCCATTGCCACACGGGTTTTTTTCTGCACTCCACAGTGTATTATCAAGCAAATGGAGAAATTCTTTTAACTCTGGATGCTAGCTACTGGGTTTGAGGTGCTGTCTTTCCCTAATACCTTTTAAAAAAAAGTTGTTGGGATGGGTTTTGTTGTTGGGTTTTTTTCAGGTCAGTGTGCTGTTAGTTTTTTTATAGATATAGCTATGCTCAGACACATGTATCTATTTCCTGCAAGCCTAATGTCCGTCATGTGGCAGTAACCCAAGTGCCTGCACTGAGACAGGCATTCTGAAATGCCCTGTAAACTCTCTCTGAAGTTGCAGATATGATGCAGTGAGCAATGGTGCCTATGCAGGACCAGCAAGAAAATGAAATTGGTGGACATGAATACTGATTAAAGCTAGAAGTTTATGGTGCTGTTATGGAAGTTGCTAGCATGATGAGGATTGTGCCTGAATAACAACTAGCTTTTAAGGAATGATGTTTCTGGGTTGCACTAAGTCAGTGACAGACCATATGGGAGCATGATTTTTTCCTTTAGTGATACCAGCAAAATATTAAGTGATACAAGTCCCTGGCTCTTTTAGGCTCAGTGGACCCACCAGCACAGGTTTGTGCAAAATTTATTTTGATTTCTAAATGACAGAATGTGAGGAAGATTGATGAACTTGTAAACCTATTGATAAAAAAAAAATGGGGGGTTGCAAGTTATATGGATTCAGAGACAAGAGAGACAAAATAAATTAGGGCTGAAATGTGATTTCAGTGATTTGAGTATAGAATGAGATGTAACATGAGAAAAAGGGGCAAAATCACAGAGAAATCTTAAAACTACAACTGTGAAACAAAAGCAGATATCCCCCAAGATACCGATATTTGTCTGGCTTCTCTTCAGTACAGCGCCCCATTCTGTATACAAATAGATGAATTGAAGGGGTTTATTTATTTCCAGGCATGCATGAACTGCAGTTCTAGAGTCATTACAATCAAGAAACATCTTCTTTATTTTTAAGAGTTTAGATTTTGGCATTCCCTTAAAACTTCCACTATTCAAGTCCTGGGGAAAATAGAATTGGGTTATTGCAAAAAGTTGATCAGCTACCCTATTTGAAACTTCTGGTTTAGGGTTTTATCCATCATTACACTATATTGATATAGCTTAACTGATATTAATATTCTTGTGGCTGTTTTGGCTCAATCCACCATTTTAATTTCTTGAATGTCTTGCTGCTGTGAAGGTTATCTTGATAAAACTCTCTTATACATCTATACATCTATAACATAAGCAGTCTTTTTCTTCTATATTCTTATGCTTTCAACATTTTTGAGTGCAGTCAAACTGTGATAAGCAAGTTTTGTTATAACTCTGCAAAAAAAAGTTTTACTTTGTTGAAAATGAAAGGCTGTTGGTGTCAAGTGGCAATGTATTCAGCCACATGGGTTTTTGAGTTCTGTACATATTTTTCCTTTTAAACCTGTTTTCACCATTTGTTGGGATTGCTTTGTTTAAAAAAAAAAAAATTACATCGCTGCTATTGTTTGAAAAGGCACAAATTCAGTTCATTTTTGTACTGAAAAAGCTTTTGGGCTATTGCCAAATTAGTACTGATTATGAGCTGGGCTTTTTCTCCTTGATAGTTTTCACAAGCAAAAATATTATGTGCTTGAAGAGTTTGACAGATGTCACTGGAATATTAGATGTAATTCATATCACTATATCCTTTGACAGCTAAGAAGCCTGGAGGTTTTGGATTAAAATTACAGTGAAACATTGAGGCTTTGAGATGAAGCATCAGTGATCATACCTGCTGTTATTACTAACAATACAAATGGCTACATAAGCTTTAAAAACAACCAGATTAAAGTTCCCATTTTCACTGTTAGTTTTGTGAGTTTGAAGCTCTAGGATCATGGAGGTGGTGGAAGTGAAGAACAGCTTCGCAAACTCAGTTTTGGTACTGGAAAGAGGAATACAAAGTTCACCTTTTGCATGCAGAAAAATAATCCTATATAGTTGAAAATATTCTGAAAGATGGTATATTTCTTTGTTAAAGTGGCAGGGATTGTTAATGAAAATTTATGACCCTGCCTTTTTGACTTTCTGTTTGTGATTTTTTTTACATATATATATATACTGAAGGGGCCATACTTGCTTCTCTGTAAAGCATATGGTTCATTGGAGGTCAGATGCATGTTCTCACTTCCACATGTGCCACAATATTTTGAGATCCAAAAAAAGAGTGAAAAAACAGGCATTGCATAAAGTTAAATATGCTGCTCTGGATTCTTACGTTCTCCCTTTTTGATCATAATATTTGAAACACTGTCCACTTTCAGGGCAAAGTTCAATCTGAGTCATGATTATAAATGTTATATTCTAAGATTAATATTTAGAATGCATATTCTTTTGTTCTGGACAAATAGCTCCCTTTTCATTGATCATGACTTTTATTTCCCAATTTTTTCATGTTTGCCTATAAATATGCATCTTTATTCTGACTTTAACATTTACAAATTAGAAATATTTGGATTTTTGCTCTCCTTTCTCGTAGTTTGTTGCCTTTCTGTTGGTCCTTATTTTTTTGTGGTTATCTGTCTGAACTAGATTATTACAATTTTCTGACACACATTGCTAATATGTATAACTAGCAAATGGAAGGAATGCAGAAAATATTACACCATCTTCAAGGCATAGTCATTGATGGAACAGATCCTACACTATTACTTTCCATCCTTTTCAGCCACTTTTAGGTTATTAATTGAGTGCAAACTTAGTTCTAAAATTAATTAGCGTTTAAAAGATAATATTTTGGGAAGACAAACTTATACTTTTTTCAGTGGAATTGCCAGCTGCTAAATTTGAAAACACACAAAATGGTCATCATCCCTTCAGCACTTTTCCCAGACAGGTCCCTGAGCTGAGAACACTGCTGCATTCATTCTCAGTTTTGTAGGGCAAATGGGGGACAGCAAGGAAACGAGGTTAACTTCCAGCCTAGCAGGAGCATGCATGGGGGCTGTGACGAAATGAGTAGGAAAGCTGTAAAATTTCTAAATGCAGAAACTGGAAAAGGTAAACTTGCTCTGGGACTGCAATATGGGAAACCCTAAATTTAAGGCTTTGACATTGGAGGCTGAAAATTTTTCTTTCTTTCCCTAAAGTTTCATTATGTTGTAGTATATATTGCAGGTGTGAGAAGCATTCAGTTGCCCTTGCTGTTCACGTACTATAAACTTGTCTGGACACTCTTTACTAATGTTTAACATAGTGAATCCAGATAAGTAGAGAAGTTCTGTATTATTCTTTGTTCCTGGACAAACATATTGAAGTGTAGACACTGTAAGTGCTTTCCTTATCACAGTTTTACTCAAAGGGATTGAAATTTATAGGAAATATAAACTGTTCCCATAGGAACAAAAGTCAAACAAGATAGCTAAGATAATAGTGAATCATCCATTTTAGAGTGTGTGTAGGACTCCTTGAGAGTAAGAGAGTAGAAAAAAAATCTTCCTGCCTGCAGAAGCTGAGCTACTTCAGAAGACAAACAGAAGAGAGCAAGATTACAGCTTCATCTGGTAGACGGTGCAAGGTCAGCTGAATATTGATTTTAGAGAGACTAGGAGAAATACATGAATCTCAAAACATCTGCCCTAGAAGTTCAGCATACACTTACCTTTCCCAGTAAGCACAGTGTGGAGGTAGGTTAGTGGTGGTGAAGTCCAGGATGTCAGGCATACGGAGGTATGGAATTGTTTGTTGGACTTTAATAGAAAGTTTCATAATTGCTCACTTGTTGGTTTGGTTGAGGTTTTTTTTCATAAGCTGTTAAACATCCGATGAACCTTGCAGTATTTGCAACCTCTATGTTTTATACCAGAACAAAGTATGTATTAGTGTGATAGCACAAGCCCATAAAAATTCAGTCTAACAACATGGTCTAACATTTGGCTAAAAAGAAAAAAATAAAAAGTTTTTCTTAGCCTCTGGCTATTTACCTTAAACTGAAATCTAAAATTACTGATACATTGTGTATCTCTATATAACAAGATTTCTTCCTGATCCCATTTTGAGATTCTTAGTGGATTTGATAAATGTACTGTGCCATAAATAACTGCTAGTCTTATGAAACAAAGATATGGAGATACTGTTTTATCCTTTGTATAATTCATGACATAAATTAATTTCAATGACAGAATAATTTTTAATCATCTTATAAGTGTGAAAGTCCAAATCCACTTCTTATCATGTAAACACATTTTATTAGAAGGTAAGGCGTAAGGCACTACCTATTTTAACATGCCTTTATGTTATGTATCCCACAACATCCCTATAGCTTGCTTTTAAAAATATTGGCCTGTTCTACACTGCCAAAAGGCATTCACGCACAGTCATAAAAGTATTACTGAAAACCATCTGAGAATCTTGATGAGTTTTACGCATAAAATTGCCTCATATTTTGAGCTGTTATTAGCAGTTTGCAGAAGAGGGAATCGAAATGCAACTTCATTAACAGAATGGCAGATGAATGTGACAAAGCCTGGAAAAAATCTCAGATAGCAGACTTCTCTCCAAGTTAAACATCTACTATAGATAACTGTATGAATACAGAATCTATTTTCACTAAAATATCCATGCGTGAGGTTGTAGTATGGATTTGCAGTTGCTATTACCAGCAAGAAACGTGAAATATTCAAAAAAATATGCAAAATAGAGAAAATCTCCTCTTTCTTCCTCTTCATCCACTTATTTCTGATCTAGCTAGATGCTTGTATTCTGTGGCCATACCTTGGCATTCATCAGAGAAATTGCACAGTTGGCTTTCCATACTACATGAGAATTGATGAACTATGTTCTAAAGCAGGAGTAAATCCATGCCTTCTTCATCGTGAAAAAACCCTGCTCATTCAAATTGCTGCATATTTTATATAATGCAGAAACTAAAACCTCTCCAGGATTGTTTTTTAATGCATTCTTACATGCAGGAATCATGTTATGAAACAACACATTGGGCTTGAAAATGGTGAAATTTGCAAGCAAATTTAATGTTTTCATTTTAAAAGTACCTTTTAAACATCCATTAATAAGCACTCTGGTGTTTGCAGAACAGATCATAAGTATTTGTCATTGTACACTAAGGAAAGTAATTTCTTACTTGCTTTCCACAATATAGGAGGCTTTGGGATTTTTTTAAAGACTTTGTAATGTTGTTGTTATACTTAAGGTTGTTTTTTCCACGTTCTGTTCAGGTTCTTAGGCATATTACCTTGATTTTATTATGATGATCATAGAAGTGAATTCTTAATAACCACTGCATTTGAAATTATGGTCTGTGACGTGCGGAAAACAGACTCCACAATCAGTGAGATTGTAAAGTAGGTATGTTCATTCAGCGCTGGGCCGCACGGGGGGTAGTCCCACCAAAGTCATGCGCGCCCGACTCGGCAGTTTGTCTCAAGTTTATACAGTCAAGTGTTACATATTCACAATACGCCTATACATATTCATGACCTATCCCCGCTTCATATTAAAATTAGCTCCGAGAGGTCATTTCCATAGTCTCCTCTCAACTGCACTTGCGCAGTGCCTCTTTATGGTGGTCGTCTGGTGGTCACAGAGATGAAGATAGATGACTCCTCTTCGTCACCGCTAGTAACCTTTTTTCTTGCGCAGGCTCAGTGATTTCTTGGTACTCACCCAAGCCGCAAGACCAGTCTTAGCTGGCTCTTGGGGCCTGCTCCTGCTTCTTATCAGGAGCTGTCTTTACCTCATTGGCTGGTCCTTGGGACTAGCTCTTCTCATCAAAGACTGTCTTTGCCTCAGCTAATTTCAACAATGTAAGCGCTAAACATCATCCTTCATCCCCCCTTATTATGTCTACTGAGATTCTTTTGACTCCCCTTGTCTCAGTCTGATTGGCATTTAACCAATTGTAACCAATCAAATTTCCTTATCATAAAATGCAGGACAATGTAGAGTAAGTCTTAGCATGAAGAAAAGAAATGTGAAGAAAATAACCATTGTCTATTTATATTTATGATAGAAAATAAGGCTGGAAGTAATCTTGGGAAGCCTCTCTGGCCTAAGGAAGTAAAAGCTATACCTATTTATAGGTATATATGTATATTATTGTATATATGTATATCATTCCTGGTAGATTATGTCTTGTTCATTTAGGTTTTTTTGAACATAATTAAAAGAAACAAAAATATATCAGGAGTACTAAGGCTGAAGAGAGAATGGCATAGCAGTATATAGTTGAAAGTAAAACAAAAGCCTGTCTTTTCCGTCTTGGTTAAACTGTCCCATGCTGCATTATGTATGTGGTAGTCTTTAATAGAATAACTTGTTATAGGGGACTCTGCTGTGGTAGGTACTTTGGAAGAAAAATGAATGAGACTTAGTGTTTTAAGACTTTTTTTGTAAACTCAGGAGAAATGGATTCAATTTCTTTCCTAGGCTTATACTTTCTAGCACCTAGCACTACAAAACGTAATAGTGTACATTTGTATGGTTTCAAATTTACTACTTCCTGTGTTCTAAAGATTGCAATTTAAAAATAGATTTTAAAAAATGTTCTTGTAAGAAGGAAATTCAAACAAGATGTTTTCCTTGGAAATTCAGGCAGGACTCCAGAGCCTGATTATTGCACTGTAGCTATTCTTCCCCAGGCTTTTAGGCTTCTGACCCCCATTAATATGATACAACTGCCCTTGATGCTGAAGTCGTGGATTCTTCAGCAGCCTGCCAGGCAGACAGTCAGAGAGGTGGGTAGATTTCTGACAGTGCATTTAGGTCTTGATGCATCTGCATTTAGTCAGAAAAGTCCCAACCAGCTCTAGGGATAACACACTTTGGGCGAATCATCACTGTCTTGAGACTTATCCCTTAAAACTGTGCAGAAATGTTAGCACCATATTAAGGTGTGTCATCTGTAAAGGGTTGTATTTTTCATTGCCTGATGAAGAGTAGAGTCAATAAAGAATTTTGGGGGGGTTAGGTCCTCATGCCTAGATACAACCAGTCTTGGCTGCAAGCCAGCTCTAGTCTGTAAGTAGTGCAGCTTTGTGCTAGGAAGGCATCATGTCTCTGCAGATTTCCCACGTTTCTCATCTGGTTTGCAGTAGAGTCAAAATAGAAACATGATCTCCTGCTCTTACCAGTAAACATGATGCTAGACCTATGAGGAGGTAGACCATTTTCAATGACAATATTCAAACTGTATTGTTGGGTAAAAGAAAGCTGCACTACCTCTATTTCCAACATTCCCATCTAGAACACAGAGAACATATAGTTATATTGTAGTGGGTCAGCCCTGGCTGGCTGCCAGATGCCCACCAAGCTGCTCTCTCACTCCCCCTCCTCAGCAAGACAGGGGGAGAAGATACGATGAAAAGCTCATGGGTAAAGATAAGGACAGGGAGATCGCTCATGAATTACTTAAACAGGCAAAACAGACTTGTCTTGGGATAACTAGTAACAGAGTAGGATAGTGAGAAAGAAAAAACTGAAAACACCTTCCCCCTACCCCTTCCTTCTTCCCAGGCTCAACTTCACTCCCAGCTCTTCCCTGGAGCAGCGCAGGGGGACACGGAATGGGACTTGCAGTCAGTTCATAATGTGTTGTCTCTGCCACTCCTTCCTCATGTTCTTCCCCTGCTCCATCATGGGGTCTCTCTCTCCGTATACAGTCCTTCACGAACTTCTTCAACGTGGGTCCTTCCCACAGGCTGCAGTCCTCCACGGACTGCTCCAGCGTGGGTCCCTTGCATGGGCTGCAGTCCTCCAGGCACAGACTGCTCCAGCGTGGGTCCCCCGCGGGGTCACAAGTCCTGCCAGAAAACCTGCTCCAGCGTGGGCTCCTCTCTCCATGGGCCCACAGGTCCTGCCAGGAGCCTGCTCCAGTGCGGGCTTCCCACGGGGTCACAGCCTCCTTTGGACATCCCCCTGCTTTGGCGTGGGATCCTCCCCGGGCTGCAGGTGGATATCTGCTCCACTGTGGACCTCCATGGACTGCAGGGGGACAGCCTGCCTCACTATGGTCTTCCCCATGGGCTGCAGGGGAATCTCTGCTCCAGCGCCTGGAGCACCTCCTCCCCCTCCTTCTTCACTGACCTGGGGGTCTGCAGGGCTGTTTCTCCCACGTTTTTTTCCTCACTCATCCCTGTCACACACTGCTCTGGAGCATTTTTATTGTACCTTAAATGTGTTTTCACAGAGGCGCTACCAACCTTGCTGATGGGCTCAGCTCTGGCCAGCAGCAGGTCCATCCTGGAGCTGGCTGGAACTGGCTCTGTTTAACATTGGGGCAGCTGCTGGTATTTTCTCACAGAAACTACCTCTGCCACACCCCTCACTGCCAAAACCTTGCCATGTAAACCCAATACATATATAAAGAAATATTGAGGCATCAAGGAACTGTTAGCAAATAAGCAAGTTTAAGATAATCCTAAGTAACTGTTTATCACTTGCTTTGTGTCTCTTCTTTCTTTTTTGGGTTTTGGGGGTTTTTTTTATTATTGGAACTAGTAATATTAAGGTTCTTGGTTTTTAAGCACATCTATTTACTTTATCACTCACTCAAACTCCTAATCCTTCCAGTCTGCTCTTCAGGAAAGTACTGGGATGTTACTAACTCAGTACTAATATGCCGTTAGAGAAGTACATAGCTGGTGGATGTCTAGATTGTTTCTTTTTTTCCATTATTTTTTCCCACTTAAAAACTTTCTGTAAAAATAATAGAAGATACAATTACTTAACTCATACCTATTGTGTTTGGGCATATTAGTACTTCCTTTCCCTTTGGGATTGGTGTAATACCCCATCTGCTCTCCACAAGATTGTTAACACTGGAGTGGACTCCAGGTATCAGCTGAGATAAAAAGGCTTCTGCTCATCTACATGGAATGTAGGTCAGATCTCCTGGGCTTTGTGAATATGTATCACCCTGTAAAATTACATGACTTCTGCGGTTCCTGACCTCTCCTGAGAATAGCATACATTTAGTGACAGCACAAAAATCATGACATTAATTTATAGATTGAATTTGGAGTATTGACAGATGACGTATGGCTGGCTGAGCCTAGGGAGAGTTCAATGAATAACATGATAATTTACTGCTCCAAACCTGAAACACCCAATCTATTTTTCATTCTCTGTCACTCTTCAGCTTGCATTACATTTGGCTACTTACAGTGGGTAAGGTATATAGGACTGCTAGCAGGTTAACTGTTTCAAGCCTTTTGAAACACTTTCCTCACTGAACGAAGACAAGCGGAGAAGAATAGCATGTATAAATGAGCACAATAAGTTTTGTGTGCTACTAATGTGTACTTAACCATCTATTCAGCATGGGATATTCTACTTCATGTACAGTCTAGGAATGAGAATTTTGGACAAATTTGTGCACATTAAAAAACAAAACAAAACAACAAAAAAACCCCAACAGAGATAAATATTTGGTGTTCCCTGTCCATCTCCCTTCATAACATTTTGAGAGGTTGCTAGAAGCCCACTGCCAGTATGAATGTTGCTATTAGCATTACCCCAGCCCAGTGGGCTGTTGAACAATCAGAATGGCAATTGCAGTCAGGGTGATTGGTAAACTGGATGCAAATTATACATTTGCATTTCACTGCTGGCTAGCAGTGAGAACTAAAGCAATTCTTAAGACTGAACCACGTGTGGGACTACTACAGGTATATAGTGATAGGCAAAGACAAAGTTTTATGTGACTTCTGACCACATGTTCTTGTGAGATTTTCTAGAGTTGTCCCAGCTTCCATACCTGCAGAACAAAGTTACTTAATGCACTGTCACAGCCCATTCAGGTTTTTTAATCTCATTGGCAATATTTCATGGGAAAACATATTGAACTATGACTTAACTTTAAGAACGTAAGTAAACAAATTTTAGGCAGAAATAACTCTAAATTCCAATAATTCAAATTGTTCACTTTTCCTGTGTACTTGAAAAGACGACCACATCTATAATTTGTTATGTCCTCCAAATAAAAGTAGAAAATGTGCTCCCTTCAGAAAATTACAAGAAACTTTCCAGTCAGTAATTATGGCCTCATAACCTCTGAGAGCAGCACACAAAACAATCTCTTACCTGGAGAAGTATCCAGTCCTTTTGTGAATTTTATACAATACCACATTTGTCTTTTAAAATATCAACTCATTCCCACTAGTTATGCATTGTTTTTTAACAGTAGTCTTATCAGGACTGTATTTTCTGAGAGTAGTCTGGCGTTACTGAGACTGGCCTCTGGTTTTTGAGATTTAACTAGAGTAGTTCATTAATCTCCAAAAATAGGGTTCCAGTTAGAAACATGCAACAGTTTCTTTCATATAATGGTCAAGATTCCCAGATCTCAGGTAGATATGGAAATGAATCACAAATACACCAATTAGCAGAGATTTCAGTTTCTAAATAGTGTGTTCCCAGACAACTGAGATTCCCCGATTTAAAGTAATTGATGATCCTGGGATGAAGTTCCAAGCAAGTCAGCATTAAATCTCTCAAAGAGAGGACTCGGCCTTTTCCCTGGTAAATAAATAAGAATTTTTTTCCTGAATGAATTCTACTGTGTGAGTAGTTCCTCTGTCAGTTTGGGATGTTCAGCCTTAAATTCTCTGGAGATCCTACACTACATCTTTTCTTTTTTATTTATTTCAAATAAGGAAATTCAGTCTAAGGCCAGGAAGCAAATTGTGCTTCAGATGTCCAAAGAAGCTTTATTTTAAAAAAAATAGCTTCATCAGTCACAATCAGTGTTCCTCTTAACGTAGTTTTAAAGTAGCATGGTTTTAAAAAGTGGCCCGAAGTACGCCGCTCTTCTTCAAATCAATATGACATTAATTGCAATTCAGTCTTTTCTATATGAAGATTGCACTGAAACAGGAAAATGTGAACATATTTTCTGTAACTGCAGTTCAGGTACAGACATACAATGATTTTATAACCTATACAGAGAAATGAACCTTTTAGCTCTAAAAAAGCTTTCTTTTTTTCTAATTTCTCTCCTAAAGCATGGCTGCTTTTAAAGTTTTGTTTTAAGCGATACCAACTACTTCCAACTGCTACTAAATCTGCCTTGCAAGTTAATCTGAGGTTAAAACTGAAGTTAATCAGTGGAAAAAACACTAGAGGGAAGCTGTTGACTGCACGTTGCATTTTAGTTTTTAAATAGTCATGTGGTTAAATCTGTTTTTCAATTTTAATTGGTTTTGAAAATTATAAAATAGTGTATTAATGTGCAAATAAGGAAAGTAAGGTGTTAATGATGGCAAATATATTAATTTTCTCCCTCTTGCTGAAACAGCTACCATTGGTATGAAAATTTTATTCTTATTTGGGAACTTTTTTACATTTTTGCCTTAGATTCAGTTTTTATCAGTTTGTAAATGTTTCAGAAAGCAGAATAAACATCATATTAGGTTTAAATTTTGCAGGTGTTTGGCAGATCAAAATTGCAATGCTGTTTAATAGGTTTTGATGACCACCCAGTGTGACAGTTCACTACATCCTTTCAAACAAATTTTGGATTGCTTCTTATTAGATGGGTTTATTTTTTTTTCTTAATTCAAATTGACTGATCACTCATTTTAATTCTTCTACATGCCATGGTGAAGACAGAATCAACAATTCTGTTCACATAAGTAATGTAAATAGTTCCAAACTGTATTAATACTTTTCTTCTAACAGTGCATCCATATAGTGTTCTGGCATGTGTTAGGAGCTTAAGATTCATATTTAGTAAAATTCGTATAACATGTACTAGTCTTCTGATGTCTTATGAAGATTTGAGCCTTACTTTGAAGTGAAAGCTGCATATTAATTAGAATAATGAGGAATCTTGATCTGCTTCTAAATGATGGAAATCTAGATCCATTTACTTTCTGGAAAGCTGTACATTTTGAAAATGTGGGACATTTCTTTGTTTTTCCATGTTTGTATTTGTATCTGGACTTAATTTTGCAATGAATTTTTTGAAAACTGCAGCGGCATAAAGTTACTAGCAACTCTTATGAGACTATCACTTTATTGGGTAGCATTAAGGAATGATTAGCCTGCATGTTTATGATCATGTAAGGTAAAGTTGAAAAACTCATCTCAAATTCCTTGTTTGTTTTTAAAACCAAGCCTTTCCTTAAAAATGTGTGTAGTTCTAAAGCTAAAATACAGACATAATATTGTTATTTTTCTATTAATGAAATCATAAAACCTGGTCTATTATGAAGCATCATTTGTTTCTAAACTAGACATAATTAAAAATAATCCCAAATTTAGGAGAAAAAAGTAAGCCTATTGGCTAACAGAAAAATTAAGCAAACTTAGAATTAGTGAAGTGGAAAAGGGAACCAAGTCTGTCAGCAAGGTGATCATTTAATCATCTTCCAAATAAGAACAGTGGCTCACTAATATATATTATCTCCATTTGAACAAATGGGAAGTACTTTGTAAAGTGTCTCCCAAAGATAGCTCTTCGGACTGCTGTTGGAAAACTGTCAGCTCCATTTCAAAATGGTACTTGCTCAGTGACAGTATGAATTTGCCTGTTTCTTTATAAAGTTCTTCATTGGCCAAACCTCTCAGCATTTCATTTCAATTTCAAGGGGAAAAAATCAATCCTGTAACTGAAGTTTATATTCCATAAATAAAACATGAAGTCAATATTACAGCTGTTTTTTCTGCCTAGATTGTGTTATGGATAATTTTGACTGGACCTAGAAATTGAAATAATCAAATTAGAGAATTTGCTGTGGGCATATAAAATGAATACAGCTAATAAATGTAAAATGAAAGAACATTTGAATGTGCTAATGGGCAAGCCTCTAGATAATTAAGCTAACCTATCTAGGAAAGACAGGTCTTTTTAGCTATGTTCCTATAAACATTAATCCACTCAGAATGACAAAATGTCTTACTGTGTAGTTTCTGCTTTATATTCTAAATATCAACGATCTTACCGTGGTAAGTTTGCTTGAATGTGCAAGGAGGTTAGCCTAAACTTTGCTATAGCTTACAATCACCTCACTCAAAAAATGAGAAGTGAATTAAATAGGGTGTCTGACATTTATCTCCTCTATTCTCTCTAGTGATGGGAAATGAATTAATTCAGGAAACCCAAAAAGCCAATGTCATTTCAAATGTTTTTGCTCAGTGACTGTGTGAATCTTTTCCAAGTGTAGCACAACATCCGTGACATCTATGTGATTCAGGAAGCAGTACTCCCAGCATACGTCACTAGATATAGCAGCACTCTCCCATTAATAAATGCTGTCCCTGCGGCTGTTACTCATCAGCAATAAAGTACAAATCAGCATTATTCAGATACATAACTTCTCTATATCTCTATATTATGTTTGTCTAACAATATTTCTAGTGTGTGCTGAGTAGAACTAGTTTTCTTCCCATGTTGCATTTCATATTGACAGTTATACTTTTTGCTGAGAAGTATTTATTATTTATCTGTAGAAATATGACTTAGATGACAATGTCGTTTACTGTGGTTAAGGACCAACTGAAAAGAAATTCTAAATATCCTATGTGTCATTAACTAGTCCTTCAAATGCAATGCCCTGCTATGCATTTCTTGATACCTGGAGATTTCCTCAGATTCATATCCTATCAGAAATTGCCATTTTAGTTAAAATGTAGACATGAGTATAATAAAAATTAATAGCGTAAGACAACAATCTAAGTGAAAAGGTTTAATATCGTAATTTCTAAGGGATTGTTCTTAAAATCTATGATCACATAGTACTAGAAACTAGAAGTAGAAACAAGCTGGAAGAGTTGTATGTCTCTGCGTGTGATTATGTTAAGCTACTTTATAGGCAGTTTGTATCTGCATGCATGCTAAATTAAGAAAATAGTGGTAGCCCATGAATTATGTGGTTTTAAATAATTTTAATTTTGTAAGGTTGTCATATCTATAACTTTAGTTTCCTTTGTGAATCTAACAGATGACAGCATGTAAAAAAATTGTATGTATGCTGATGAAGATTATTATGAATACTGAAGAAATAAATATTGTCTTTAATGGGTGTCTTGAAGAAAAACTACAGATTTATAACTCTTAAGTGGTATATATGTAAAAACCTTCATTCAAATTTGATTTTTGTACCTATAAGCATTACACATGTATTTGTCAATATAAACCTTGGGCTTCATGAGTGGTCAAATCAAGGGAGTGAAAAATGCCAATTTTTCTGATACAAACAGAAAAGGTCCCTCTCTTTCTCGCTCAGTAAGGCACTACTCCAAAATTTCATTATCATTTGTATAACAAGTTTCTTTCATTTGTGCTTCAATCTACCATGTTACACTACTGGTTTTGGGCATGGAAACTGATTCATTAATTATAAAAGTTATAAAGATTCTATGCAAAGGCATGTGTTAGGGTTTATTATGAAAATGTAAAAAATAATAAGTATCTGCCTGCCCTTATCTGACTCAGGAAAAAGGAGAGAATTATGCATTTAGTTGCTTTTTGTGATCTGGCTGCTATTATGTTCTCATTGTAAACCTTGATATCAAATTCATTTTTTTATGAGTAAGTCAGTAAACCCCTGGTTACCCTCACATATCACAAAATCAAGAGGTCTTTTTTTTTTGCATTTTTTAAGGCAGCAGAGCTTAGGAGTAGGCCACAGTTCCCAAGCAGAAGGAAGAGTGAAATTCAAATCAGCCATTTCCTCATTTAAAAGCATTAATGCAGAAAATAAGAAAAAACATATGGCAGCATATATATTGTACTTTTGCCCATTTGTTGAGTGTGTTGATGGTGCTAGATAACTCCTTTTTAAATGACGGTGATCAATTTTCTCATCCCTACTGGTAATAATTCATTTCTGTTTATAACTGGTTTTCCAGCTTGTTCTGTCCATTAAAAGATACCAGCCAGGGAGAACCTGGATTTGAATTTAGCTTAGGTCATGAGGGATCCCAAAGAGGACTTGTGCCTGGAGTCCAAGTAAGGAACATGGAAGGAGACCGGTCTTTGCTAGTGTGTGAATCAAACTCTTCCATAAAGGAGAGGACGTCTATCCCCTGCCCTCTAGTACTCCGGGTGTTTATAAATCAATTCACAAGTAAGCTGGAACTGGGCAATTGATCACCAGTGTGCATAAATTACAGCTTCGTCTTCAGATACTGTTTTTCACTGTAATCGGCACCCCTGATTTACAATCCTAAATCCTAACCTTTCTGTGCAGGTCTCACTTTATATTGTTCAAAATATTACATTTAAACATTCTTAATACTTTTATGATGAGTTGTTTACCCTTAAATAAGGATGAAAGATATGAAATAATCTTTCATCAGTGAGTCTCCAGTTAACGTGGCCTTAAGCCATCATTCAGCAGAGTTCTTGAAGTTTCAAATGATTTAATCTTGGTTTGTTCTGTAAGATTGCATTCATCAAGTCTTATTCTGATTTTCTTGGAAGAAAAATGACACATAATTGAGGTTGATCTATTTGCTGTTTTTCTGGTTCAGCAAAGGACGTAGTTTTGCTGTGCTGTATCTTAGAAGTGTTCCACTGAAATGAAAAAAAAAAAAAGAAAATAAAATCCTATTAACTTAATGAAAGTTGGGATTCTGGGTTTCAGCTTTAAGCAGACTGCCTCTTCTCAGGCAGCCGTATGTGTCTCTTACTTAAGATCATGTTGGTAGGGGTATCAGTGGTGTACATCAAAAAAACAGGAATCTAAAATGGCATAACTTGGATACAATTTTATTTTAGGAGAATAATATTTATAGGAGATTTTGCCTGGTTGGAAAGTGTCTATTTTCATAGACATTTAAAGAATGTCTATTTTCATAAAACATTTTTTGAAATAAAATTTAGGTGCATCAAATGTAGGGACCTGTTTGATGCTGAGAATAAAAGATACAAGAAAAGTGTAAAATGGGAGTAAGAAATGTGAAGAATTCGTAATAAAAAAGAATTCTCTTGGGTTTAATTTCTGTAGATATGAAATTTGAGAAAGACATTTCTCATTATATTTCCTTAGGTACTAACTCTAGACTATGCAACTTTTAAGGCTTAGGTTTTTTTCTTTTTGCAGTAGTACCACATTAAAATCCACCAAGAATAAAGCAAAAGACACACCAAGTCATCTCTAGCTAATACTTAGTTCTGGGAGTAAAATTTTACGCAACTGAAAATCAGGTAGAACAGATACCACGGTGTTACGATCTTACAGATTAATTCAGTCAGAAGTTGTCTGCAATTGCTTTGAATCAGTTTCTTTGCACTTCCAATGACATAAAATCCTGATTGTTAGCTCTAACAGTAGCAAAGACTCAGATCTTTACAACACTAGTTTTAGGGTTTGGGGAAAAATGCTGTATTTCTTGGGCAGTGGAAGCACAGAAAGACAAAAATTATTCTTTCAGGGGGGTGGTTGTTATTTTGAAAGTGGCATATAGCACCGTTCAGGAAAGGTTTCCTAGTCTCAGTAAAATCAGAAGGGGGCAACACTAACACTGCCCTCTGTGCTCAACCAAAATGGGACAGTGTTTAATAAATCTAAGTATTCAAAGCTGGAAGTCTTGCTTCAGTCAGCTATGTTTAGGCAAAAGGGAGCCAAAGGGAAGAAGGGGATATTCCAAAGACTTCCTAGTCTGCTAGTCCTTGTCTGCTCCTACTGATTTAACGCAGAAGGTATTCAGATGGCTGGAGTGAAAGTCATGTGGTCAAAGGCATAAGAGCAATGAAGCATATAGTGGCAATGGTGCATATTTTTTCTCCCATGTATTGAAACTAGTCCTTATCACCTTGATTTTGTATAGGAAAATAATACCTTTAGAATTATTTACCTTATCTAACAGTATTTCTGATCTTCAAGTGGCAAGATTTGTCGATAGTTCAAAGATAAGACTGAATATTTAACATATTAAAAAAAAAAAAAGTGCAATGAACCTTAGAATATGTACTAGTTTATTTGGGGTATTGGTCCTCTTACTAGACCGTAACTTAAACACTTGACAATGGGAGAAAGGCATACTTCAGATTTACACAGAAGGTATTAAATTTCCCATGCATTTAAGAAAAGGCCCTATAACTTTTCCAAGAGGAATAAAAGTACTATGGGAGTAAACTAAATCTGAAATACTACGCAGTTTTAAGCCAGAAAAATGCTATTGCTGACTGTCAGTCATGGGGTAGCTGCATAAGTTGATGTGATAGCATCCTCTGTGTGTTATGTTACTGGTGACAGACCCTTTTTGGACACTTGACTGAAGGTGTTTGTGTCATTCCCAGCACAGACAAGCTGCCTGAGGTTATTTTACTTTCATGCCATTGTCATTTAATAAGTGTTGGAACAGGTATGGATTGACAGTCCTGGGGAACTATCTAATTCCCATGCCAGATTCTTGTAACTGGCCCATTAGTTTCAGACAAAATGTAAATGTTTCTTCTATGTTCAGGCAGGTTTTCATAATTATTACTTTGCACTTGAAAGAACGTTTGAATTGAGAGTGAAAGTTTGCTAGGGATATTTTTGAGTAATGATGCTCTATCAGCTTACTGTTGATCTGTTGGACATACTAATGCTTGATAAACATTTATGGTATAAAGTCTCTAGTCCCCAGCGTGAAGAATACACTATCTGTAAGGATACCTATAAATCTACCCTCAAGGGTACCCACCAAATAGCATTTTCTTCATGGAATGACATCATTCATTTCTGTAGGACTAATCACTGAGTAAAGTGATACTCACTTTTTTTAATAGCAGAAGTTGCCATTTACCTAAATAAAAAAAGAAAACAAATGTCCTATAGTTACTTTAGCTCTAGTCTTGAGCAAAGGAAACCACTTTCTTGTAGATTAACTATTTTTCTTCATTTTCCCATACATTCTCCATTTTTTAAACAAGTCACGTAAGTTCTGTTTCTGTATGAAAACTACGTTCTCAAGCATTTCAGATGGGAAACTGTTTCCTACTGCTTTCACTTTGGTTAGGGACTGCTAGTCAGCGTGCGGGGCATTTCTTTTAGCGTTTGGATGAAGGGTGCTCTTTCACTGCAATTTTACACTGGAAAGGAGGAGCAATGAGAGTGGGTGTTATGTGCAGTAGAAGTCTATTTTAGGGAAATAGTTTAATGGACAGTAACATCAATATGATAGACCTTTTTAAATACCGTTATTGCCTTCAAATGCATTCACTTAACATTGTACATGCTTATATAATAGACAGGATAGTAGACAGTCTAGTAGCTGAGTGCTGATTATTCAAGCTGACACTTTTGATCAGACTTGCAGAAACGAAAGGGGTATTGTCAGGAAAATACCAGTTTTCATCTACCTCGATAACTACAGGGATACACAGCTGGCTATCTGCAAACACAGGTACATGCACAAATAAAAACTATCAGAGACCTGTTTGTGATGTACCTTGCAGCACCTCCAGATAAGTGTGGATGATTTTTGGCAGAAATATCAGGTTTAATTTTATTACAGCTAATAAATGTCTTTTGGTAATTATTGTAATTAACTGTGCTATCCTTATGCCAACACAAGTTTAAAATAGCAAATGATGGGAAAATAAAAGTTTCTTTGTGTATAATACTTAGGCTGTATCTTCCCTCAGTTAAAAAAGGATGTTGGCAAAATATACCAAGTTAAAGTTAGAGAACAGCATGTGTTCATGTTCTGTAATTATTCATTTAGCTTGATTGCTGTGTTATTCAGTATTTCCTTAAGCAAAAAAATTTATAATGCTCAAATTGTACAGAGAAAAGTGGGTATGTCATTAAACTGATGGTATATTAAAAAATATGCATACATTTTAATAGCTGGAAATAGTTAAAAATTAAGGGTCTTATGGTATTAAAAGAAAAAAGTGGCAATGACAAGAAATTTTTGAGGAACTTGACTCACCGACTTTTTTTCCAAAGAATATAGTCAGATTTCCTTTAAAATATTTTGTCACAGCCTGAAGATAGAGCATTTTCAGTAAATTAATGAAATTTAACAGTGTATGTGGTTTTCTTTCATGACTTTTTCTTTGCCTTTTTGGTTCAGTGATTTACAGTTATGTAATAACAGGAGACTACTCCAGGTGAAAGATTCAAAAGTCCCAGTTCAAGAAAAATGCAAAAAAGTTCCCTTAGAGGTAGTGTTAGTTGGAACACAAGCAAAAATCCTATGTATGAGTCCCATATCTTATAAAATAGCTTCAAATATAATAGATCAATCAAAAAATAATGTTAATAACCAAATTGCTTTCAGAGTTGCAGCCCACTATCTCTATTACTATCTAATTGAAAGCAAGTTTTTCTCTGCATACAGACTAATTTTCTGTTCTTTTACACTAAATAGAACTTACGTCCCCTTCATGCTTCCTGTCTATCATTTAACAAAAAATTGCCTAATTCATGCATAGCCAGTGTTGATGAGTAATACATGTTATTACACAAAATAAGCACTACCCATACGTTCCTCTGAGCAAAGATAAGAAATAGCCACATTGCTTTGCATTTGTATCTGTGTTTGAATGTGTAATGTGCTCTAGTAAAAGTGCCCTAAGTAATGGAGACACTGTTAGACAACATATTTAAAATATTTATAAAATAAAATTATGTTTGAATCATCAAAGGATTATATATATCCTGATAAACAATAGAGGTTTTTAAAGTTTTATTGATTTTGATAAGAAATTACGTGCCTGCAGGCAGTAGTGTTATTTGCTAGTAAAAAAAAAATGAAATTAAGTTGCTGCATATATTGTATGTGGCACAGTATAATAGCACATCAATCCTGTGGGAATTCTGTCATATTTTTTCGTATTAACTTCTAATTAAGGCTGGATGATTTTTAGAAGAGATAAATTGGCACGTGTGGCTTTTCTGCACCATCTTTTTTTCCTTGTATAGAATATCAGGTCTAAGTCCTACTAACCCAAGCAGGAAAGATTGTCCAGTTTCATTCAGAGTAAGAATATTCAGTTGGATTTGGACCTCTTACAGAAGTAGTTTAGGGGGAAGAAGAGTCAAACAATTTGTGCAGAAAATACATAAGAATGTTTCAGAAATGAAGAAACCAACATTTTAGGCTTATGCACTTTGACATCAGGGAAAGCTCAAAAAGTAAGTGAGGTTTTTTGATTTGCACAAGGACAATGTTTGTTACCCCCCTCTAATATTGCATACATGTTATTTCCAACTTAAATCCTTGGTCACATCACTTTATGTGGGCTGCGTGAGAAGGGGAAGAGACAAACTTCCTCGTCTTTGTTTTTAAACTTCAAGAGTTGCATATAAATTGAGCCATTTTTTACGAATGCAATTATTTGCTGCTGCTAGCGATGGAAGGGATCTCCTGGAACAGAGGGCACTGCTTTGCAGAGCAGGAGATGGTGTTACTGAAGGAGACAAAGCTGAACTGAGCAGGAGCAGTCACCTCTTTGAGGCTTTATCTCAGGCTAGCACCATTCGAGTACGCTGGCAGCTTGTTGTGGTGGGTGATGACAGGCTCCTGGGGGATTGTGCAAGGTGAGCACAGGAGGTAAATGTGAAAGAATGTGAAGTTAGCGGGATTCAGAAGATATTTGGTTTAGTCCCCGCACAAAATGCTTCCTAAGTCAGGAGTCTGAAAACAATCCTGCCTCTAGCCCTGGAGATCTAGAGGATCTCTAAGGACAGTGAAGTGAAATATATCTGTATCTCTGTATCTCTGCCCCACCACCTCCTCCCTGTCGAATAGGTTGTGTAGCATGAACTGTTTTAAACCGTAAGTAGCAGAAGAGCTCTTTCACTCTTACAAATTTATATTTATAACACCATTTGCCAATATTATTTCATCATCATCATTATATCAACAAACCCATTTATCATCCTGTGGTATCGCCTATTTGCAACGCACGACTTCAGTGGTTGGACTAGGTAGAGCACCAGTTTAACCACCTGGGAACTGAAGTAGAAATGACACAGAACCTCAGGCATGACGTAGAAGCTCAGTTAAACTGTAGGAAAATATTGCCAATAACCAGGCATGTGTATTTTCAGATAACAAGTTTACAGATTTGTTCCCAGTAATATTTCTTATGCAATAAACAGTGCCTAATTAAGGTCTCCCATCTCTTTGCATTTTATCTCACCTCATGACATTTGTATAGCAGCATTTTATAATTGAATAACAGTAAAGATGAAAATGCAAGTATTTGGATTTTATTTATAGCTGTGAAAGCTTGCTTTGCAATTTATCATTCAGTCCAAGAATTCAGTTATCTTAAAAGGAAACTAAATTTTGCAATGACAAGTACCAGTTACGACTAAAAACTCAGCATTTACCACCAATAAATCTAATCTACATGCATTAAAGAGAAGAATTTTGCTGACAGTTTTTTATGACTTGCTTCCGCTGTAATATTTCATCTGTTTCAATATATGCATATAATTAAAATAAAGAAGTAACAGTGGTATCTCAGTTTTGTGACGTGGTAGCTGTCATGCTTAAAGATTACTACTGTGACTGATGCATTTATGTATATAAATTCTAACAAATAAATTTAAAAAATCATAAATAATATTTGTTATCCAGAAACACAAAGCATACTATAGACCTTTTACAAAAGAATGGTGAACTGCTTTATAGATGCACAGGGTGAAAGGAGAAATATGGCTTTGGCTTTGAAAGGTAATTCACCTGCTTCTAAAGAAGATTTCACATGTCTGTCAAGGAGAAGGTTGAAGGCAATCCCTTGCAAGTAAGCAATAGCTATCAGGATGCATTAGGTAAAACTAACTCACACAGTACCCTCATACCCTTGACCTTCTAAACACATTTGTAGATAATGTTGATGCTTCTGACAGGAGACACAAATCCTCACAGTTCTGTGGAAGATATTTCAGTTCTGCATTGAAATTGTATTTTCTGTAGCATTAAGTCGATCATTTTTGTAAGATACAAATTTTGAGTTATACAGCAATACAATGCATGTTATAGCCTATGCTTTGCAAAATATAGCCATGATCTTGTAATGCTCGCAGTAAGATAAGTTTCTTCTGTGTGGCAGTTGGAGAATGGTCTAATCTGGGTCTAATCATCAACATCTGGCAGTGAAGCAGCAGCAGCTTAAATTAAACTGCCAGAGTCAAACACTCTGAAAGGCAGTTTCTGGATCCAAACTTTCAAGATCTAGGTGTTCCTGTAATAGAGAGAGGCAAGTGGATTGAGGAGACGAAAACAAAGACACTCACAAGAAACAGCTTCCTAGAACAATGCTTTTGTTTGCTTGTTTGTTTCCCAAAAAATCTACTGGAAATGTGGTGTGAGGTTACATATAAATAGAAGTGTTGTTTTTACATGAGTCCTGTTTTGAATATATATTGATGTTAAGCTGGATTTATGGAAATGCCAATATGTTTTCCTTTCTCCTTAGATGTTGGTAAAATTAGAAAGGTTAGTTTAGTGTTTGTTTACCATCATCTCATTCTACATTTCCAGAATGTAGCCTTTCAGTCTGGGTGCAGGCACAATGAAAGAAAATAATAAAATCCAGATTTTGTAAAATACATAAAATGTTACATCCTGACCACACTTGAGGAAAAATTACAGGCTTTGCATAGAGCTATGAATTCTGTCAGCATATATATTGTTCTATGATACAGTTTAGGCAGGCAAGAAATTGTGAGAGGGAAGGGAGGGAAACATGGGAGCACTGGACTAGATTTGCACTGTCTCCATTGTGCTACCAGCCTTTCTGCGCTGATTCCGCCGAGTTTATCTGTAGCTGGAAGCAGATGTTGGGCGACTCAGTGGAAACCTTCCCTTGATGGGGGGCTTGACTTACCCATGTGCTGGTGCGCTTCCCCCACCCCTTCTGCGTGCTGCCAGAATATGGCAGCATGTCTTGTGGTCCACTTTTATCATCTCCCTGGCATGAAGCCCTCTCCATGGGAAGGTATGATTTATAAGGCATAGCTCTGGTTCAGCAGACCTCACAAATATCCAAGGAAATGGCAAAGGCTGAAGGAGAGGAAGGGAAAACAGGAGGAAAATTTCTTCATGCATGAGCAGAAGATGAATTTTGGAGGTAGGCTTTTAAACAAATTTATCTTACTCCTTTTAAAAGCCCTAAGTTTTTATTGCTGTCCAGAGATATACCTATTCTCTCCTTACTTCCATCAAGGAGGCTGTATCTGTAGAAGTGTTAAGGAACAGTATGCTGTCACCTCAATATTTTCTTCTTACATACAAAGTTAAATGTCATCTGGATGTTCCTGACAGAATGTTCGGTCTTTTACCACCAGAAGCTGAGGATATTACAAGAAGACCAACTTTGGGGATCTGTGTCCTGAGACAAAGACTGCAAAAAAATCAAGAAGGGTTAAGGGAAACCCCTTTGCTTACAGTGCTCTGAAGAAGGCCCCCCAAACTGTTTGTGTCCTTGTGACAACAGCAGCGTTTGTCTCTCAAAAATCCCCAAACAGACGCTATCATTTGAGCTGTCTGCCTGGGAACTTGGTCAGCTGATAGCCAAAATAACTCAGGAACAATCTGTTCCTGGATTATTCAGGGCCCTGAACAAAGGAGAGTATCCGAAGGTTCTTGGAGGCCTGGAATTGCATGCCTGTCTCCCTTTCTTGTCCAGCAAATGTTTTTGTCACTAGAGATCTATGCCTAGCCAGGCGAGGATTTGAGGACTGTACCAATTAGGCATGGAAACATTTTTCTTGGATATAAACTTTCAGTAATTACAATGAGTCATCATCACTAGATGCTTCAGGGCTTGCGTGCAGTATTTTTCTCTTTCCAAATTTCAGCACTACGTTGGAGAGATGGTCACAAAACTATTTTCCAGATGTCCCCAAAAGTAGGAATGAAAAAACTGTGACAGTTCAATAGAGACATTTCTAGGTGACTGGAGTCACCCACTCCTAAAGATGATCAGATACAGACTGTGACAATGGATGCTCAGCGCGTCCCTGGTGCCAAGCCTGCTCTCCAGGAAGTTTCCCTTAGGTGAAGTCTATCCTGTAATAAAAGACAGTTAGCCTCGTTGCATAATTTTTATGAGTTGTGGTTTCACACTGTGTGAACGCCAACTTGCCATGTTGTTTGTGTGACCAACGCCAGAGATTTCGTGATGTTAAGTTTGGGAAGTGGATAGGATGAGGCTGGGTGTGGAGGGGGGGGCTGTCATGGTGTCTCGGGGGGTTATGCCTTGGGGAGGTTCTGTCCTGGTAGATTGGCAGATAAGGAGCTCTCAGATGCATGTCAATGGAGGACTCAAAAAAGACTAGGAGGTTTTGAATTTTCACAGAAATGTTCCAACTAATGCCCAAATTGCTCTGAGACCAAAAGAAGGTAAACAGAACTGAAGAAATTAATTATTCAGACTAACTTGACACGCATAGCCATTCAGTACAGCAGAGAAGGAAGTTTTGCATTTGAAGGTCTTTTTGTTACTGTTTTTTCCTTTGCTTCTAGAAAAATACTCTAGAACCTTTAGGAACAGAAATTGCTTTAATAGTTCAGATTCACCTAAAGAGCAGTAAAGAATATTTCAGATATTATACCTAATGTTTTTCTAAATTGCATTTTTTCTTTCAAGAAGGCCTACTAGAAATAGGCTGCCTTGAGAACTCACTACTTTCTCTTTTTTGTTAACTCCACCTCCTATCCCCAAATTTGAAAATGGAAGATGCAGTCCCAATAGTGTAAACCCTTTTAGAAGTTCATAAATCAAGGCAAAGAAAATCGAGTGGAACTTTATGCTAATAACTCATGTTTCAACACAAGCATATTGTCATAAAGCTGGTCAGTAAGAAGGTATTGATTTAACTTCATACTTTTTTTAGTAAAATGTTAACACAAACAATTTTTTTTTCCTGTTTTTCCAGAACTAGAGGCAGAGGAATGGTGCAAACATCTTTGCATGGAGTGTCTAGGAACCAGGCTCAATGATATAAGTCTTGGGGAACCAGATTTGCTTGCTGCTGGAGTCCAGAGAGAACAAAATGGTAAGTAACTTTGTAATTGTGCCTACATCAGTTCTTAGGTGATGTCCCATTTTATCTTTGCATGTGTTTGTTGTTGTGAGGATTTTTACTATTAGCTAGAAGAACGTCATTAATAACTAAACATTGGATGTGCTTTTGAGACTTAATCCTATTTTTCCTGCAAATAAAGATGATTAAATCCCATGCCAAATACCACATGTAGAGTGACTTCATGTCTTCATTGTGTTCACATTTTCCTGTCATGGGAAACGATGACTATGATCCTTCTGGTTCTGGAAACAATGGGCTCTGTGCAGAGGAATAAAATAGCAGCTGTTGTTCCACAGCCTTTAAAAGACAGCAATGAACATATCAACACCACTTTGGACTGCAAAACACATATTTGCTTTAAACTCATACCTGTCTTAAATAATGAAGTCAAGGTCATCTAAATGTCAAATACAGGTGAAAAGGGCAATGTCAGATGCTAGTCAGCACTAAGCCTGAGCTTCTAAGTCTTCATCTAAAGGCTATTTGGAACAGAACTTTAGATTAGACACATGCACAGGAAGGATGCTAGTGGATGGAATATGCAATAACAAAAGAAAATCTGTGATTATCCTGTCATTTAATTCCTATTAACGAACATGAGGGCAACACAAAATGCGCTCATTTATTCCTCCCTAAATTACAGCTCTCAATGATTATTACTGTCTTGATGTTTTTATAAGATCCAATAGCTTTTAACAAAGTAATAAAACAAACTGCCTCAATGGTCATAAAATATCAAGCCAACTATCATTATAAACAAAATTACATAATTAAATTGTGAATGAAGAACACTATATTGATTATATTGTATTAGTTTCATAGAAGAGTCCAGACATCTCTGAACCTAATAACACAAAAAATACAGAAATCTTTAAGAAATTTTGTTCAAAAATCAGACATGTTCAAGTGCGATTTAAAAGAAGTTCAATTGTTTGTGAAGTTGTTTGCCTGCTGTGAGACGCAGGATTTAATTTGTAGTCTCAAACTACTTAACAAATGGAGAGCTACTAATGTTGTAGGAAAGTGATAATGATCAGACACCACTCAAAGCATCCTATCTGCTCTATGCTTGTAGGCTATAGGTGTAAAACTCCTATGCATGCTATTGAAGAGAGAATAATGTGAGCAGGTGGTGCTCCTTCACAAATGCGAAAGGGAATAAATCTTGTCAAAAGCCTGTGACGTGCTCAGAAAAGTAGCTTGAAATTCCTCGAGCTCTTTCTGCAGCGAATTTATGTACTGTCCAGCAGCTTTTGGACATAGATGGCAAATATTACATTTCATCTTGTTCTTGAAGGAGATCCAGTTACACACACATGACCTCCAGAAGACACAGATTAGTCCTGTTCTGTGAACTAGTCTTGATTCAATTGCCTTAGCCTAGAAATTAATTGCAGTGCTACCAACTAGCATATATGAACATAATTAGCATCTTTATTGTTCTTAGTAAATAAATGAAAGGAAACAAAGAGGCAAAGCATGTATTTGTTGTATAAATCACATGAATAAGAATGCATGGAGGGTATCATTAGCCATATCCTTTTAAACCAAGTGGCTGAATACATATAATCCAATATTTGACGAGCATGCTCTGCTAAATCATTAGTTACAGTATCTCAGACAAGTAATTCTGATACCTATCCACTTCCTTCTCTCATCCCCTTGATGCACAACTCTGCATTTTAATAAGCACGTTTGAAATTCAAAGTTGTCTTGTTCAGAAGCAAAGCAAATTCTGGTTTGGGGGTCTTTTAATCCACTTGGAAAGAGGGAAGAGTACAGAGATTCTTACTATTGGTATGAAGTCTAGCATTTTGTTCATTTAGCTGGGCTGTGAGAACCTGCAGTTGCACTCGAATTTCTTTAGCAGATTCCTTCAGTAAAATCAGCTGAGTGGAACTGTGACTTCAGTTTATACTAGTTCTCTTATTCTGCAAACGTGTCAATGCCATTCCTCACATGACAGTTTTGTGGAAAAGGTGACGAATTGGAGGGTGGAGTCATTTGGTGAGCTGTGATAAAAAAATCAAATTTGAATTTTATTTTCTTTTACATTTTCCCTATATTGTGGCTTTTAAAGGCATGCTATCAAAAATTGTAGTTCAAAAGATATCTAAAAACCTTTCAAAAAGTCTACTGAGCTTTTGTTGACCTGAATCTGAAAGGTCAAAGTTAATTTTCCAATTTGAAATTCATGAAAAATGACTGTATGTATGAAATGTCTAAAATCTTGCTCATTGTGAAAATGGCAGCTGTGTCACTCTCAGGGTCATTTTATTTTTTGTGTGTTAAATAAAAACTGTACACTGATATAGTACCTTTGAATGCCATTATTTCAAAACATATTGCAAGTATGTCAACTTCATAGAATTCCTCTTGAATTAGTTGATGTATTAATATTTACTTGAAACAGAAATGTGAGAATACAGTTTGTAAAACCTGTAATAGGCCCATAAAGCCTCAGCATCTAGTTTCATGCAGGTTCTGTTGCCTGAACCATACAAGGGCTTTCTTTCAGGTCACCGAACAAAAGATGTCTCTTAGTATCTGAGCAAGACCACAGATTGCATTGTCATAAAGACTACAGTGCCAGTGGTTTTTCAGTTTTAGATATATATATATATAATTTTTTTACATTTTAAGGGCTAAAAGCAATTGAATAATGGTGTTATACTCTTAATATCTCTATGGTATGACAGGGTGTTAATACTATTAATCCCAAAAGAACAGGTGTATTAACCATTAATCCCATTTCATTCCATTGTCTTTTTTCAAATAGTTACTTTGCCCTAAAGATTTTCTTAAATGTTCAAAATTTGATAAAGATACTTCCTTGATAATAAAAGAACTAGCCTAACAAGGGGTTTTTTTCATGATCTGCTTTACATTTTCCTAGCAATAATATTTTTAATACGCTGTGTTCTTCATCTGTCCAACTACTTGCCCTTCCAGTCTTTGAACGACATTTGCATGATGTATGTCATGTACTTGTACAGGTATTCACTGAAGGGATCAGATAAATTAGCTATCTCTTGAAAAAACAGTAAGTTTTCTGTTGTGAAGGTTTGTGTTTCAGTCCCTGTATATGACCACCATAACCAGTACCTTCAATTTGCAACATTTGTAATAATTTTTTTAATTGTCATTGTATATGCCCTGGGACCATAAAAATTGCTACATGCTACTTATATTTTTTATACCCAAGGACTCACATTTCAGAAAATACTTGGCAAAGAAAGTATGTGTGTTTTCTATGATTTGTCTGATATTCTTTTTGTTACATCTAAGCCTGTTTATCCTCCTGCTCTCACTCTTGTGGTTCTCCTGAGATGAGCTTTTGATTTCAGAAGGGAAGACACCTGATTCTCTGTGACACAAATGCAACAATAGGGTTTGCAAAACAGTTTGTTCCAAAGGCTGGCAAAATTGCTGTTTGATATGCAAATGTCATGGCTGAAAGGCCATACATTCATAAGGCATTTCTGTCACATGAGGATAAAAATTTACAGTAGTGCAGCAATCTGAAAGAGATGTTCTTTTATAGTTCTGAGTTGTTCAGTAAGTGCTAGCGAGATCTATTTTATTGTAGTGGCACTGTTGCTTGACCCTCCAGCACCAAGCAATTCTGCGGCGGTGATAGCTAACAAAGCCAAACTATGGATCTGCACTGCTTATAGCAGAGACCTCTGGCTATTGAGTCTTGTAGGAAGAATAGAAAAGACATCTAAGCAATTCTTGTGCAAAGCACATCAGTAACAGAAAGCTTCTCACTGGATTTCATCTCTCTCATTACTTTCAAGAAGTATTACTGCAAGTCTTACTGTGTCAACTCCACTGCAGAAAATGACCCTTAGGTGGTTTTCTTTTTACATTTAAGGTTCACAACTAATGGCTGCTTAGATTGCAATGATACGCAGATTCCAATAAAAGTGAGATTTGAAATGAAGCTTCTGTTACTCTCCAACCATTTTACCTTCTCTCCCCTGCAAATCTAAGTGATTTGTTTATGTTCCTCAGCCCTATAGCAGCAACCCTGTTTCTGTTTAAATTTCTTTTTACACCAAACACAGTCTCTTACTGTTTATGAATGTCCAATTAAATTATTTGATAAAGAATGAAAATACAGTATTAGATCAAAATCAGTAAAGGCTACATGATCCTATTCAGATAACAAATTTAGTATAATGGCAGTGGAGCTGTATATACAATGATAAGACAAATAATGATACACAGTTATAACTCCAGGAAAGAAAATGTGAAGTTGGTTGGAGCTGGTAACACTGTTGACAAGTAGTCTTCTAAGCAGTATTCTGGGATACTTACACACACATTCCATATTCCTTAGGTTTCTCAAGGTGCTGCTAGGGAAAGAAATCGTGAAAGTAGAGTGCTATCTTCATTTGGAAAAATTGGAAACTGCCTTTCCAGCTCTCAGTGCATTTGGAAGCATTTGTATTACACCTCAAGACATAATAACAACAAAAAAAAATCTTTTAAAAATATTTTTACCTGCCTGGCTGTCATCATATCTAGATTTTGTCCATGCTCATGATTTTTTTTCAAAATATCACTGTTTCCAATGTGTCACTGTATTTTCATTCTTTATAGAAGGAAGTAAGTAGAAAGAAGTTATCCAGATGGACAGTATACAATGACAGACTAAGTTTACTGTGAAAAAGAAACCAGAATATTCAAGGCAATATTCGTTAAAAAAGCATTATGTGTAGACAGTGCTACTAATCCATTCTTTAAGAGGAGGTGCTTCCCTTTGGTGAAGACTCTATTCCTATCAATTTTGAAATCTAAATAATAACACTAAAATAGCTGAATACTTGTATTAAATCATATTCTATTAAACTTTACTTGTAAACCTGATGTAAACAGTGAAGAAAATAGGCAAATGTAAAAATGCAAATTTTTACACTGAAGAAAAGGCCTGATCCATCTTTTGCTGCTGTAGCTGATTTATTGTTAGGTGTCATGCCTGTGATGTCAATATGATGCTTTTCGATTATATGTTACTGGTGCTTTGGCTTTTTTTTTTTTTTTTAATGCATTATGAAGCTAATTTTGATTTTAGAAGTCTGGAAAAGTTTGAAAGATGATTGATTTTTTACTTTTACTCCCTGCCTAATATTTAAATTAATATCTCATAAAATTGCTTCCTTTGTGAATTTCTTCCTCTTTTTCATAACATTTGTTTTACCTTCCTTTTTTATTTAAAAACATTCCACAGTACAGCGATCTTGCTTCCTGGGTTTTAATTGCTAGAAACTCATTAATTTCTGTTAGTAAAAACGTAGCTTTTCATACTGAACAACGTCCTTGAATCCTCAGAAGAGGATTGTGAGTTATTTCTTTACGCTACGTATTAAGATTATGAACTACAGCCAAAGCATAGAGACTTTGTGATTACGTTCACAGAGCTGACTTGGTTTAGGGCATTTTCTAGGGTCTGTAGAATCTCTCTTTGTGATTTACTACATAAAAGCATTTTGCATGTTTTTTATTGATCTTCTGTTATCCTTAATCCATTTTTATACTTTGTTATTTTTTAAAAAATAAACCAAACATAGCCAGCTTTATTCAGAAAAGAAAGGTGTTTACAGTTTTAATGGCTGGTTAATCCAGTGAGATTTCAGATTCTTCTCTACCTTACTACTTATCAGTGAAACAATCTAAAATAATTTATTTATGGTAGCCTTTATATTTTCATTGAGATGTTAGTAAACATTTCCATACATTTTTAACGGAAGTAAGGCAGAATAATTATAACCAAAGGAATAAAATTCTGGAGTCCTGGTTCCTCACTGTGTAAAGCTGGAGAGAATCATTCTGTCATGTGAATGGACACAAAATGCTGTGTCTTCAAGACTTAAAGCTCTCTTTCCGCCTGAAAATTAGCTACAGATGGTCAGCAGCAGAAGTCTCGTAGATGGAGAAGGAGTGTCTTCTAGATAGAAGCTGAATGTTTGCTTTTAAAGCCCTTTCTTATATAAACCCCACCAACCTGACTGCCTCCTTCCATAAGTGGTTTTTCTCTCTCATTAAAGCTGAAATGAAACAGAGATCTGGATTGCAAAATTACAGTGTCATCTGGTCAGTTTTCCAACTGGGATGATGGAGGCGAAGGAATCCAGGGATAAAATGGCAGAACCAGGATCATTGGGCCTCAGTCATTTTGCTTCCCCAGTACAGCTGGACTTTGAGCTGAAAGGCTGAGAGCATTTCAGAGTTGCTGCCAAGTCTCCGTCTCAGTCAATGATGTGCTCATTTTAACAAAGACTCTTACGCTCCTGTGCTCTGGAAAACATCATTAAAGGTCATATTCTTGCCAAAGCCCAAAAGCTAAACACCTTTACATGCGCAAAGTGTATGATGAAGCATTGCTCTGCTTATTCAAGGAGATGGGAAAGAGCAGTTATGTTGAAAAGAGTGGAATAATAAGTGTAGCAATTTATCAGCATTTTTTTCTCATCTTGGCTCCCCCATTCCCTGAACTTTGCTCTCACCAGTTTTAGAGGAGGGAGGAGGAGAGTGATGGTAAATGCTGAGGAATTGCACCTGCTCAGTCTCATCCTTGTCTTGTCCAACAGGATAGCATCTACTTGTTTGATTTCTTCCATCTCCCTGTTTTCTGGGTCCCTCATTAACTTCTATTTACTTAATCTTACTACCCAATGAACTGTTACTATCTCATCCCACTCATATGCAGATGGTGTCTGATCCACAGAAAAGCTAAATATCCTATTCAATGTGACTCAGAAGATCTGGTGACAGAATTCAGCTGCGATTCCCAAATCTAGCCTATGAATGTTTGTTCTTGCCTGGATGAGGTTAAGGGCATAACTTGCCTCTAAAAACTGAATGATTGTATTACCATTACCTAGATACCTGTTCAAATATTTTCTGAAATGCAAAAATTGAACCCTGCATTTTAATTCCTAAAATCATTTAATAGTATCCACACCTTTCCATGTCCTCAGTCTTCCACTGCTCAAAAATATTAGTTTTTGTTTGGAAAGCAAATATATCCATCCTCAAGCTTCTCCAGCACATACATTTGTACACTTGCTTTTCTTATTGATTTGAGTGAGTTCCAAGGGTGCTACATTTTGCCCTGCAGCTGATGTTCAGTTTAATCAGACATACTTTCTTTAATCCGTGACACCACACCTTAGACACTGACCTCCTGTGCAAAGTCAGCAAATGTATCCTGACAGTTTGAGGATACTGTATGTCCTGAACACCCTTCATGCAATAATATCCTCAAACACTTCAGAGAAGTTGAGCATTTCATGAGTATCCTGGTAACTTCTAAACCAGGTTGAAATAGTCTGTGCCTTCAATACAACAGTTTAAGGTTTCCTTCAGAAAATAATTGTACCTTTCCATTTTCTCTGCTGTCTGAGGCACTCTGTCAATGAAGACAGGGAAAGGGAAAGATTTCCATTCTCATATAGTAGCCCCATCCTCACAAGACACATTGTGTGATTTCAGGTAATGTACAAGACAGCCAGCTGATATGTCAGTCATCTGCATCTTTCTTTCAAAGAGGGGAGCTAAGTAACAATAAGTAACAGCATGACAATGCAAAACTGGAGTCTAATATATGATTAAAGCTCCTAGGCATTTTTGCATGACCATCACAATGACATATGGATACTGAAAAGGGGCATGTGTGTATATATATATTTTTTAAGAAGATAATTCCATTGCAAAGTATAAGTCATCTTGTTCTCTGCCATTCCCTTCCCAGTGCAGTCATTGAGCCATACTCCCATGTGCGAGTCCTTCCATTTACTTTAGTAGGCGTTAGGTTAGACCTGTGCCCAATGCACTCCTCTGAGGGTTTGGGGAAATTCTTTGTGGTGATCTCAGCAGCACCCGCTAATCTATTTCTGTGGTGTGTCAAAAGACTTTTACAAAACATCAGAAGTTTCACACTTGGGACCTTAGTCATAAAATGAAACTTTTAGGGCTAACACCCATTAGTGTGATTAATGAGAAGTTGAACCTGAGAGAAGAGGTTGAATGGCTATGAGACTGAATGAATCAATTGGGGAGTCATTAATAGGACAAAATTAAATTGACTGAAACAGAATAACATTGGGGATGACAAGTTTACTTATAGCTATGCAGGACGGCAATTCTTACTGCTCACCCAGCAGTTCCCTTCTGCCGTTAATTCCTCAGCCAAACTTTTGCTACTTTATTCACATACACACACACACACTTCTAACATATTTTATATTAAATCACTTATTTGCAATATTTTCACTGATTTGTCAGAAAGGTATATATTTATCAAATGTTTAAAAAATGGAGACATAATGTCTGTGATATTGAATGTCAAACACACTGGGAAGCTGCATCTAATTTTGACTCTTATGATAAATTTCTCTCATTTTATTTCCCTTCTTACTACTTTAGATTCCTTCCTAATTTTTATGAGGACACCATGAGAAAATTCAGTGCAAATGGTGGATTTAAAATGTTCCACAACAAACTGTCAGTCATTTATCAAGTAATTGGAGACAATTTTCCTATGAGGTGTCCCTTTAAAGTACATTTTTCCAGTACTGTTTATTGAATGAGCATTGCTCGTGCTCATACTTTAAATCGTTCTTACCTTTTTTGCCAACACCCTTCAGTGCAGTAGCATTGACAGTTTGCATTTCTATGCTATTTCAAAAACGAAAGAAAATTGTGAGAGGAAGTTGTGAATCAGCTGCACTCTCCCATATTATGCTATTAAGCCCTAAGATTTCAGTGCCTTTAGAGTTAAAATATAGGCTAACACTTCCAGCTGTACAACCTGAAATTTGACTGAGTTCTTCATTCTTTGTAGAAGCAACTCATAGAAACAGTAGTTATTCTTCAAAGAAAATTGCATTTTAATTTAAAATTCTCTTGATATTACTGTGGTTTACTTCCTTCCGTATGAGTTAATGGTGTTTTATATCACCTTGGGTTTTTTACTTTTTTCTTTTTTTTTTTTTAAGGATAGTTTTTGCGTTGCTTATTAAATCACATGCAATTCAGGCACTTCAGAAAATTGTTAATGCCCTTGACCTCTTACTGCAATGAGTGCACTTTGCAGTAGAATTGCAGCTGGTAGCAACTGATATCATGACCATAATATATCGTGTTGAATCAGATCTTTCAAGAAAGCAACAGATGATTAAAAATGTTATTAATTTGACAAATGATAATCACTTTGGTAAATAAATATAAACTGAACATAAAGAACGTAATTATTAACAAGCTTCAATAAGTAAACCTGGGTTTGCAATTTCAAGGACGGTTTTTCTGAGGGGCGGTGGTTGTACATACATGTTTTGCCAAGATACCTATAGTTCTATTCTTTGAGAGAGGAGTCTCTGTCAGAGTTCAAGTCATTGTGAATTTTGATTTGCAAAGAGTCATGGCCCTTAAGGTGAGGATAAAGGACTGTAGTTAAGTTGCTGGGGACATATGTCAAAGACTATGCAGACCATCTGTGAAAGATGTTTCAGTCTGCTGCATTATTTATAATGAAAATGAAATGAAGAGGATTCTCCTTTTACTCCTCTCATGTACACTAGCAACGTTTGTTTGACATCAGTGGATCCTCACCTCTGTTCAAGGCTAGAAATTTGGCTTTGATTTCTGAACCATCAGTAACTAAAGATTTATTTTTTTTCCCCAATATAAAATCTTGCTTTAACTGGTGATGCCTTATTCTGTGTTTTTTTTTTCCAGAACGATTCAATGTATATCTTATGCCTACACCAAATTTAGATATCTATGGGGAATGTACAATGCAGATCACACATGAAAACATCTATCTCTGGGACATCCACAATGCCAAGGTCAAGCTGGTCATGTGGCCTCTGAGCTCTTTGAGGAGATACGGACGTGACTCAACATGGTTCACATTTGAGTCTGGAAGGTAAGAGCTAAGAAGAAGCAGCAGTAGGAAGAAATAAGCAGTGATTTTTGAGCAGCAGTCTGATAAGTTGGATTAGCCTCTCATTATAATGAAAGACGGAATACATTGCCTCTCCATAGACTTCTGTTTGTTGAATATTACTTTTCAATATATTCAACCCAGTGTTCAAAATAAACATTAATATATCTTATATTTAAAATGAGCTTAAGCTTCCTCTGACTTTTATTGAACTGGTTGAATTGTCATTCTTAAGGTTTATGAGTCTCACTGTGCTTAAACACTAGTGTGGTATAATTTCAGTACTTTTGATGTAGAAGAAATTAATTCTGGATCATGGAAAAGGCTCATCACACAGTATGAATGGAATAACTTCTGTTACTGTAGATAGTACTCTTTTTGGATGTTCCTGATGACTGATTGCCACCCTAGAGTATAATTGCAAGCAGGAGTACGGAGAACATTGTGAACCCATAAAAAGGCTAGCTCTTTATTCTGCCTGCAGTTTTAATCCTCATTGCCATTTCCATCCTCAGATCAGTTTTAAATGTCCATGGAGCTCTGTTTTGCCTCCCTTTCATATCGTTTTAATGCATCTCTTATCTTGCCGTTAGGTCCACTGCCTTTTCTGCGTTTCTGCGCAGAAAGAATTCTGCGTTTATCTCTGTCTTTAGTGATGTTTCATCTTGTATTTTACGGTTCAAGACTTTTCTAAGTTTGTCATACTCTCTTATGCAGAGCCTGAATTTTCCAAAGCAGTCTGTGAAATTACAGGTGTCTCTACACCCTGGGTTAGCCACACTGCCTTGTAAAAATCTTTATACGCATTTTGATGTGTACTTATTCAATATCATTAACAAATATTAACAAAAATACAGTTGGTTATCACAAACAAAAACATGGATCAAATGGACCCTACAGCCTAAGGAGGTAATGACCAAAATTCCTCTGCAGTTTCTTGTAGATGGGAGTTACCACTTAACACATAACTTTTTATATCCAGACTCATGTCACCAGAGCATTTTAGTGCTTTGCTTTTCTGTGATGATTTCACCATTAAAAATCATGAAGACATTACTTTTTTTAATTTAATATTGTTTTACTAAAAATTAGCAATGGCTGACCTATGTTTCAATCTAATTTCAATGATTAAGCTGTGGGGCTCATTCAAATACACAATTTTAGCAAGAATAATTTGCTAAATCATTCCTTCCCCTAGGCCTCAAACTACCTCCTGTGAAACTAGTTCAAGCAGCATACCTATGCAATACCTGAAGGTGAATA
Organism: Harpia harpyja; assembly: GCF_026419915.1. Taxonomy (NCBI): domain Eukaryota; kingdom Metazoa; phylum Chordata; class Aves; order Accipitriformes; family Accipitridae; genus Harpia; species Harpia harpyja. The sequence continues at coordinate 15,392,515 of NC_068944.1, read as the reverse complement.
AAATGCCAAAAACAAAGCCTGGAACTCACCACGTTATTCTGGGGAAAACCAACCAAGCAAAAAAACAAACAAAGAAACAAAATCCCTAGCATTTTGCTTTATCCCATTCTTTGTGAATATCCCACTCATCTGACTCTTTGGCTAAATTTTTATTTGCAAGTATGCGTTTTATTAAAGGGGAAGGGGTTATTTTTGCATAAAAAGGTAATGATTGAAGACTTACTAATATTTGCTTATTCAGAGTAGTATATCTGTCTGTCAGTAGACCCACTTCTTTTAATTGATTCTGAAGGAAGCTATCTTTGGAAATGGGAATCGTCGTTAACTAAAACTAAGCTGCTAAAACTAATTCAGATTAATCACTTGAAGCTGATTTCTTATACATGTCTCAAATGTACTTGTGTCATTCTTTGCAGTGTTTTAATTATGAAAAATGTCATTCTATAGCATAGTGAAATTCTTCTTTTTTACAAGATAGTTGCTTTCTGTACTGCTCTATTTTTCTCTGTGGCACATCAGTACTGACAAACTATGTATAGTGATTGTATACATTCAAGTAAAATGTGAGTTTTATCTCTCTGCTTTTTCAAGCCTCCTACAGTATTTTAATTCCATACTGGTATCTGAATATCATCTTCCCCTACAATCCATGGACCATGCAACCTGATGAAAAGTGGATTGTTTTCCTGTGTTTTATTTTTATGAGTTAGCTCTGCCTTTATCTGTCATGCTTTATTGTCTTTGATCTGATTCCTCCCTTTTGCTTGCTTGGGAGTGCTGTATCCGTCTGATTTGGAAATGCATAAAGACTAGATTTAGACTGGCAGAAAAACGTAGAGGTAAAAAACAGGACTAGAGATAAGTCAGTATCTTCAGTAGCATCTGAAGACTATATAGGGCAGTACTAATGCTCATTTTAAAATCTGTTGTTGATTTGTTCATTTTTTTATTTTTTAATCAGCATCTTTCTCATCTTTCTGAACATGATTTTCTTTGTCCCTTGCTCTGCTAGTGCCTTAATACCATAAATTCCTGATGCATACTGTCTTACCAGAAGTGAAGCGCTCATCCACGTTTTATGAGAATGTTATGCAGTAAAAGTGTTGTTGCTTTAATTTTTCCCTAAGGCTTAAATATTAAATGCAGACAATTGCTTTAAAGGAAATATTTTTAAATAGGTTCTTATTTTTTACTGAGTTTTAGCAGCTATGCAGTATGTGTTTGAGGTTTGCAAGAACATTAAGAGCTCAGTTTTATGTATTTATTATCCATCCTCAGTTTTCATATTACTTTGAGAAAATAAATCCCTCCCATTAAAATAAATGGACGTATTCACAAAGAGATACTATGATAAATAAATGGATCAAAATTAAGCTTTCAGACAATTGAATTTATCTTTTAATAAATATATTGCTGTGCATGTAAATGGAATATGGACTCAGATGTATAAAACTAAACTGTTCACTTGTCTAATGAAATGTAATAACTACACAATTTGGAGGATGTCTCAAATATGGGAGAAATGAACACAGATTCTTTTAAACTGCCAGATTTTTCTGTTTAGTTTTGCACTGAATTGGAGTTGTAAATATGTATCTTTGCACTACCTATGAAGTTAGACCCATCCTTATTTTTCTTTATTTAGTGAAGCAATGAAAGTAAATATTTCTTGCACAGTGATTCACTTAATTTGTGTTCTTCCCTATCCAAAACCTGCTGAGATTTGGGGGAAGCACAGTTTTGTGTGGCTTAGTTTGATGCTGGATGGAGAGATTCTCATTGTTTAAGGTACCTGATGAGGGCTAATCCCATGCAGTCTATCCATCAATCAGAAAACAGTAACTCACAACTCCATTAGGCACTACAGTAGCTTTGTGCTGTTTAATACTGTGCATCTAACACAGCGAATGGATCCCACGGTAATTCAGAGCACCAGAGGAAGGAGCCTAGCATTTACTTCTCCAAGAGCTAAGCTTTCCACCTGACCAGCTTTGGATTGGCTTGGGGAGTTTTAATGTTGAATCATTAATGAGTCAACAGGATTTCCTTAATTTACGGACATGTATAATGTGTTCAGACACCTAATTCTCATTATTTTGGGTATTGGATATGTTGGAGACACTGTGCCTAAGAATGCAGTTGATCTGCATGAGTGCACTTATTTCTCTTCAAACTTTTGGACCTGCTGCTCCCCGTACGTGGGCTTTAGTCCCTGACTGTCTCTGATTTTAAGCCCCTGAAATGGGAAGTGTGCTTACAGAACTGCCTGCCTAACTGATGAAGATGAAGGTACTATAAAGTTGCACTAGATTGCATTAATTACATGCAATCCAAAAAACATGCCAGAAAAGTGGTAAAACAGGTACAGATGAAATATCTCATAGCCCAGATCAGGTGTGAAGACACTGCTTTCAGACTCCTGCCAAAGTTACAGGATTCATGTTGCTGATGTTGTAAACCAAACAATCCATAACAAAGGCCATAAGCAATGTTTAAAATTCACTCTCTGGAAACTGCAAAAGGCGGTTGTCCAAGCTCTACTTTTAGCAAAACAAGCTGGCTGAGGTACCTTTTTAGGAGCATGAGAGGAGATTCCTAAGAGTTCAGCGGCACTGAGAAAAATAAACACATATGGACTCTTTGTTCCTTTTGAAATGTTCTTTCTTTTGCTTTACTGCAGTTCTGCCATTTATATTAAACAATATTTTCTATGTACAGAAGCTGTCTGCTCAAGTCTATTAAGTGCTGGCCAGAAGTATCCAAAAAAAAAGCCCAAGTCGAGTTAAACACAGTGAGAAAATACAGTAAAGGGATGGGCTGTGGAAGCCCCAGCCAAACTTTATCACATCTAAGTTTCCAGGTGAATAGAGAGGTGGAGGCAGTAGGTTTGTTCTTGGAGTTCTGAGAACAGAAGGAGCCACAAATCCATGACACACTTGTTTTTCTGAAATATATTTTTTTCTATTTTGTAGACAAGACATTGAAATTGAAATGATTTCAAGTATTTCCAAGTTTATTCACGCTGTGCATTCAGAGAGACCCATTGAACCACACTAAGCTATTCCTTCTTTATTTGCCTTTGATTTTTCTTCTTCATCAGAGAAAAACTAATGAAATGTGGTATTCTCTGTCACTTCTAAGATCTGGAATCTGTTTCTTTGGTTGAAAAAAATATTAAGCTCAAGCATTGCAGAGTGGTGACATGAGAATTTCTCAGATTTTTTTTCCATTTATGCGACCCAAGACTGACATACTCATTTTTGCAGTGGTAGATAGACAGATGCTAGGGTTATCTGCAGCAGAAAGTTCAGTGTTTGCTTCAGGCGCTACATCTGACTGAAATCTTTCATTTGACTGTCAGTCCTCTGTGGCAATTTTTGGTGTTAATGTGAAATGTATTAGTCAATTAACCCTTAACGTTAAGATATAGGAAATGCCCTCTTTTTCCCTTATGTGGGAAGAGGCCCCTTATGTATGTGCCTCATGAGACAGTTGTTCTGGGACTTCATACACTGATGTACCTATCAACTCAGGTCTATACCTCCCTGAAGAGAAGCCTTCAGTTCCTGATTGCTGGTAGATTATCTAAATTGTGGATCAAGTTCATCATGGGCTTATCATAGAATTATAAATCATATATTTTAAATCATTCTAAATATCCTTATAAATCATAAACTTGGCATAGAATTTCTAAGTCACTTTGGGTTAAGCGGCAGTATGAGCACTCATGTGCAGCTGCAAAAAATAGATTTATCATTTCACATAAACGTTAGCTCAGAGCTCTTAGTATCCCACACTTAATAGTTCAGTGTGTTAGGATCTTTTTCTTCTTTTACACCTTTGTATTATTTTCAAAAAGCCTAATTACCCATGATGTGAATTTTCTGTGGTTTTGTTTTATCTGTTTTCTCACTGCCTCTTCACTTCTTTCTCATATTCTTTCCCCAAGCAGTATGTATTGCTAAAATCAGAAAATAACTTTAAAAAAGAAACAGGAATCTCTTGTATGTATCCACCCCTTGTTTTTTTTCAGTAATCGCATAGCTCTAATTTTAGGAAAAGCGGTATTTTTACCACTGAAAATGTTTAATTAGTTCCTGGTATTTAGCAGTGCCAAGGTTATTCTGTAATATGTTGTAATTGTGGTTCCATTCCTACTTTTTTTCCATTCCAACTTTATTCCAACTCTCAGTTTGCCTTCTGCCAAAGTCTTGACCTGGAATAAGTTCTGTGTTAGTCATCTCATTCACTTAAACCCTACGTAAAAAGGAGTTCTGTGTTTAACTCATCTACAGAACTCTTACTCTGGTTTTGATCTTGGTACCTAATCTAAGAACTCTTTTACTAGTGGAAACTAATATAGCTCATTGTAAGTGATTTATAAAATGCTCCTTGCATTTTCTCTCTGCCAAGGCTCCGCTCAGACTCATCTAGTGTTGGTAAGTCAGACTGAGTTCCACCAAAACTCACATAACAATGAAATTCTCCACAGTATAACTGAATATGGCAAACAGAGAGAAGAAGGGATTATATACAAGCTTCTTTATCCTAAATTTCTTCCAAAGTGTTCTGCCTTTTTTTAGTCCCTGTTTTGAAAATTCAGCCGTGATATACACACCTACAAAAGATTTTCTCCGACAGACAAAGAATGCCTGAGCCATTCCACTTTGCTGTGAAAGCTCTAATTTTGATGAGAAAAACAATGGCATCTCAAAAAAATACAATATATTGAAAGAATAAAGTTACCTTTAGTAAGCTGTAATTTTATCGCAAATAGCTTGAGAAGTCAGTGACTCCTAGGACAGAGCAACGTGCTCCACAGATGAAGTTGTGTAGCATAGCAATGAACAAATCTATAAATACTAAATTGGTAGGAATGAGCACATCGCTAATTCATTAATTTGCCGTTGCCTAACCAGTAAATTTCCTTATGAATTTGTACCAATGAAACATACGCAGTTAGAAAAACAGTCACCTAAAGTTTGTCCAGTTAACACAAAAGACATAAAGCTCAGAAGGAAGGCCATAATCTCTGTGGTGTCTATAGAAGTGGCTCATATTTGTGTATTTTACAGCCCAGAGAATGCAGCATGAGTTTTCAGCTGGTCACTGGATATCCAATATCACTGATATAATTCAAACGTTACAAAGCTTTTTCATGAAATCGCTAAGAATTGTATTGTGTTTGCCTAATATATTAGCAGACAGCATGTTATGTTCCTTCTGATGATCCTGGGATAACATGAACTGTGCCTTTCAGTTGAAGTGCACAATTCGCCTTCTCCCTTCATAACACCGTTGTATGTCATAATCAAAATAGGGCTTGTTTTAAAATATTTTGAGACCAGCTGCTATTTTGCTTTCAGATAGCTTTACATCTATGCTTGAGCCCAGAAGATTTGTTATTTACTTACCATATTCTAACTGTCCCTTTTTCATACATACGCTCTGCTGTAAGCATGTATTGTGAGATTAATATTCCTGATGCTGAATATGACTAATGAGGTTATGGCCATGTAATGTATGAGCAGAGAAGAAGCAGATGAAATAATTCATACATTCTTAATCACATTAGGACTCACTTATTGTTTCAACTCTACAATTTTAACCTTTGAATTCCACAGTGAGCAGTATCAATAATTAATCTCATATGGCAGTTCTGAATAACTTGAGATGCCCCAGCAGCAGGCCCTTTTCTCTCCAAGAGCCATAATAACATTCAACCTTCTACATCAAAATACAGCAGGACTGAAATACTCAGATTTGAGAAGTAAAACAATAAAAAAGCCGCATTTAAAAAAAAAAAATAAACAGAGAAACTCATATATACAAAATGCTACTAAATTCCATAATGCTCTTCATTGTTTTTATAGATACCATTTACAATAAGAGCCAGAGTGTCTATTTTATCACTTAAATACTGTTGCATCTCTCCCCCAGCAAGCCTGTTTGCATGAGCTAATTAAAAATACTGAAACTGGGCACCTAATTATCTGTACGGACAGTAGGAGAGTGTTAAACACTTCACAAAGGGCAACGCAGAAGGCCACATTTTGCACAGAGAACCATCTAGCCAGCAAGAATGCTAAGCACAAATAATCCTCCTTTTCTCCAAAGCTTATGAATGTAGTATCATCCATTGAGGAGGAGGTTTGAAATATCCTCTATGCTGTGGCTGTGTACTGTACAAACATAGACGGAAGTAATCAAAATGCAAAGGCTGGAATTTGCACAACAGAAGAGCCTTGTTCATGAATATGTAGGAACCTGTGCAAACCCCCCGCTTGCACATACACACACGGAGCGTTGCGGAAGCATAAAGGGGCATGGTTTTAAATGTCTGTGGGCTTCGTTTGTTGTCAGAGACTGGGGTTCCTCCACTTCAGCTGGCACATAGGTTTATTCTAAAGGTCGTGTTAGTGTCTGAACAGTTGTCTCCTTTATGTCACACGTGAAAAATGCCAATGGAAGTTTTATTTTTCTCTCAGTCTTGGGACTTGATTATACTGGAGTTGAGCTGAGTACTGCAGGTCACTACTCATGAGCTGAGAAAGCTACTTTTGCAGGCTGGTCTTGGAAGGTTTGCCTAATATCTGCCTAATTCCCCCTGTTGTTTCAGATAGTGTTGATTCATTGTTCTCACAAATAATAAACTCACTTATAAAATACCTATTGGCATCTTTTTGTTTAACTCTGTAAGGTGTAGTTTTTCTGGAGGATGAGGGTAACCAGTAACTTCTTTGCTTCAAAAAGAGGTCAATGGAGTGGTTTTGGCATTTGCTGTCATTCACAGATGTATAGCAGTTCCAGAAATACTTCTGTATTCTGGATATAGTAATAGTGTGAGAGCAGAAACTCCAGAGTGGAAATTTCCATGGTGATTCGTTTTTTTTCAGTAGCTGTATTCTGGCTTTTCATTAGTAAGTTGAATGCCATTACCAACACAGCTTTATGTATATGTATATTATATATACAGATTTCCAAACATACTTATAAATGTGATCTCAGTGCACCTGTGACTGTGTTGGAATATGTGAGTAACTGTGGAGGTTACTGACTTTTTAATTTCTTTTTTTTCTCTTGCTGTAGGTTTTTACAAATTTTGTTTGCAAAAATCAATCAATAATCGTGAAGGTAATTAATATTTTCATCCATTAACTTAATAAATATTTTCATTAATTATGTCATTAATTAGAAAAACAAATTCTGCTCTTCTGTAAAAAGCTATAGGTAAACAAAACCAAGACAATAATATTGAAAGTAAATTAATGGGGAGTTTGCATTCATTTGCTTTTTGAGTTAAAATGATTTTTTTTTTAATTTTATGCCCATACAAACCAGAGAATACCTAGGATATTTTGGTTCAAACCTTTAAAACAAGCTAAAAAACTCTGATATAGATTCTTCACTGCTTCTCAACAGCTGCACCCTTAATGAAATCCAAGTTACTTTTTGTGAATGTTTGCTACTAAGACAAATACACATGCACATACACACGAATATGTTTAACAACACATATAATATAAAATGTGTTCTTCCCAAGATGGGTATATAACTAAATAGGAAGACCTGAAAGGACTATCAAATTGACTATTCGTGAGTAATTCCTTTAATTTTTTAGATAGCGATGATAAATGCTGATTGCATACAAATCCATGTGCTGAATTTCAGGGTTTTTTTTCACAAAGCACTTTGCTAAGGAGAAAACAAGCCTAATAATTGAAAACCACGTCACAGCCTTCCTAGCATTATCATACATTATGCCCCCCTCAAGTCTTTTATTGCAACTAAGTGTCATCTCACTCTAATTTAAATTAACTAAAGAATTATCAAAATATTGTCACACAGGGGTGATGGAGAGCACTTTACAGGTGGTGCCTGCTCAGTAGCATTCTGGAAAAGTCGGGCCGTTTTTGAGGTGTGCTTGACTGGTCCCACAGGCTCCTTTAATCTTCTGCTTATTTATAAGGTACCGAAGGAAGGTTTGTCCCTTAGCCCCTCTTAGAGGAAATGCTATTAGCTACTGTGTCCCTCCTAATAGTACTTCTTTGCTATCACAGTAAGTTATTACTATTATTGCACTATTAATAATGCTGTACTCTGTGGTGTGTGATTTATTTCTGCTGTGAGTAGTCATTTGTCACATATAGTTTCTAAAATGCTTCCATCTTATCAGAAAGAGGGGAGGGAGAGGCAGCATCTAATGGAATCCCTCAATCTCAGTGGCTCCAAACATCGTTTGATCTTTCTGACTTTTTGGAAGAAAACTCAGTACAGTGCTATAATTCACCGAGATGCTTCATCTACTTGATTATCCTGTCAGTGGCTGAAAAGTCAAATATAACATTGTACTCACATGGCTTGCTTGAACCAGTGCAACAAAGCAAATTTTCACTTTTTTTTACTATTTTTTTTAAATTCTCTGTCCAACTTGGAAAATATCCCTCCTTTAAAATGATACTTCAAATGATCACTGGTACATTTTTTGAAAACAACATTTTGTGGTGAATGACAGGAGAGATTTTTATTTTCCTGAAATGTATGCTATTATGGCCAAAATTTCATCAAGTTGACTATATAAGTAAATAAAAATTATCATCACTTATTACAAAACTGCATTCATTAGTATGCAGTATTTAAAAACTCAAAAAAAATTTAAACTGTCTGACCATAAGTATCATTTACTGTCAGGAATGAGATTGAAGGGCACAAAATATTATAGTCTGGGTGATGATTCAGTGGAAAACCCTGAAGTTCTTTCAGATGATGACTGAGGGTGCCAAACCTTTATTTAATGAAAGAACGGGCTAGATCATCTGTATTTCTGGTGACTTACTTATCGAAGAGTACTGTCACTGCCACCAGAGAATAAAGAGTGACAGTGATGTAAACCAACACTGCTCTGGAGAGGACCAGGGCACGAGTGTGCTAAAGCTGTTTTGCACAAACATTGGACAGCAAGTGGACCAGCTTGCTGGGACTAAAAGAAATTCAAGGTATTGATGAAAATAGGAGGGAAGGTTTTGGGGGGGGGGGGGGGGGACACAGAATGGGCTAATAGGAGGAGATAGGAATGTGGTAATGAAATACATGGGCTGGTAAGGCAGAAATAGATAGGGAGGGCCTTCTGAGTAAAGGGAAAAGGTAGATGGTTTTCTGATGGGACACTGTAGCAGCTTTTGGAATATGGGTAGCATTTTTGGAACAACACGTAATCAGAAAGTGTGGAGGACCTGAGCAAAAAGTAGCAAGAAGAGATTGGCCAGGATAAGCACTCGTCATTGGCAGATGTTGACAACACCATCTCAAATATTTCATTTCACAGGTACTTTGCCTTTTTATGGGAGGCTTCTTTATGCCCCGTTGGACCAATTTCTCAGAAAGAAAAAAAAGAAAAATCAGTATGATTAGCTCTCAGCCTTAGAAGCGCAGATGAAATGGAGGGCAGCCAAGAAAAAAGTGTTCAGTGCATGTGAAAGTAGTGTCAAATAGCTGATAAAAAGGACCATCAGAGAAATTACAGCAGAAATAGTAATACACAGAAATAGAAATGTATATTAGCATTTATCTTGAGACTAATATTCTGTCTATGATATGAAGGATACCTATAATACGAATGTTCCAGAGTGACAAAATGGGGAAATACTTCAAAAGACTTTTTAAAGGTTACCGAGGATACTCAAAATGATTTTAGTGGTCTACATGAAATAGCCACAAACATGCCCAAGCTATTACGTGTAAACGTCCTGGGAAGGCATGGTCACCTTTTGCTGCATAAGAACCATGAATATCCATTATTTATTATTTTGCACGTAAGGGATTTTTACCCTTTCTCTTCTGCCACCTATAGTGCTTCCTTTTTGGATAGCTATGTATAAATGTTTGATGTAGCCAGTAGGTATTGCATCTAGAGTTCATGGATTTTTTAAACCTGGCATACGTAATCATGGACAGAAGGGATTGACACATTCCAGTGTTCAGAGCAGTTCCATGGCTGTTATAAATTTCTTATAGAAATATTACTAAGGCAGTGTAGAACAGCAGAAGCCTAAACTCTGAAATATTGAACTCGACGAGTAAGCTCCAGTGTAAAAGTAGCTTGTTAGTGTTTTTTCACAGCAAAGGATGATTGCTTTTTTCATTTTGCTTTCTAACAATGCCCCAAGTTCCCTGGGAAGAGCGCAGGCATGCTGCGCTTAAAAATTTTATGCATTAGAAAAGATGCATTTCATACTTTTAGATTCTACTATCCCAAATTCGTTTTGCAGTCTTTGTTTTTCCCCTCTTCTGGTGGACTTGTCAAGGTGCATTTCTTGTCAATTAGTAGCATCTCGTGCTATGCAGAAAACTGGTCTGAGGGAATATTTGCCCAGAATAGATGGTGGCACACACACACAATGACCACAGTTCTTACCATTCTTACTTCAACCTTTTTGTTTTAAGCAAAATCCTCACTAAAGATAGCATAAAACGTGTCTTTATCCAGTAAATGTGTCTTTCTCCAGTACAGCATCAGTAGTTTCACACAGGACTCATAGTAGATATTCAACTAAGAGAACCTAATCAGCATAACTGATTGCTGTTAATCAGAGGTGGAAATACACATTTATCAAAACATCAGAAAATGGCTAGCCATTGCATCCCATTAAGTTTTAGAAAGACGATACTACATGAGATACGAGAGATGGGATATTATAAGAAATATGTGGGGAGCCCAAATATGTAACTATAAACTGTAAATACTGCTTTCTGCTTATTTTTCATCCTTTTGTATGCTTTTCCTGTCCTTTTTATGCATGATTTTATATATGTGATTCTTTGTGATGATTTTCTTTTGCAGGACTCTCTTTTTTTGTTTCTTTGTTTTTACACTTCTTTTATCCACTTGTAGCTTTTCCTACCCACTTACTTGTATAGTTGAAAGGAGTGACTTTTTATACATAACAAAATTTTACAAAAACTATTTTGAGGATTCTCAAGACCTTCTCAAGCTGCTACTTACCTGAACACAAACTACAATTGATTTTAGCTATCAGGCTAATGAGAAAACCTTACAGAGAGTTTTCCCACTGCTGGACGCACTAACACAAGGATATCATATCCACAATCAAAGTTGGAGTCAGAGATGCCAGGTGAATGCAGTGCGAGTTCTTTGATCCATAACAGAATTGCTGCTGTTTGCAATTGAGATAACAGGGAAGATCTGTCTACTTCACTTCTGCCTGGCTTATGTCAAAGAGGAAAAGTTAAAGCAAGTGGGAGGGAAGTCATGTTTCCTCTCTAAATTAAATACCACATGTAGAAAATCAGTGGAAGTTCAGTGAATGTTTTATACTTGTGGTGGGGGCTGTACATTTTCTGTAATTATTTTTTGATGTTATGTTATTATCGTACATCCAGTTTACCACCAAAGGCATTATTTGACTGCTTGTGTCTGTATACATGTCCAGTTAAAGTTTAGACCAGAAAAGTGGCCTTCAGCTAAGATCTTCAGTTCTTACTGTCAGCAACTGAGAAACAGAGCTTTTATTTTTGCCTTTTCTCATCCCTGGTGCTTTTGCCTGTCCCAGGCATTGCTGCTGTGGCAGGCTGCTCCCAAACTGGAGTTGACAACCTGCCAGTTTTCAGATTAGTGTTGATGAGTCCTTGGATATCATTAGCATATGTTAATTACTCATTAGTGTATGTACATAGCATGGTGAGTGTCTCCGGACAACCCTGTGTGCCCATAATATTTGCATATGACTTTCTGAAAATTCCCCTGTGGCCACAATGGTCAAAGCAGTAGCTCTCATACCTTGAAGATGGGAAGAGTGACATTGAAGGAAGACAGCAGTGCTTAAATCCCCATCATGATAAAATCATAGTGTACTGAAAGTTTCAGAGAGTGGCTGACCATAAATGCTTTCAGTGGCCAAAACCATTCTTGATGGTTCATTTAAAAGGGGAGGGGACGGGGGGGACACTTGAAATGCCTTATTTTGAATTAGTCAGAAAACTCAACATAGAGTGCTCAGGGTGTTCCCTTCATCATTTCTTTGCACTTCGTGCGTCCCACTTTTGAAATGAGAGAATGCAGCATTCGTTTTCCATAAACCGGGAAAACTGATGTTTTGAATACACATTATAATTAAGTGACTAATTTGCCTTTTGTTTCCTGGTTCTGTGGTTCTAAACCTGGCTCTGTATTAGTTCCTTAATAATTTTTAGTTCTATTGTCTTGATATTATTCATCCATCAAAAATGTTAATTGTATTAGTTCATTCCTGTTCAGCCCTCCAGAAATTTTCCCTCCTCTCCTTAAGTGGATATACTTTGATCAAAATGCAGGAAATACCTGTTTCTTATGCTTGCTGTCAAAATAGAAAGGAGAGCAATGACACAAACAGTGTATCTGTCGGCATCGTGGTAGGTGCAATGTGTTTCCAATAGCATTCAATACATAGATGAGAGGTTAATGAGGCATTATAGGACAAATACTCTTGTCGATTATGTCAAATGTGGTCCTATGTTAAATTCTTAATGTCATATTTGTCGATATGTGCAGATGCAAAACTGGTTTTTATTACGTCTTTTTAGTTTAACTTCTAGGTTGAGCATGATCAATTATTCCAAATATTGTTGGCACCTCTACAGTCGTGTCCAGTGTCATAGCTTCTAAGCACCCCAAGTTCCTCAAAGATGAAGTAAAATGAACAAATATACCTATGCAAATTCGTTCCTTGGCTGTTACTATGCTGGCATCTGTTAACTGGCAGATGCCTCCTTCTTACAAAACTCGTTACTTCCTGAGAGAGGATCGAGTAAGTTCAGAATTGTGTCACATTGTGTTTGGAATTAATTCAGACTCTAGCAAGTATCATCTGAGAGGATTTCCATCCTCAACATGCTGGGCAAGGAGTAGTCCCGAACATAACAGTGACTTTAGGGCTCCAAAAGGGAAAAAAAGAAGAAAATAAAGATCCTGGGCCACTAAGTTTTATTGCTTCTGTTGTAGCAAGTAGTGATGCACTGCCACAGGGCTTCTGTATTATTACACTGTCATTTATTTTAACCAGTAATGGCCTTATTTGGGTTTTATATCTAACATTTTTGTATTTGTCAAAGTCAACAGTATTCACATAGATTAATGCTACTTCACCTGTGTTCTGCTACTAAAGACACTGGGAGGAACTGAGTAATATTGTTATGGGATGTGTTTGTCTATGTTGGGGAATAATAGCTCTTAACAAGGTGGCAGAGGTCCTGTAGCAAATATCTATATTTGAATATGATCCCAGCTTCCAGGACTTGGAACTTATATCCCTCCCATTCAAAAGTGAGATGAAAAACAATAGGCAAGCCATGATGAGTGAAAAGGTTTAATCAAAATAATGTAGCTGTTTGTAGTCTTTGGAATCTCTTTATTTTCCTCAGACCAGTGTTTTTCATTGGTCTGTTTGTTGTACAGCCAACCGTAAGTGCTGCTTCTGTGCTAAAATGATAATAGTAATATATGAGTTATTGGTTTATCTTTCACAGAGCTGGTAAGAATAGATACTCATCCAAGACACTGTTAAATAGTATTTCAGCATTATCAACAAGAGCTGAGCTTTACAAACTAGCAGAACTAATTATCTAACAACATTTCCATGTTTGTTCTATTACTTAAACTGTCAAAAATGTAAATGTCTTGTGTATTTAAGAGCATGTCAACAATTGGCTTTGTTATCCTCTCTTTGTTTTTAATAAACGGGGGGGGCCACTAAAGAAAACGTTAAGGGGTCAGAAGTCTCCGTAAAGTAGGTTGGTTTGCATATACATATGCATTAATTACCTACGCTGATTTCTTAAATAATATGAACTGAATACTGATACAAGAGGGTAATTTGCACGTGCAACCTAGCATCCTTCTTACTTAGAGGTGATAAAGCACAAACAGCACAGTTCAATCTTCCCCATCAAAATGTCTAGGTCACGTTTTATGAAACTATAAGTAGGAAGAGACAAAAACTGTAGTTATAGTCATAGTAAAGTATTTGGGATTCAACTTCTTAGACTCCAGAATATCGCTTCTCTTATTGGCTATAGCGTAGTTTCTAGGGTCTAGGAAATAGAAAACAGAGCCTCTGCACAGCATGTTTACCATTATGTATGGATATATTTCATAATTACATGTCAATCTCCACATTCTACCTTTTATGCCTGACTTTATTGAAGTCAGCTTTTTCTGCTTTTTATACTGTAACTAGCATTAAGAATGATTTACTGTTTTTAACTCTTCAGCATTAGTTACATTTATTCTATCAAAGTAATTAATATAAATTAGAACATTTATTGAGAATGGATGCGACAACTTGGTAGCAGCCAAATAAAAGTGGTCTGAAACAAGTCCCAGACAGAATCTTCCTTCTTATCAAAACTGAACCTTGGGGAAAAAAACTAAAATACATTTTCTCTGCTGTGTCTTATGATGGACAGGGATAAACCCTGTGGAAGTAAATTAGAAAAATACAGTGCTAGTGGACAATCATTGATATAGTCCAGAGAAGGACACAGTCTGCTTTCTGCACTTCCATTAAGCAAAAAGTGGAAAGCATCTGACATGCAGGAATGGGTTAGTGTCCCCGATATGCCCCACTAGTCTAAATGTGCTATCACAGAGGGCAGTGCAGAGACAGCGACTGTAGAGGCAGCACAGGCAATGAGAAGAAAAAATATCCCAAGAGGCATAATTACCACTAGTGTAGTGTACAGAAATCTCTCCCATCTGACAAAACAAATAAAAACATGCTTTCATGAGAAAATTTTTGTTTATATTATATTATACCACTTAAATGGTCATTTGGTTTAGGCAGAAAAAGAAATAATCTTGTCATGAAAAAACACTGTTCACACAAAAAGTCTCCCTTTTATAGGGAAGATTTGTAGGGTAACGCATCTCTGTTCAGAAAGACTAGCAGTGTATTCATCAGACTAGCACATGAGATTGTTGTTACCATGACTGCATATAATGTCTTAAAAAGATGTGCAACTTGGAAAGTATTAAGGTCCTCTAGGAAATACTGGAGAAGGACTGCTGGATTCCTCTGAGCGATGGAATCCCAGCTACCTGGGAAGAAATCATCATCACTCATTTCCACTCCATCTCTGAACATTTTCCTTCTCAGAATTGCAAAATGTTGCCATAAATGGTCTTAGTAGGAAACCTGCTTTGATAGCATGAGGGATCCTTTAGTTCTTTTAGTTGAAAACGCTGAGGATGACTCAAGCAATACAAGAGCTGATCTTGAACACATCTTCAGGGCTAAGCTCCATGATCAAGTTACTGAGCCATATGAGAGGTGTGGTGATGCTCCATGTTCCCTGTATTAACTCAGGCCAAATTCAAGGTGATTCCACATGAAAGCAAGCTAATTTAAGATTAAACACTGCTATCTATATCTCATGAGCCTGTGCAAGAACAGTGGAAAGTTACCTACCCCAGCTGAAGTGCAATAACATGACAATATATGTTAAGGAGGAATGCCTATAGCCAGCAATCAGTAGATACCATGCATAATTACTTTTTTGTGGTGTATATGCTTGCCTGTAAATAACCATCATTAAGAGGGGGCAGGCAGATGCCTCATATATCAGATAATTTTTATTATTTGCTTCTCAGATCATAAAATTGCCAGGATACCTATTTGACACTCCAGATAAAATTCTGAAATGCTGATGGCAAAGCATGGCAATCTAACTCATTATTCACGTAGGGAATGAGTAACAGGCCACACTCAGAGTCTGTGCCTGGTTGTTCTGGATGTCTTAATTTCCCTTTCACAGTTTTTTCACAGGGCATTTTCCCTGCTTTCACCGACCTTGTCTCAACTTTAGGTCTTTCTAATGATGTCTGCTCTTGAAGTTCTATACCTGAATTAATTACACTTTGTGCATATTTCCCATTAATTGTCTTCTCTCTGCTTTACCCATAGACCTTTCCCAGGTCCCATATTTATCCTATTTCTGTAGTTATCTTTTTTCTTATTGATTCCCCCACCAAATGTATCCCCTTTTTGCCTGCTTTATTGTAAGTTAGGGTTCTTATCAACATTTTCTTATTTCTTCCTCTGTTTTTCTATCCTTTCAACGTAGAAGTTGACTTAGAATTTTATAAAAACACACATAGTTTATTTTTCAGCTTTTTTGGTAAGTAACCCTAGGTATAAAAGGAGCTTTTTATCTAAATATGCCCCTGCCACAAAGAGTTTATTTGCTTTCCTTGCTTTTTTTTTATTTTCTCAGAAAAGAACAACTTTGGGAGGAAGCAAGCTAGCGTGTGTTGAAGGCTGGAATGAGCAAAGAATCTGGACCCTCAGGGGAGCTTTGCATTCGTTTTATAGTGAGGTCTACTGGTTAGCTAGCCTGTCTTTAGTGTATGCTGTGCGTAACGTCCTTGCACACAAAGAACAAACAGCATTTCTGTCAAAATGGCTTAGCTCAAGTCGAGATAACAACAAACAAGGAAGGAACAAAAGTTAGATATCCACAAGAGAGAGAGTGTTTGTGTGTCTCCACTGATAATCTAATTAAATTGGAGGCAAAATGGCTAGTTTTTAGAAAATCAAAGCTGTAGTAACACAAGAAATAAGTGTCTCAGTTCAGAGTTAAATATTGCATACCAATTAGTTTTGTCCTGACTGACAGCCACAGCTTCAAGGCTTTAAAGAAAGGCTATCTTTTATTTCGTACTCGTCTTGTGACAGTAACAGGCCTGGTCCCATATGTGGCATCTGACCACCTTCTTCAGCATACAGGAAATAAGCACTAGCTATCTTCATTTCTGGGCCTTGAAGTGTCAGAGTAAACAGCTTCCCTGTTTAAAGGAAATCAATTTCCACCCATCAGGTGCAGACTATGCAACAGCAATTACATCCAGTTTGGTAACTGGTAACTTTTAGCACACCGATTGCTGGACAATACCTATTCATGATCTGTTCTCATTTAAAAATTTGAAGTCCATTTTTACTTAAAGAACTACAAATGCTAAACTAGGGCAGTAGTTATTTATTATTTATTAGTTATTAATAGCTATAGTTATTAACAGCTATAGTTATTAACAGTAATTAGTTATTAATAGTAACTGTTTTTATGATTTTTTTCAGTACCTATTTGAGGATGTTTGCCTTTTTTTTCATTATTTGTATGTAGTTTTAGGTACTTTCAAGTATATAAATGTCATTATTTCTTTAACGCTAAATTATTTGTGGATAAAAAGAAATCATTCAAATCCATTAAAAAATTAGATTTAGATATATGAAGAACTAAAAATTTTCCAGTCACAATTGTCATTTATCTTTCATTTTAAAACAAGGACTTACAGCAAATAACGTTTCTGAGCATCTCAGTTTTGAGACAGCCTTCATTATTGTGAAAACACATTTTACCCTTAACTGAAATAGTGAAATGCTGAGATGTCAAATTCTTGTCCTCTCATGCAGTTGTTGAATAATGCACTGTTAAACTTTTAAAATATCTCAACCATGACATGAGAGCATAAACCTCAATTTGGGAAGAAGTACCATTTGTAAATGGTGGTCAAGTCAAGTCAACAAAGTTTCCTTTTTGAAGTGAATTCTACAAGGTCAATATATAATATTGATTCTGCTCTAAAAGACTGAAGTTACTGTAGTGAGCAAAGGCAGTTGGAAACCATTGTGTGAATTTTGGAAATGTTGAAAAAATCTGCCAATGCTGGTGGGAAAATCTCTTTGGCTTCAACAGAAGCCCTACCTTTGAGTAAAAGCAAGAACTTTCACTGTTGACCTCTGAATCCAGTTTGTCCTGGGCCACAAGCTTAGCGCTCACTTTCTCTCTATTCCTTCCCTTGGCTCTTGAGCCAGATCTACTAACAACGAAGGTTGTGAAAAGCTGTGGCAGTATTTTAAGAAGTGAAAAATTTACGATGATTTGCAACACTGTTTATCTACTGGTTTCATTATCTAGCCCAGTTACATCATTCTGTGACAATACAGAAAAAAATGCACTTTCCTACTTCAGTCAAAGCACTTCATAAATTTTAATGCATTGAATCCTTAAATATCCTAAAGCATAGGTTAATGACATCCCTGTTTTAAAGTTGGAAAACACGGAAATAGACAAGCTAACATCAGCATTTTTCAAGCATCCGCAGACTGTTAAGTCTCTCATCAAAAAATTAAAGTATACAAAATCAGTGACTTTTTTTGACAGTGAAGGTCATACTGGGTTGCAGTGCATAACTGTGGCAGTATCAGGAAAAGAAGAGGCGCACACCTTTGTCCTGTCTTTTCTCTAAAGTCATTCTAGGACATATGAAAGTTATGAACGTGTTATTAAATTGGCAACTGAAAAAACATGTGTGCTTTGAACATAGACAAATGTGAATTTACTCACAGTTATTTCATTTTCACTCGTAATAAAGCAACATATTAGCAAGACTAAACCTGAAACTGTCGCCTTAAATGGACAGTTATCTGGCACCTAGAAGAGGCTGTAGAGAAAATAGTTTCTTTGTTCTGCTGACTGTGTTTTGACTGTAAATAGAAGTAAGTCAAGAAGTGTGCTTCACCTCATGGGCTTGTCCATTCCTGTTGGGCAGATAAGTAAAGATCCTCTGGGTTTTGGGCAAAACTCTTAAGCTTAGGAGAGCAGACTTACCCATTTCCCTGTCCCCATCTCCATCATGCTTAGGAGTGCTTCTCTTTTAGTTTTTGTTTCCTTGTTCTAGAAAGACTGAAACTAACCCTAAAACGTGCTGCTGATCTTGGTGTTGTAACTAGAATAGAATAGAACAGAAAATAGAGAAGACTAGGCTAGACTAGACTAGACTAGAATAGAAGGTCTAAACGCAGATTTTTCATCTGAGTAAAGCAATAACATCTTGAGGAGCTGAACAGGAAAACTTCACTATAGCAAATGGATTCATCTCCTTGGGAGACAGATTACTAACAACAAGTTTAGATGGGAGAAGGAAAGTTTTATACCAACAATTTTTGCTTTTACAGAGCTCAGACGTGCCAGGTACTGACTGCTTCATTCTTGGGGCATTTAAGTCCTGTTAAACTTCAAAGCGAGTTAGGGGAATTCAGCACTTGAAGAAATGATGCCCATAATTCTCCTCCACCTCCAGTTTTGAGCGGCTGTGTGCATGTCATCCATCGTTGGCCAGGGAAACCCACAGTCTGGACACGGGGAGGCTGCCATCAATGGCTCTCCGACGTTGGCGTGACATGTCCGCCACCGTCGCCTGTTGCGGTTGGGAAGCAGGTCCCCACGGCACTGTCGTGTGCGGTGGGAGAGGTGCCAGGGCAGTGCCGCAGCCCGCACCGCTGCCTCCACCCGGGGCTCACGCGGGCGGTACAGACCCTCGGCTGATGGACAGTGGTGGTGGTTAGGTTTTGCTCCGTCAAAACAAGCAGCTTAACTCCTGAATCTTAATCACACCCCGTTGCCTGCTTCTTTGTTTTTATCCCTGTAGGATTCTTCATCCTCTGAAACCAACAAAAATATCATATTTTGCTTCAGTTTCTGAAACCTCGTCATTTTTTCCAGACTTTCCATTTCACGCCGCTTGAATTTTATTAAGATCTCTTAACACCAAAGCAGAGTAGCAGCTATATGATGCCCTGAGGGAGCTGAAAGGCTGTTGCCATAATGTCGCAAAACTCTGGAGACATTTTATTTCTACCAGAAGCTCTTTGGAGGATTGTGGCTAAGGATATAAAATTTCTTAAATGTTTACAGCAGGGATCTTGATCTCCATTGGAATTTCATACAAAAGCTTTTTTTTTTTAATCTATTAGTTGGCACATCACATTAATACTGATGAAGCAATACCTGTCTACAAAATGGATTGCATTTTCTTTACGTCTTGGGATGGCAAAGACTATTTTTATTCCAGAATTATGGATAATATCCATATGGATAATATCGTGAATCATCTATTCTTAAGACGATGACTTTCTTTTCAACACCTCAAATGATAATTATTAAGTATTTTCACCAGGTATTTTCCAGAAGCACCTTTATCTTATCTGTTTCTGCCTCCAATACTTTCTGTTCTTCCCAAACACAGCCGTGCATAAGTTCTTTATAGGAGGCTCATGAAAGCATGTCTCCTTCAGTGAACAGGCAAAGATTTTGTAAGTGTTAATAAGGTTTTATTTTCACTGGTCAGCCTTGAAATCAAAAGCAACTGCAGAACTCTCAGTAGTCTCTTATATAGCACAATAGTCCTGTTCAGATGAGTTTTGAAATAAAATTGTGTAGGAAGCTGTATTCTAATTTGATAAAAGATAAGTCTCATAAAAAAAATATTCCATTTTCAAAAAGCTGTAATATAATAGTGTGTGTGTGCATGCATGTAATATAGCAGGAGACATATTTAAATGATTATTTAATTAAAACAATATAGATCTCTATGTTCATTTGATGGGGAAATATTTTGTAAAATTTTAAGGTGTGAATAATCATACAGAATCAGATGCAAACTAAAGATATTGGTATTTAAAAAGCTGTTAGAATGTTAGACTATTCGGGACACATTTTGCTAAAATGCTTTGTAATTCTGTATACCTCAGGCTTTCTGGGGCCTGCTGAAGGTGCTGGAATATTAAAAAATTAGATGTTCTTAAAAATAATGTAAACAACCAAAACATTAAAGGAATCTGGTGTTTTAAGACAAATCAAAATCTTTCTATTGTTGAGGGATGTTATGCATTAATAACTCAAGTCAACAATTTTCTATCATCACAGATAAGTGAAAATCTTTACAGAAAGTATCAGACCAAATAAAAAGGATTTTTTAATTCCATTTCTAAAATTGCAAGAAGTCTATAAAAATACAGAAGTGAGACACTGATAATATAATGGAACTACTAATATAAATATGTTGAATTGCACCACTGTTTAACACCATATATATCCTCAAAGTAAGGGTCACTCAATAAATGTAACATTGTTGTCTGCTCCCATTTTCTGTATTTCCCAGCCCTCTTTGTCATTGCATTTACCATGTACCACTCTTTTTCCTCAGAACAATGCGACAGCGATATCACAGATAAGGGTAACAGCAGTTGCTCTCTCAAAAGAAGAAATAAATTTTATTTCTGGTGGCTTTTTTCATTATTTAATCTTCTTATACTACATAAATACTGTTCCTATTGTCAAATAGACTGAATGGCTTTTGTAATTATCAAGATAGCTTTAGACACTGCCTCACATCAAGTACTAACAGTTATAATTTAACCCTCTTAATGCTGTCTTTCAGTACTGCTTCTTTGTAGCGATTAACCATAATAGCATTTTTAATTGGTCAAAGTTCTCTTAAAATGTCAACTTTTCAAAGTCATGATGTGCTATGTACTTCTGGCATCAATTGGTTAAGAGAATTATATTTAGCTCCCACTTACCAGTGCAGACATTTGAAACAATGCTGGAAATAGCTGACTGACTGTATTACCTCAAGTTTTTATTTTATGGTAAAACTTCTTTTTTCACTATCCAGATGATGATTAAAACTGAATTTAAAGGTTATGTTCATGAAGTTCTGCACATCTCTTGGAATATGTCTCTCTTCAATGATAAAAATAACTGCAGATGTTTGGAATTCCAGAGTTTAACTGCAAAAGTCGGCATTTTCTACTGCAAGGTGTGCACTTTTTATAATAGTTAGATAAAAATTACACAGTACTCATCTTTTTTCCTTCCGTTCTTCTTAAATCTAACTGCAGGATGTGTGACACAGGAGAAGGGCTGTTCACCTTTCAGACACGAGAAGGAGAAATGATATATCAGAAAGTCCATTCTGCAACACTGGCAATAGCAGAGCAACATGAAAGATTAATGATGGAGATGGAGCAGAAGGCAAGGGTAAGTTCCTTTCACCAAAATCTTTAAAGTTATAAAAATTGATAATGAACAAAAGAAGTATGGACTAATGCCAGTCCATGGTTCAGCTGCAATGATGGTATTAGCTGTGTGGCTAAAAGACAAACAGACTTCCGGATTTATGTATTTTCATGGTCAGGGATTTTCAGCGTGTACTATACAAAGATCTGTTGTTGGTGTCTTTTTCAAACAGTGGGTACCATTAAATGCAAAATCCATGGTTACCTTCTTGAAAAGTTCAAAAAGAGCTATTTTTTAATTTAAAGTTCAGAATTTCCAGTTTGCATAAGTTATCTTTAAGCGACTACTGGAGTTTTTTAAGACAGAAAGGAAAAAAAAGGGTTCCCTCTATACTTAGAAGTAGAGGTGGTCTTCAATGATCATTCTGGAAAGCTAACTTTCAGCTGTGGTTTGAAGCTACCTTTATGTCCACCAGAGAAGAAAGATACAGGGAGGCCAGGGAACCTGGTCTGCATGCTTTTCTTCTCAGATGACCACGATTCTCCACGTACCTTTGTCCCTAGAAAGAGACTTGAGGGTAATTGCACCATTTCCAGTGACTCCCTCATCCTTCCTTCCCTCAGCCACCATGTACGTGCCCACAGTCATGCAAGCGTGACTTACGTGATCCTCTCCCCCCACACTCCATCACTGTCAAAATATCTTGCTCACACTCCTAAGAGAAGGGCTCTTGCAAAGGGCAACTTAAGACCCCAGTGTTCAACTCCTTCTCCTAATTACTCCTCAGATAAGTCTTTCTTCCTTTATTTACTGAAAAAGAAACTTGAAAAAGACTTAGACTTCCGTGTCAAAAGTCTCCTATGTTGAATGCTCCCCTCAGACTCTGGATGTCTCTAACATCTGAGATGGGAAGCCATAAAAAGTGACTTTTTGGTGGTTTATCATGAAAGGTAGATGAGCTTTTCGATAAAACTAGACAAAGTAGGAGCATTTGCATAATAGTTGAGATGCACGAACTTTAGACAGAAAAAAGCAGGAAGAGGAGAGTTCACAATCAAGATTAAAATAAGATTAGGGACACAGGAGCAACTGCTGAAAAGTCCAAGACAAGATGATAGAGTAAATGGAAGAGCATCTGAAGTAGTAGAATTGATTGCAAAAAAACCTACATTCTGGTGGGCAGAAAGTGATTGAATAATAGTCCAAAACCAGGAAAAAGCATCATTATAAGTATGTTTGCTCTTAAAGTGTCTACACCTGTAAGAGAAATAAGAGCATTTTCATGCTGTCATAATAAGTGCTTAGACCAGGATCATACAGGATTTTCCTTTCGTGGAACCACCACTTTCAGGTCTTCTACCTAGCAAGTAGCAGCTTTGCTGCTTAGCAAAGCCGTTTCCATTCTGCCATCAGATGACTTCCTTGAAACCTCGTTTATGAAGGCTGTGGCCATACTGTACGTAATACCAAACTGAGAGCAGGCTGAGAAATAGAAATGACTCGTCAGCCAAGCAGTGTATGATGTACTTGGCTCCTGGATGAGGCTACCCTGTGATCTGCAGAGGGAGGTCGGTAGAGACCTGCTGTAGGCTG
This sequence comes from Harpia harpyja, assembly GCF_026419915.1. Classification (NCBI taxonomy): domain Eukaryota; kingdom Metazoa; phylum Chordata; class Aves; order Accipitriformes; family Accipitridae; genus Harpia; species Harpia harpyja. Next base: position 15,369,070 of record NC_068944.1, on the reverse strand, counting down.
CTGTAGGCTGCCGAGAAGCTGTGGGCTGTGTAAAAGAGGCTGAAAAGTCTGTTGATTTTATACTTCAACTAGTAAGGTAATGTTGGTTTCATTTTGGAAGCTCGGCTGCTCCTGAGTGATGGGGTGCTGAACATTTAAGGGGTCGTCTGTGTCACCTGCAGCATTTGAGTTGCATTCATATTAGAAACAAAATCTGAAGGTATTAAGTAGACTAAGTATATATTATTTTCCTTTTATCAAGTATAATTGCTTCTCCGATATCTAAATCCCAGTTTCACCAAATGCCTATGTATATTTTTCACATAAGATCTGAAATTGAAATACAAGCAAGAGTATATTTTTAAATAGGGGATCTAGAGGCCATAAATGTCTTTTAGGTCTTCATAAAGCTTGACCTTTGATCCTCTGTATCTATACTCTATATTTGGGGTTTTTTTCTCTTTTCTGACCCTTTCTGTAATGAACAGGTCATGTTTAATATTACAGAATTAAATCTTCTTTCTTTTGTAAAGGTGAAAATGAAAGACATTTTTAAAAGTAAAGGAAGCTTAATGGTATATCCGTTATTATACAAATCAGGAAAAGGGAAGAAACGTAACAGTAATTCCATCTTTACTTCTTCCTTCCAATCATTAGAAGGTATCTATTGGAAAGGACTCTTGAATATTTGTGTGTTCTGTCCTACATGTTAACATATTTTAAGTATTTAATACACTGAAGTTTCATTTACATTTTTCCAGGTTAGAATAGGTTGTAATCCAATATTATAAAAAGTGAATACAGTTTATAAAGGAAATAAATGTGCATTTTTTACCAAAGCAACCTTGATGAAGTATATAGATTACAGTTAGTTCTCATAATGAATATACAAAGTGCATCACCTTACTGATAAAAAAAAGCAAAAAGACTCAAAACACACCAACAGAAAAAAAATTCTGGCAGAAGAGAAAAGGTAAAATTAGTTACTGCTGCCAGAGACTTCTCAGATAAAGGTACTGCAGGCAGCCACAGGCCACATTACTCCATTTATGGAGGTCTCTGCACAAAAATGCTGCTTTGGAATACTAAGCAATAAATTCATTTTTATGCTAAGAAATCTATTACTCAAGCCAAGTAATGTGCTGGATAACTGTGTTAATAAGAGAGAGACGTGAGAAGGAAACTAAAAGTCTTCTCATTACCTCCGAAAGGGCATGGACTGGAAGCAAAATTGCTCTGTGGCAGCTAATACAGTACCAAATCTGCCTCACTGTCATCACAAGCAGGGGAAGTTCAGTCAGTTTAAGTAGGCAGTCACGTGCACACTTTTGTCTCTGCACATTTCCCTTTCAAATTATAACGCTGGAGGAAGGACCTGAAATACAGGATCAATAGTCCCTGGCATACGTGTGGTTTCAAGTTGATTATTGGTTTTACTGTGATGAAAGCAGACTGGATTTTATTCAAATACTATGGCAAAGTGGACATTGATCTAATTTAGCTCAGGTGGTCTTCGTGATTGAGTTTGAAACGTTGAATTGGCAAAGTGATAGTGTTTTCTGCTCACTTTGGGACAATAGCAAATTGGGGCCAATGCAAGTAATTAAATTGAAATTCTTTTCAGGAAAATTGTTATCTGTATATTCACTTTTTTCATTCTTTGCTTTTTTAATGGATCAGTGTAATACAGATGATAATTTTTGTTTGCAGGTGTTTTTTTGAGGGGAAGGGGCAATATGGGAGTGTTTTGTTAGTGGTTTTACAGTATCAACCCAACAAATTAATTGAAATGAACAATGCCTGGCTTTCTATTTACAAGATTTTATTTAGTGTTGTCGCATTATCAATATGAGAGTGTCATCAACTCTGGTTTTATCATCTGAATAGTCTGCATTCTTACATACCTCTTGTCTTGCACACATGTACACACCACCCCCCCCGTTTTGTTTTTAAATGTAACATTTAGAAATCTGGTTGTACTGGCAGTCCTGGAATTACCCCCCCACAAAAAAAAGTGATAGCCTTCACAATAACATGTATCCCCACTAACTGTAGTCTAATGTTGAGCATGGAAGTTGCGTGTCTGAGTGTCTAACAGCCAGCTCTTCCATCCCTCCCTGTCCCCGGGCTGGGCTGCAAGCTCCCTCTACTTCCCTTCTGTTAGCTCGGGTGCTTATCTGACTCAGGGAGTCAATTCAGCTTGCTAATTTGGCAAAAAAAAATTAGCTAAAAGGAATACAGTTCTGCAGGGTTACTGAGCTGAATTGGTTTACAGAGGCACCAGTGAACAATCAGATCTTCCCAGTTATCCCATCCCAAGGAGAGAAGGAAAAAGAATAATTCACCCTTCGTAAATGCTGAGTATCCTCCTTCTTGCAATCAGTAGATGATGTTGGTTTTGGTGATCTTTTTTTAAAGGATCTCAGTGAAGATGATTCTCACACAGCAGCATATATACACAGTTGTTCTCAGCAGCACTTCTCTATCTAACCTCTACACCAGGATGACAGCGTGCTGACTATCGCATGGCACTGGAATTTGAGACCTGATTTTCATCCATAATGCCAGCTTTGGTCTTTTGCCTCTCACCCTCCACTGAGAACAGTCCTGATGTAACTTCTGCACCCACTGTTGTTCGAGTGTATAAAATGGGGGGTTAAGAACTGTAGATTTCTCAGATTACGACTACAAATACGAGGGAGGCATGCTAAGGAAATAGTTGTACCTTTGTAACCTTATAAATCACTTCTTTCAAGAGCTGCCAGTAAAAACCTATTCTGTAATCTCAAAAGAATAAAAATTTACAATGTGTAAAACTAATTCTAAATAAGAGAGCACTAAAGTTGGTGTTAACCAGCTGAAGTTAATCAAACATCAGTAAGACTGAGGTATAAATGCATGAACAAATGATAATGGTGCAAGTTCCATAACATTATCACAGGAAATATTCTATGACACTTGTTTTCCTTTAGACAGAAGAGCTGTAAAAATAATGCCATTTTAGATTGTGATCCTTTTAACATTTACCAGAAGATAAACACCTTTATGAAATATTGCATCTGTATATTTCTCTTCCAATCTCATTATTTACAAGTCTTGTCTCTAATATTCAACTTAATATAAGTGAATGAGTCATCATGATAGATTTCTGTCAATTAAAAAAGATAATATCAATGAGTTTATATATTTTTTTGAAAAAAATAGTTATTAGGAGGGAAATAATGAATGTGCCAAAGACAAATATCAGGCAATGGAACTGGGCTTAAGAAGAGGTTGAAGAGGAAGGTGGCTAAGAAATAAGCCTGTGAGTCATTTAATCTTTCTCTTTCTTATCTGGAACAGAATGAGGAGGGTAACAGTATTTCACAGGACTGGTCTGAGAATAAATATAAAGGACAGGGTTGTCAGGCATGGTATTAATAAGAATGTAAATAGAACAAAGAATATCGATGTAAATTGTCTTAGAATCAGAAAAGAAAAAAAACAAACTGAGGCTGGAGAAAATAACAGCATTAGTTTCATAGTGAGCCTTTAATTTAGCTTTGCTCTGTAAACAAGTTTGTACTATGTATTTCTTCATGTATTTTTAACTGGATCACAACCTAAACACATACTCATTGAAACGTTACATGATCAAACATCATCAACAAACACATCAAACCTTCTAAATTTTCATTTTAAAATGATGGTTTCAATTTGAAGTATCCAACCTTTGCCAGTGCATTTTCAGGCATTTGTCTGGTTTATGGTTGTTATTTATGTCTTTGTGCAATGGTATAACTATTATTTTCAACTTGTGAAGTATGGGAAATTTAGAGAGACACTAGTGGAGGCTGCTGACCCAATGATTATGTGAATTATTTAGTTAAAATATATGTCTTTTGGGCTCCATTTCAGCACTGCAATTTACTTAATATGACAAAGCTCTTTTATGTTGTAATTCTGCCTAAGTGCATTTGGGTCCATTCAATACCTGGAGGAGAAAATGGAGAAGAAAATTCCAGAGTTCATCCATAGATGATCCCGTGTCATGACACATTGGTCTCTTAGTACGTTTTCTTCTGTTTCCATGTATAAGCTCCAAGTACTGAGGTTCTGAATACATATGATCATTCATGTACTCATGCACTTTATATAAGCCAAAGTATAGCCTCAGGTCAATTAGTCATGCAAATACTTGGCTCAGTATTGCTCTGTATTTCCCATCTGAAACTATTGTGTGGTATTGCTATATAATGTTTGTTTAGAAACTTTATAACCCCATAAAAAGGTGGCTGCTTTATTGCAATATATCATTGGTGAATTGTTTACTTGGTTCACAGAGATGTTGTGAAGTTTATTTTCATTACTAGTTGTAGAGGTCTTTGAAAGTTACAGGTTTAAGCTGAAGTAGCCTTGCAGCAGTTTTGGCAGCATAGGACTTCTAGGAAAGTAAAGCTCACCCTTCTTTGCGGTGGAAACAAATAATAGAAAATTGGGAATGTTCCATTGCAAGATCTGCCTATCCACTGGCAAACCATGACCAGCTGTAAATATTGCCAAGATTAACAACAAAAACAAGAATGCTGACTTCTTTTTTTTTTCCCCTTAGTCAGAATCTGTGTACTTTTAGGTTTGAGTTTTGTAAACGCAGTTCCCATAAGTATCAGTAATTTCTCATAGGGTTCTTTGTTCATTAAGCACATAGTGACATTTTTCCTGACTCTGATTTTTCTGTGAGAATTTTTTTAAGAATTTTGCCAGGCTCTTTATTAGTTCTCGGGCTCAGAAAACTGTGTGTACTTGGATGAAGTAAATCCTAGCGTTGAGTCGCAAGTCTCTTCCCAACATTCACCACTTCAGAAGAAAGTAGGAGGGTTGTGAAAATTCAGACTTGGTTTCAGCAGCAGTTAATGAGTCCTCCAACTGGAGCTGTTTTCTTTCTTGATCTTATCTGAAAGAAAAATATTTTCTTGAATGTAGACTTATTTCATTGGCATTTTTTCAAGGACTATTACTCATATCCAATAATAGACATTCAAATACTGCAGCAGCATTCAAATACTATGCAGCAGGTGCCGTTCACTTCCTAAAAGAAAATACTTCATCCTCCCATGAAATCTGAACTTCCACAGCCACTGCCTTCTCCTTTCTTACCAAGTCAACACCTTTTTTACCAGCCTCTTCCTCCGTCGGCGGCAGGAGTTCACTGTCTCCAACAGGGTACCTTGCAGGCAGTGAGAGGATGAGGTGTAAAGCCCTGCTTCTTCAGGGGATGCTGGAGATGGTGGTTGTTGCTGGATGTTTGCTGTGCATTTGAATGAAACCGCAGTACAGGGCAAGTCTTTACCACGGTAATGAAGGGTTAGTGCAGCTGCTTGTACGCAGTGGGGGAACAGAGCTATACATCACTTCAGAAACACTGCAGACGACATAAAGGTTTGTGGAGTGTGTAGGTAAGTGCTGTGGGTAGGTGCGAGAGCAGAGCTGGCAAGTCCTTGCATAAGAGCATATCAGATATTTTGGTAGTTGGTGATGTAATTTAAACACCATTTTGCCATTTGAAAACTATGCACTAGAGTTTGCACTAGAGTTCTGAATGTTTTTGAAGTAGTAGTAGTAGTCATGAGGGCTCTCATTCAGAGCATGGTGGGAAAAATCCAATTCCTCCCTTGCCTGACACAATTTTGAAATCTCTCTTAACCCTAGCCATTCGGCTGGTCGATCTTGAATGCGAAAAGTCCCTCTCCTAGGGACTAAACCCCATGTACCTCACCACATAGGATGCGTATCCTAACCTAGAAATTACTGTCATTCTTTCCTTCTTAAAGATTTCTGGAATATTTTGTATAATGTTACAGTATTCTTCTAGCTTTCTGTCTATTGTGCTACCTAAAACTCGGATTGAAATCTGCCTTCCTCATAGTATAAAGTAGGAGCTGAAACAAACCTTGTAACAAAAGCTTCACAGAGGTGTCTCATAACGGAGACAGTACAGTTTCTTGTCTGCCAGGAGCCTGCTCCATCCTATGAATCCATCCTAAAGCTGCATTCATGAATCCTATGAACTTTGTTTTCCTTGTTCTGTTCACCTCATTTATCTGTTTGCACGCAAGTATGCTGTATTGTGAACATTTCAATTTAAGCAGCTAGGGTCTCATTACTTTGTTTAAATGCAACAGGGCAAAGATGTTTGCATAGTAAGGTATCTGAAAGTGCAAACCCTCCTGAGAATTTAGCACGTAGGCACTTTAAAAATCTGTGTAGCCACCTATCTACATTTCTAGGAACTTTTTAAAGAGCTAGATATAAATTTCTTAGAAGTCAGGTATCATTTATTTCAACTTTACAAAGCAGCATTTGTATGTAAGTGGATTTCAAGGTTGGTGACATAAGCACATTTGTAATTTTTTTTTTTTTTTTTGCTTTGCTTGTACTTTACAAAATGTTGCATGTTTACAGAGCTATCAAAGTAGCTGGAGAGACACTGTCAAGTTGAAATTCATATTTGTTTCCAGAAAATGCAGAAAGTGAAGAGCCAAAAAATCTTCCCTGAACAAAATTGATGATTTGATTAGCAGTCTTATTTGCTAAAAGCCGTGGATGATATGAGTGATGATGATGATGATGATGAGTGATAAATTAGGAATGGCTGCTGTAATTATACGGTAGTTGTTGCATGCCTGACTGAACCCTATTTAGCTATTCCCAGCCCACCCCTTAACTAAACTTGGAGAAGCATTTAACATGGAAGGGAAGTTTGCTTTGGCATTGTGTACATTTAAAACAACTTGCTTGTATAACTGTGCTGGTAGGTTTATGTCATCAAACTCTCCTAACAGAGGAGCAGGTTATGTTGATTTCAGTATTACTAGAAAAATAATTCTCAAGCCAGTTCTCCAGTGGGCTTAATTTATTATTAATCTCGTATCTGCTATTTTGGGAAAACTGTTTCTTGTAAAATAAACTAAAGTAGCCTATAGAGGTCCTATTATAATTAGCAAAAATAGTAGCTGATGAAGCCACCTGATGCTCTCAGGAGACAGGTATTATTACAATAATTATACTAATGAGTAAAATGAGGCACAGAAAGATTAAGGCCAAATTCAGCTGTGTATGAATTGCACAAGGTCATGGAGTAATCAGCTGTATGCTGGGAATATCACAGCAACAAAACAACAACAAAACAAATCCTGAATCAAAGTCTATTACTTATTCACAGAAGAATTAACTTCTGAAAAAGTTATTTTTCACTTGTTTTTCATCAGTCTTTTGAACTACAGTATCATTCTGTGTCTCCTGTCAACCAAGGCCTTCCTCTGTTTCAGCAGCAATGTTCAGGAGTTATTTATATCACCCAAGGGAATAGTTAAGGCTTTGTCTCTGATTAATAAGAAACTTCTTTATCAATGATTTACAGAGGGGCACAGTGCTATTCAGAGAATAGGAGACATAAAAAGTAATAATCTGAGAGGGGATCAAAAATTCTCATCATAGTCCTAAAGTTACTCTGTAAATCCCTCCTGTGCTTTTTGTGCTTTGGCTCATCAGGTACCTGTTCGTAGGACAAAAATTAGGTGAAGTTCACCCTTTGTCTTCATTTTGGTTTTTTTCTCTGCTTCCATTCCTTGTTATAAAGATGACAGATTTTTTACCATGAAAATTGTTTATAATAATCTGATTATGTTTAGACTGAAGACAACAGATATTTAGTATCTAAAAAAAAGGTATCTGAAATATGGGCACTTTTCCAAGTACAAGCTGTCTTTTGATATATGTTAATCAAAGCCTGTCCAGATAGGGGTTGTTTATGTTCCTTTTTTGCTCAGCCTTGCATCGTTGTTCTTACATTACTGATACCCCACATATGATTCCAGCCATGCTAACAGTTGTTATTTATCAGCTGCTCTGCACTGTGCAGGAATCAGAAATGTAAGACAGTAGTACAGACAATACAGTCCCTGAACTGTTGATTTGACATTATTTCACTTACTACAGTTGCTATATTATATAAAGATGTGCAGCTACTACAGTAAGCAAAATAATGTCAGGTTAGCACACTGGCACAGCACATCTCATTAGCTCTCAAATGTTCAAACCCACAGAATATAGGATCAGAAAAACTAGTATTGGCAGGGACTGTTGGTGGTTAGCTCCCCTAATCTTCTGTTCAAAGCAGGGATAGCATCAAACCTAGACCAAGTTACCCAGGGTCTTATCCAGACAAGTTTTGAATACCCCCAAGGATGTAGATTATGGGTAGCCATTCCAGGACTTGGCTGCTCTCATTGTGATGAATTTTTGCTTAAGTCTGCCCCAAATTTCCCTTGCCACAGCCTGTGACTGTTGCCTCTTGTCCTTTCACTGTGCATTGCTGGTAAATGCTGAATAAACGCGAGACACTTAATCCAGCGTCACTGATCATATTCTGCTTCTTAGAGTTTCTCTGCCAGACTGTCTCCAGTTTGACATTTCTCTTGTGCCGGGGCCCAAACCTGAAGGCTCTGTGAATACAGCTGAACCTCCAGATGTGGTTTCACCAGTGCCAAATAGTGGGGAAATGTGACTTCCCCCGACCTGCTGGCCGTGCTTTTGCTACTGTGGTCCAGTATGTGGTTAACTTCCATCACTGCACCCGTACGCTGATCATTCATGTTATCATGAGGACCACTAGGTCCTTTTGGCAGAGCTTTTGCCCAGCAAGTCAGTCCCCAGGCTGTACTTGTGCACTGAGTTGCCCTGGCCCAGTTGCAGCATTAACATCTGTCATTGCTGAACTTCATGAGCCTTCTGTCAGCCCTTGCCTCTGCTTTGCTGAGGTCCCTCTGAATGGAAGCCCTCCCATCTGGGTGTTTGACTGCTCCCCTTAGTTTGATATCATCCCCAAATTTGGTAAGGGTGGATTCTGTTCCACTGCCCATGTTGATGATCAAGATGTTAAGAAGTATTGGAGTACCGACTCATCTAAGCTGCAGGAATAGGTTTTTCAAAAATATTTCAGTTCTGCAGTATTCAACAGCAAGGGCTTGGTGAAGATTTTCCATGCTATGGTAGAAGCATACATCGCTCTGTTACTTATGACTGTCTGAGGGTAAAAGCTGCTATTCTCATCACATATTCAGTCTGTCGGAATCAATTTCCGTAAAGGTAGCTGCCAGGCAAGATTCATATGGATTCATATGGCTGGCTGTTGAATGCATATCTCTACAGTGTCTGCGATTCAAAATCCATTGACAAATCAGCATAGGTTCTTGTTTATAAAATGAAAGAACTTGTGGTCTCTTCATTATTCTTAATCATTTCCATGTAGGACATAGTGGTAAAAGTTGCAACTGCTACTAGCTGTGAGATTTTATAAAATCATTTGTAAAACAATGGCATTTCTGTAATGTTTCCCACATATTGTTCAGTGATCACCTTTGCATACGTTTTGTATTACATGAAGGAAAAAAGTGATGGAGTTGCAGATTTCCATGGCAACAGGTATAATTCTATTTCCTTTGTTTCATGAAGCTGGAACTTACCAGCACAGAGGCAAAGGATTGTTCTGTTAAATGGCAACCATGGATTTCAAAGGGCTTGACTTACAGGGCATGTGGTCATGCAACTACAGCCTCTACTACACCAAGCAACATTTGCCAGGGTTAAAAAAACACCTCAGTTATTGTCAGAAAATCAAATTAAATGGCGAAAGGTTGCCAGTTGTAGGATTTATTAAGCTGATGCAAGTATGTTGAAAGACACAGCAATTTACAAACACTTCTCTGTTTCCTCCTTTCCAAATTGGGTTCCTGATTTGCAGCTATTTTTGCTACATTAGTAAACGAGCATCAGTAAGGAAGCAAAAATTTCACTAGCTTCTTTTATATGCAGAAATCTGGACTGTGATTTGGAGAATCTTGTCTCTCATTTTAAATCATTTCTGGACCTCCAAAAATATTTCCAAAGATACATTATGTGTATTTATTTAGAAGTGTGTGCATCACTTTTGAATGATTGCTTATTGCAATTTTAAAACTGAGCAATGTCAAGAACACTCTGGCTGTATCTATCTACATACATGATCATGATGTGATCCCCATGTGTGTGGGCACACACGGTGGAAAAGAGTAGCCCTTTATTTTTATATACCAGCTTCTCAGTTGATTTTAAATCTGTAAAAGCCCACTAAAGGCAATGCAGCTACTAAATATTAAATGAATAAATTACTTTAAATTAAACTAATATGTTTGTGTGTTCATATGCCCAGGCATGGTTTTTTAGCCCCCACCTACAAAAATATAGTATAATTCAAAGCTAAAACTTAATAATTTACATTCATGTACATTGCACATGTCTAACTAGCCCCAGTATGTATGATTCAAGATGCATTTGTAATGTTTAAAAGTAACTAGTTAAAAGGAAGGAAATGTGTTCTTTTGGAAGGTATTGAAAAGTCATCTAAGAGGGCTTTGCTACATGATAGCAATTTTTATATATTCTGGGTTTGCTGTTTTTTTCTTTTGAACTGAAATCCCTTTGTATGACATATAAAACTAACTTCTGAAAATGTCAGAAGGTAGAGGTCAGCAAGACTATGTGTGTTAACTGAATACTGGAGTCACGCACTGATAAGCTTAATAAGGAATATTCATGAAAAGGTTATTGATGATTATTGTTTCAGCAAGTATTCAGAAAATTGTCTTCCTGTCATTTTATTAAAGTTCATTGGTACCAGTAATTTCTATATACTGAAGTGAAGTAGCTAAAAGAAATGTGATTTCCACAAATATGTGTAATTGGAAACTACTGATCTGTTTTAGACAATAGAAGAAAAACTTCATAAGAAAGCTTGTGAGGTCCAAGGCATTTGCTTTATCAGAAAGAATGAAATTCAAATAACTGCAGTGAACACTCTTAATACATATTGTAGCATTTTTTTGCCAAAATACCTATGTAAACCTTAGAAATCCAATTTTTCAGCCCCAAACTTACTCAGGTAAGGTTCTGCCAACTGGGGACATTCTGAGTTCATCCTTATTTCACCTTTCTTGCCACATGCTAGAGAGTTTTTGAAATCTGTTCTCCACTGAGGGATATTTTTTCATGCCATCTCTAAAACTGGCCAAAGCAACTTCTGTGAAGTCAGAAAGGCTGTCCTTCAATATTGAGGACTTCAGGTGTCCCAAATACCTCTTTAAGAGGCTCAGTCACCCTCACAGTAAAAAAGCGTTTCATGATGTTCAGAGGGAACCTCCTGTGTTTCAGTGTGTGCCCGTTGCCTCTGGTCCTGTCACTGGGCACCACTGGAAAGAGCCTGGCTCTGTCTTCTTTGCACATCCCTTCAGGTATTTACAAACATTAATAAGATCCCCCTGAGCCTTCTCTTCTCCAAGCTAAACAGTCCCAGCTCTCTCAGCCTTTCCTCACAGAAGAAATGCTCCAGTCCCTTTGTCATCTTAGTGGTGCTTTGCTGGACTCTTTCCAGCATGTCCATGTCTCTCTTGCACTGGGCAGCCCAGAACTGGACCCAGCACTCCAGGTGTGGTTGCACCAGTACTGAGTAGAGGGGAAGGGTCACTTCCCTCAACCTGTCTGCAGTGCTTCTCCTAAATGCAGCCCAGGGTATTGGTGGCCTTCTTTGCCACAAGGGCACATTGCTGGCTTATGTTCAACTTGGTGTTCACCAGGATCCCCAGGTCCTTTTCTGAAAAGCTGCTTTCCAGCTTGGTGGCCCCCAGTATGTACTGGTGCCTGGGGTTGTGCCTACCCAGGTGCAGGTCTTTGCACTTCCTCTTGTTGAACTTCATGAGGTTGCTGTCAGCCCATTTCTCCAGCCTGTCGAGGTCCCTCTGGATGGCAGCATGACCCTCTGGTGAATCACCCACCCCTCCCAGTTCTGTAAGATATCTGCTGAGGGTACACTCTGCCCCATCATTCTAATCATTAATGAAGATGTTGAACAGGACTGGACCCAGTATTGATCTCTGGGGTTCCCTGCTAGTTACTGACCTCCAACTAGACTTCATGCCACTGGTCACCACCCTCTCAGCCCATCCATTCAGCCAGTTTTCAGTCCACCTCACTGAATTGGGCTTCTCATCCAGCCCACACTTCATCAGCTTCTCCATGAGGATCTTATGGGAAACAGTGTCAAAAGCCTTCCTGAAGTCAAAGTAGCCAATATCCACTGCTCTCTCCACATCTACCAAGCCAGCCATTTCATCACAGAAGAGTATTGGATTGATCAATCCAAAAGTCTTCCTTTTGATGAATCCATGCTGGCTAATCCTGATGATTTTCTTATCCTTCATGTGCCTGGAAATGATTTCCGGGATTAGTTGCTCCATCATCTTCCTAGGGACCAAGGTGAGGCTGACCAGTCTGAAGTTCCCTAGGTCCTCCTTCTTGGCCTTCTGGAAAATAGCAGTGTCACTGGCTTTCCTCCTGTTCTCAGGCACCTCTTCCAGTCACAGTGTTGTTTTGGCAAACCAAATAACATCTCCTGTGCTCTACTGGCTACTGTTAACTGCTTAATTCAATGAAGACCAAAACTCCTCCTAGCCCTCCTATCACTACCTTGTATTTTGTATTACCTACTAACAAACACTCATAATGATGGACATAATTCACTGCTTGTTTTTTAAATGACACAAAGCTGTAAATGAACATTTTAGTGATGAACTGCTTGAGATGAATGACCCCTAGAACATATCTTTGAAGGTTAAGCTAATAACCTAGAGTTTAAGCTGATCTGTATCAGTGCGTTCTATGCCACCCACCTTCGCTTTAAACATTTATGAGTCATCATGATGAACCTTTCTAGGACTGTGATTCATTTCCATGTTTTACTTGAATAAGCTGTGTAGGGATGTGGTATTATTTTGGATTTTGCTTTTCAGTTTTAGGTGGTTTTTTGCTCTGATCATTCCCATTTCCCATCTGGAAATAGCCATACCTTTCAACAAGTCTATGAGTACTGAACATCTTCAAAAATCCTAGTTTTTTTACTTTTAAAACCTGAAGACTTTGCCCTGGGTGATGCTGCTTAGAGAAATTATTTTACAGTTCCACAGTCTTACTCCCAAATGCTGTATATTTTCAGGTCAGCAAATGTCTACCTGCAAAATCTTTTCTTTCATGTCACCCAGCACCTCTCTTTCATAAAAGCTCCTATTTTATGGTAACAGAAAGGACAATCGATATCTGCAAATAATGTCTGCGCAATACTGGATTCTCTGTCATATATAAACGTATTTATTGAAGAAACTATCTCAACCTGCTAGCAATTCCTCCGATGTGTTAGAGACTCCTACCATTTAGTTGTGTTTGCTTCCACTAAGACCTACTGTATAGTCAGGCTTGAAGTAGTCTCAGCTCTGTTCATGTCAGCATCATCTCACATGTTATTAGTGAATAGTTTTATGCAATGAAAAAATGCATAAAGTATTTCATATATTGCCTATGTATAATACAATGGCTCAAACCTTGTAAAGATGTAAGAACCTGATCTTCTGCCTTCACAGTAATTAGTAGTTTCCATAGACAGGAACCTTCTTTCATGAAAGAAACAAAAACACAATTTTGTGACAGAATATGGGTGAAGACACAGACCTTACTGACATTCAACAAATATAATCCCAATGTGCTGTAAAATCCAACTACTTTTCTCCAACATTAATCCATTCTGTCAGACCACAAAGTGATCTATTATGAGCTTCTTTTAGAGGAAAGAAAAAAAAAGAAAAAAACCAACACACTTCTGGCAGAAAAGGCGCAAAATGTCCCAATTCTCTCTTTATAGTGTGGCCAAGGAGATTAGAAAAAAATATCAGTCCCATTGAATCTCCCTTCAGAATGCTTTTCTTTCACCATTGCTTTTCTTTCACCATTGCTTTGTTATTCATACATAATGTTTTTCCACTGCCAAAGAATAATCATCATCCACCTTGGCACTGCAAAGCGGTGTTATTATTTTGAGATTTTTTCCTCCATAATTGATTAAGAAACTCTCTAAAAGGTCATAACAAGGTTAGAATAGCTACTGAAAACCTAAATGCTAAGAATATATTATAAAGGCTGAAATCACTGAAATTACTTTCACAGGTAGCTTTTCTATACGTCTTTTCAGAAGACTTTTGAGTTCATATATTGGTGGGGGTTTTACCAATATTGTGTATTCTGTCCGGAACAACAAGCTGGATAAAAACGTAAAAATAAACATAAAGCAGTGCATAGCAAATAAATAGTATGCTGATACCTGTAAGTGTTTATATTAATAGTAGGCACCTTTAAGTAAGGAACATAGTCCAAATAACACATGACTATTTTCTAAGCAAGCTAAGTGATCATGAACAAAGGGTTATGGGGAAATTATAACCGGAAAGTAGTTATTAGTAACACGTCACCAAAGGGAAGAACATTCTCATTGGACTGCCATAGAAATATATCTTGCATCCAGTTTTATTAAGTACTTTCATAGAAATTCTGGATCAAGGCACAATCCAATAATTAGACTTCCAGATCTTACATTTATAAGACAATGTGGAAGTGTGTCAATGAAGAGACAGAATTCAAAAAGACAAGTTGGAAAAATTGCTTGGAACAGCAGAATAAAATTCAACAGAAACATGGGTAAAACACTGTGCTTAAGAAGGAATAATCTGTTTCACAGTACTGGATGGGAACTGCTTTTTGTAGAACAGGTCTTTTGTTCAACAAGTTGAACATGGGACAACAGTATCTGCTTTTGCAAAAAGAGGCAAACATGACACCTTTTTCTTGGTCATTACTGAAAACTCATTTTAAAAAAAAAACCTTCTTCCCTCCTCCTTGTTCTCTAACTCAGCTGATGCTCCCTTCTAGGTAGTGTGATTCTTAAACTCTAGTAATTTTTCACTGTGGATACCAGTGAAATGAGTCTGTTCTATTCCACTGTCAGCTAATGGACACTTAAGAAGTGAAATATATTTCTTGACCCCTCTTCCTCTTCAAGGCAGAACACACAAAGCAACCTTCTTTAGAGTTATAGAGAAAAAAATCTAAATAGTGAAATTTAATTTGTATTTCTAGACTACAAATCTTGTTAGTCTTCTGTGACCTAGTTCTCTTGCTATTTGTTTAAAGGCTCTAATGAGAATGTGAAATGAGATGGGGTTTTTTTATCTGTAAAAAAGTAACCTATTTCTAGATCATATCTGTAAAAAACACAACTGCCTTGATTGCAGCCAAAAAATTGGAATGAACTGTATATTGTTCAGTTCTTCTCCCCAAGCCAAATGTATTTTCTGTCACCTTCAGTGTTTTGACTTTTTTAATGTAAAAAGAAAATGAGAATAATATGCTAAGCAGATCAAAGCTCAGAACCCTAATACATTTAACAGGCTCCATTCTTGGAATTGTATTCATTATTGATATCAGAGTAAAAAATCTATTTAAGTCAATGGACGTGGCCTATGGGAATTAAAAGAAAATTTAGCCCTTAAGCCTCGTCTCATGAAAGAACAATAATGAAAAATATGGGAAACTACTTACAGTGACACATTAATAATTTTTTTTAATATTTCTATTTTATTCAAATAGTCCTTTAAGAAAAATAAAGTTGTTGCTGGCAATGCAAAGGTTTCGTGTGACTTAATATTTTGGATATTTTGGATTTGGATATTGGATTTAGATACAGGAAAGAAATGTAATGTTCGCTGTCTGAAAGGTATCCTATCAAAGAAAGATTCTGGAAGAAACTGTAGGAAACCTAACTACTAGATATTTCATGTCAGATAACAAAAAAGCTTCAGTGATGGATTTTTTTTTTTATATTCCCACCAAAAATATCCCTGAGTTGATGTGGTTTTGATGTATGCATTTCTACTTTTCTTTTCACCCAAGTTCTAATTACATCATCATTTTCTCCCTCTTAAGTTGGGCAAAAAAGTCTGGATTATGTTTTCCATTTCCTCAGTTCTCATCAGATTTGAGAAATATTTGTAGCAAAATCATTCTAGATGCATGTTTTATTTAATGTTACGTTAATTTGTTATACATTTTTAATTTAGTATACTGCTTTTACTTTCCTCTATATTTCTATACCTAGATATCAAAGATTAAGGTTAGTTCATAGATGCAAGACTGTAAAAACAACCTCAGTGAAATCATGGAATGGTTTGGGTTGGGAGGGACCTTTAAAGGTCATCTAGCCCAACCCCCCTGCAATGAGCAGGGACATCTCCAACTAGATCAGGTTGCTCAGAGCCCCGTCCAACCTGGCCTGGAATGTTTCCAGGGATGGGGCAGCTACCACCTCTCTGGGCAACCTGTGCCAGTGTTTCACCACCCTCATCGTAAAAAATTTCTTCCTTATATCTTATCTAAATCGACCCTCTTTTGGTTTAAACCATTGCCCCTTGTCCTATCGCTACAGGCCCTGATAAAAAGTCTGTCCCCATCTTTCTTATAAGACCCCTTTAAGTATTGAAAGGCTGCAATCAGGTCTCCCTGGAGCCTTCTCTTCTCCAGACTGAACAACCCCAACTCTCTCAGCCTTTCCTCATAGGAGAGGTGTTCCATCCTTCTGGTAGTTTTTGTGTCCGTCCTCTGGACCTGCTCCAACAGGTCCATGTCTTTGCTGTGCTGAGGACCCCAGAGCTGGACGCAGTACTCCAGGTGGGGTCTCATAACATTGGAGGAGAGGGGCAGAATCACCTCAAATTCATTCCCAGATCGAAGCATTTATTTCTTCTATGTGTCTGTGCTACCTCTGCCATTGTGGGCCCTTTCTGTACCGTTGATGCTAACACATCTGAGCTGTTTTGCCAGCTGCTGAGGAAAATGTGCCAGCATTTGTTGGAAGCAACAGCTGAACATTGGCCTCTTACATAAGAAGGGATCCATACTCAGAGTCGTTGATTTAATTTTGTAAGTGGTAAATAGGCTTAAGAAGACAGGTGAAATAACTTTTAAAGATATTTTTTGAATTGTTATGTTTGTGTTAAATTAAGGACAGAAATAAACCTGTGTAGGAAACCAATGGTCTGCATGTTTTGAGAAAAGAAAAAAATTAAAAGGTTATTTACTTGTTTTTCCATAGTGAAATGTTCTCTGTTTGACTTAGCTGATTCAGAAGAGGGTAGAGGAGAAGTCAAGGGTTTTTTCTGAGGCATAGTAAGAAGACAAAAGGGAAGATTATCTAGGATAAAGTCTCTGAACTTATCTGGAGTGATCTCTTCCACTGGTCTGGAACACCAGAAGTCTCAGACCTGAGTGACTAATTATTTAACAAGTAAACAGTTCTGGTTCATCTTCCATGATTTACAAATTGTTTGTTTTGTTCTTCTTTTTTAACATTGTTAACTACCAGAAGTTCATTTACAGTTGGGGAAAATGGGATTATGAAACAGTAGATCTCTGTACATGAAATTCTAGTTTAACCTGTAATAATTTATATAGCAAAAAGCTATTTAGTAGTATATGAACAATTGATTATATGGATGTTTATATGCCTGTTTTCTTCACCTTGGTTTCAGGTTTTTTATCTGAAACACCCACAGGCTAGCATATAAGATGGTGTCTAGAGAAAGTAGGTTTCTGTCAGCAGATTATCCAATTTTCCTTGAACGCAGAAAGATTTTTACAAACAGCAGTTTGTAGGAGTAAGCATTCTGTCATTGTCAATTACATTTGACCAATAATGTGTTTTTTATATTGATAAAAAAGATAAAAAGCAAAATTGTAGCTAATGGTGATCTAACAATTAGTAAGAATATTTTCATGGACAAAATAATGTGCTATTATATTATCATCCCTTATATGATATACAAGGTGATAAGGTCTTCAAATCTGTATGTTTATGTTTATATTTTAAGTCTCAAATTAAAAACAAAATGGACAAAGTATTTTAAAGTATTTTTTTTCCAAGGATGATATTTTAATAAAATAGAAATTGCATTTTCTCCATATGGAGTCCCCAAAGAAATGTAGTTCATCTGGTCCTATTGCAGTTTAGCATATGGTGATACTTCTTGCCCAAAAGGAGATATCAGAAATTGTTCTTTAATTAGAGAATCTGAGGAAACAAAGTACAGTGAATGCTCGCAATGCGATCTTCTGCACTAGAGCAGTTCTTACCTTAATTTATAATGAGAATGGGTTCTTTTTGATTCTTTCAAAGCTTTAATGTGTGCATATAAAGTTCTTCTGCATTAATGTATGTCAGATCAGGCAGGAACTAATCACCTCAGATCAGGAATAATGGTATAACTTTTACCACTTCAGTTTAGTCCATGGATTTAGCTTTGAGATAGTGAACCATAGTCAAAGTTGTTCCCTTTACTGGAATTATTTTTTTCAGAATGCATACTAATAAAAAGTTTTGCCTATTGCCTCAAGACTATAATTTACCTATTGGGTGAATAAATTATGAATAAATCACCTGTATATTGAAGTTACGTGATTTTATTTATTTTTCTTACTCAATGAAGTTACCCTTATTACCCCTGCTATATTAACATGGAAAAATAACTTAGAAGGTTTGTTATTGCCCTGATCTCCACAATAAAGGAAATTATCTGTATCAATAAACTTTAAATTCTCAAGTCTCCCTAAAAATAGAATTCCTATGATAAGGATTTTGAACTTTTTTTAATGGAGGAAATGTTTCTGCAAGCTCTTTACTTCATATTGAATAGCTTCCAGTGATGATGCGCACCACAGAAAAATGAAATGTAATATTTGGCTATAAATGAGCAGAAAAGACATTAGCTGTAGACAGGGAGTAATTTTGATGACAATTCTCAAGAAAACAACAACGGAAGTAATTACAGTAGACTGATCTGCAGCAAAATATCTGCCGCACACCAGTCTGTGTTAATACTCAAAAATGAATAAATTGTAGATTATTTAAATATAGATTATAAATTGTGGATACTGTCTCTAAAGGGTTTTTCTTTTTATTACAGAATAACATGTGTTTGCACAGATCAAAATGTCTTTTTTAATTTGCCAGTATGATTCTGAATGAGGAATCCCTAGTAGTTAATCACTAGCCTGCAGTAAATGATCCAGACCTTGAATACCTTCTGCTCTGTAGCTGGACTGTGTGCAAATGTGGGTTTCTAGGCACACCCTTGAAGAGGTTTTCCACTCTAAATCTTCAGACATAATTGATCCTTCAGTGTTGATCCTTCCAGACATCCCCTGAAGAAATCACATGTCCCATAACGTCACTGTGATTTGTTAGATCCCACAAATTACTGATCGCATTTTATATTCTGTAAAGCCAGAGCTACAAAAATTTTGCAGATATATTCTCTTTTCTTCTAGACAGAAAAAGCGTAAGTTATAGATATATATCCAAAGAGGTTGTCAGTATGCACAATCCTCCATCATTTTTTTTTTCTGTAGCCTAGTCTTGTCTTGCACTCACATCTGTAGTGCATTAGAGACAGAGCTCTCTTTAATAAAGTTTATATTCCTCCTGTCAGGTTTATGTGCTGAGGCTCTTGTACACAAGACACTTACCGTGCAATTCACAGTTTCGGTTACATGAAGCCCCCAGACGGGGAAAATTTGCTCTTGAGGCTGTAGTCTGCTCTTGGTGATGAGATGCCTCCACTTGAGTGGAGGATTAGGGGATTAATTTCTTCATTGCTAATTCTCTGCTGGTTGTCTCAGATTCTCTCTTAGCATCTTTGTGGGTATTCAATCTAATATGCAGGTTAAATGACCAAAAAGAAATGTGATTGTAGAGGGGTTTAAGATTTCAGGCATATGCTAATCAATCGTTATCGTAAAGTGTAAGAAGAAAATAACAAAATCCTGGCAGCAGCAAGAACAGCTGTAGAAAAATAGGGACATATTCCTATGTCCTAGTATTAACTTGTGCTAGTGAACCTATATATCCAAATACACTTTTGCAGCTTTTTCCTGAGCATTTACAGTGCTGATGCTTATAACACAGTTTAAATGATAGTATAAAACCTGTGGTAATTCAGGAAATAGTATTTTCATAACAACATTGGTTCAATATACAGTTTTGAGATTATCTATCAAGTATGGTTATGTGTGATCTTCCATTTATGTTTACTTTGGTTTTTAGCTCCAGACCAGTCTGTCTGAACCAATGACATTATCCAAGTCGATCTCACTTCCTCGTAGTGCATATTGGCATCATATCACCCGGCAGAACAGCGTTGGAGAAATCTACAGTTTACAAGGCAAGTTCCTTATAAGTAAATGCCATGTCCATTAGCTTCTTTTCATTTGACCAGAATTCATGCAAATTGCTTTTTATTTGCGCTGGTTGTTTTCTCTCCATTCCATTTTATCAGTTGTCAAGAACCTCAGCAGGATTCCCAAATTTACATAAAACAGGTTTCTTTTAGTCATTTTATAAACTAATGGTGAAAATTATTCCCAGAATCACCACATAAAGCTGGATAGACAATTTAGCTCAAAGTAGCTTCTCAGTAGCTAATGAATGTCAGGTTGTTTTAGTATTTTCTTCCAATAAGATTGTGTATGTCTTTGGGCAACCTCAGGGTGCCCAATTAAATCTACATAAAATGGCTATACGAGTTGCAAGATTAAAACAAAATAATTCTAGGAATAAGAGCTGTTCTTGGTGAATTTGCTTGGTGAATCATATATATGAACTGTTGATTTGACTAACTTACAGACCTTCTTGATATACATACCATCTTTTTTTGTCTCCAGTTCTCTTTCATATGTTTAGATTCTAAGCCATTAGCTTAAGACTTAAAATGCTATAATTAACATAACTTGAGGACAATGATGATGATTCACTGCTCTTAAGCTGAAATTGATTTGTATCTTTTAGGGAACTGAAAATATTGTTACATTTAAAATGTAGACCTTAGTTAATAGTATTATTTTCACTTTTAAAAAAATAGCAACTTATCATAAACATATTCCTTTGTATTGCTTGGAAAGGGCTTAAGGATTTCGTTTCACTTCTCTCTTAATAATCTGTTTGCATAAGCAATTTACATTTAGATAGGAGGTTAGAAACTGCTCACAAACAAGAGTACCCAATGCAAGAAAACATAGTACATGTTTTCATGAAAATAAGTGAAATGCAGTATATAGATGAAAGACATGAAATGTTTTGTTTTGTAAATTACCACATAACTTAAAGTCAGCAGGCGAGTTGTGAATTCAGTGGGTGACTCATTAAAGGGTACAGCATTTGTTTCCCATCATCCCCCATACAACAAAAAATTCACAAAGTGAATTTCTAATCATGGTTATAGTGTTACAGTTAAATAACAGTAATGGGGAAAAGAAAATAACCTTCTAGAAGTTGTTTGTGAAAAAAGTTGTGCTTGTAGATCACTTTAGAAATATCATATCACTTATATTTTTTCATAAACCAAATAAGAATGAAAAAAAAAGTTTATTTGTAGAGATGTTAGAGTTCCTCTTCTTACATTCTTGATGGGTCTTTCCTTTGGTGAAAAGATAGTGAATGTGTTATGATATACGTAAAGTGAGATAAATGTATGGAACTTTGTTCATTCTCTGCAATCTTTTGTTTCTTACAAATGGCCTTTGCAATAAAGGAAAGCAAAACTTGATATATCAAGTAATAGTTTAATATCTATACCAACTAGCTTTGCAGGATGCAATACATTGGAAGTGTATTATTAAAAATGCAAGAATTTTACTTTTTGGAAGTATGCAGATTTTATTCACACTTCCACTGAAACATGGGATTAATAAATATTTCAGAACTTAAGATTTTCATTTTTCTTACATGTACTATGATGACTGAAGCTTGAGAAAGCGTAGTTGATTTCAGGAGAGACTAGTACAGTTTTACCAGTGGGCTGAGAAATACATCCAGAAGACAATTTTGTCTCCTTCTGGTTGCAAAACTTTTCCATGCAAGAATATTATTCATCATCTGTAATGAAGATCTCTTTGAACCTTCTGCTGCAAGGACTAATTAAATGCAATGTATTTCTACAGAAGCTTAAGGGAGCGCAACATACACCTTTTTGTCCTAATACCTGTTCATCCTGGCAGTCTTTGCACAGCAGAGACCGACCGGTTGTCAAAGCATCAGCCCACAGATGCTTCATAGATGTAGGTGGAAGGTGGGTAGCGAGGAAGCAGATTGCGAGCATCACTTCAACCCTCACCTTGGTACAGCAGCCAGCTGAGAGGAGCTGTTGCAGAGGGAAAATTCACTTGCTGCCGCTGTGATCTCCTCTGAACTTGAAAAGGTATATTACACCTTCAGAGAGGAGACGATTTCTTTAGAGAATAATCCATCACACTCAGTTCTGCACTTCATATGTATTTA
The DNA here is from genome assembly GCF_026419915.1 of Harpia harpyja. NCBI lineage: Eukaryota > Metazoa > Chordata > Aves > Accipitriformes > Accipitridae > Harpia > Harpia harpyja. The sequence goes on along the minus strand of NC_068944.1, from coordinate 15,346,815 downwards.
TGACAAAGCTTTTTATATTCAAGAAACAAATTTGAAAATTCCACACGTTCCTCTGAATATCTCGCAAACTTGAAAATGAAATAACTAGAGTGGTGTCTACCTATATTCAGATTACTGTCAATATCAGTAAAGTAACAGATGAACTCACGGTTAAGTACAGTGCAGAAGTATTTCCATAGTGGCAATTATTTCAAAGTTGCAGTCTGAAGTGACTAGAATTTAATTAATAACAGCTGGTGATGTATAAGGAGAAATGAGTATGTGCTCATACTACCTTAGATAAATTGGCTCTTTGGGAATTATTTAGCAGTTGAATTTAACTTAATTAGTAGTGTGAGTTGATCTGATAATGAATATGCTGTAGAGTAAGAAGGTGGGGTATTTTGTGGTTGGGCTTTTTTTTTTTTAAGGACTACATTTCAGATGAGAAAAGGCAATTCAATAAATGTGTATTGGGTTTATCATTCTCCATCTGCCCATGACAACCCTTGCATGTAAAGACCTGAAAACATTAAAACACAGGATAATAGTGCTAAAGGAACACAGGTTGCACAAAATACCGAGAAGTCAGGTGGGCTGGTTTCTCTCTTTATACAGCTTTTCCTCCATTTGTAACTTCCTTGCACTCTTTCAGTTCTTGATTGCGCTGCTAAGATAAAAGTAGTAATTTAGTTGTCTAATTAATCTTGTCAGTAGGAACAGCGTGGTGGTTGGCTTTTACCAGTGGCAGCACATCACTACCAGTATTCACTTCAGATTTTACAGTGGAGTGCTGCAGGTCTGACAGAGTTGCCATCCATGATCTGCAGCCGCTGTAGAGGTTGTGACACGGGGTCTCATTAGCTGACACAGCAGTGGCCTTTCAGCGCTCTGCGTTGCCTCTTCTCCCCGTCTGACGTGACATTGGGCAAGCCCCACCGCTGCACGATAAAAAGAAAAAGGGAATTGCTGCCATGCCAAAAACAGCACAAAGTTTTTACAGCCACCAGGTTAAATTCTGACCTAAACTTTGGTGTTGGAGTGATTGCACTTAAAATCCCAACTGATACCCATGGCTTTACAAATCACAATGCTTCTTTCTAAATATTCTAAATATTAATAATCCAGATCTTCCCCTAAATTACATTTCAGAGATGAAGTAATGTCCTTACAGATTTTTATGATAGTTTATCATAAAGTAGTTTAACAGAGAAAAAAGAAAAGAAAATTACTTATACATGATTTTTTATGCATACATGAGTAAGACTTAAATCAATTGTACATTTTCATGAAGAATAGACAGCTCTATGAAGAATAAGAGCCCAAAAGAAGATAAACTGTCTGTGATATATTATGGCCTCCTATACATCAAGGTTTACAAAAACAGAAAAACTACAAGCCAAGAGCACTGGTGTGAACTGAAATCATGGTTAAGAAGGAGAAAAATACAAGTACAAAAGCCATGTCAGCATGAAAAAACCTCTGTATGTATCCTCATAAATCATTATTTATTGTTATTACCGGGCATATGATTTAGCACTGTTTCACAAGATATTAAAAATTGAGAAACAAAGCACATGCCTTTTTTATACAGCAAAAGATAGTAGATAGCATCAATGCATGATTTTTTTAAAATTTTGCATTTGGGGGTTTAAATTTGCTTAGGTTGTAAAAAGGATTGCAGACTGAATTTTCAGCTAGCTGAAACTTAGTGTTGTAGTTCTTGCTGGGGAGAATTTGGATAGTACAAATTTTAAACACAGTCAGTTTGGATATTATTAAACAAATCAGGCCAAATAAAATTTTGGTATGGAAACTTGCATTAGCTTTTTTTATTGCAGTTATTGAAATCCCTGGGGAAATTATGTTCAGAAAATCTAATTACAGTCTGGCCTTTCTCCAAGAAATTCAAAATTAAGAATCACTTTCAATCACCCCTGTTGTATTTGAGTCTGGTTCGTATTCCTTATTTGGACTTTGGTTTTGCCATCCATACTCAGAGTGATGAGCACCTACCCACTTAAGCAATCCTATTCATTTCTGTAAGAGTACTCATGTGAAGGAACGTATATTTGTATAAGAATTACACCAGGAACATCTTACATGTTTTCCTCTTAAAGAGAACAGTATTGCTTTTTTCCACAGTAAATTGCTTACCACAGTTTGTTTATCAATCACAAATGCTTATCACATTTTGTTGTAAACACATTAAAAAGTCATTAAATAACACTGAAAAATACTAAGATGCCTGCAAAGAGCTAGAGTCTCACATTTTTAAACTTAGTGAGGACATTAGATAAAACTATAGTCTTCAATGAGACAGGTCTTAAGCTGGAAGCATCACTCAAGTTTGTAAGTACATGTCAAAATCAAAACCACACAGAAGTAAAAACTGGCCTCGATAAATTCTGCAGGAATTTTGCCGTTGATACAATTGTCTTTTGTATTTCACACGAAAGATGCAAGAAAAATAAATCTGCTTTTGCAAATCAAAACAGAGGGAAACTCTGGCTCCTCTTTGGCCTTGGTAAGCAAGCCTGCATTGCCCCTTGTCTTTTGCCCTTGTTAGGTGAGAGCTCACCCTTCTCTTGGTTTTGAATATATTTTAAGCAGAATAACATGTAGCGTTAACCCCTTCAGCTAAAAGGTTTTGTATGTAAAAGGGAGACGGAGTCATACACAAATGATTTCTCCCAGCTACATGTTTCCAGCCTTTTGAAAGCAGAAGCTCTGGTACGTCATTAAAAATAATCAGAGAATATTCGAGTTGCTAAATATTTAGAAGGATTTGAATCATCCTGTCCAACCCTCCTTAGGCTAATCCTGCAGGAATTTCCAATGTGAGCTTCTGCCATTTTCTGCAAATTAAAGTATGTAAAATGAATTGGAGGACATTTGTCATTTTGGCATTTCCATTGTTTGTTCATATGCCCAGCAATTGAGTACAGAATCCATTTCCCTATCTAATCTTGATGCCAGAATAATGTGAATGACATAAAATGTTAGAATATATCTGTTATATAAACCTGATCACTCAGTAATGTTTCACTAAGTGTCTACCAGCAGCTAAAGCTGAAATGCTTTATAGCCTGCCACCTTCCCATTTCCTTTGCTGAATCTCATCAGGACTTTCATATTAGTAAATGAAGCCTATAAAATTTGAAGTATGAATAAAGGACACCTGAAACAAGATACTTAGTGAGTAGAAACTACGTAAGAGCTACATTATTTAAAATGAGTGTATTATGTGGCTTCTCAAGTCTTAAGCAGTAGATTTGATCCTTTTCTTTTGAGCTTTGAAATTCTGTGCAAAACAGTGTATCATTAGACTGATTTTAAAACGGCATATTGAAAATGGGAAGTGTCTTACTCAGAAACTAGTAAAGAAGAACCTCATTTTGTTCAACAGTGATTGCTATGGCTAATTAAGAGCATTACAGACAAGCTCTAAAGAGCTTGTTCTCTTTCATTCTGATAAATGGTTGCTGAGGTAAGAGGTTCTTACAGTTATGAGCCATGAAAAATAGTGGGGGGAAAAGCCAAAAAAGATTAATAAATCATATTCTGTTGTCAAATTCAGAAGTTCTGATTTCATTTAAGCCCTATATTGTGATGCCCTTTCTCTCAGAAGGTGGTCCTCCAGTGAGATCACTTGTCAATGAGGTTATGCTGTGCTAGACCAGAAAGTGTAGAAGTCACTGTGGTCTCCAGTTACAACTGAAAGCCCAAACAGTGTAAGAAGAGCAGTTAAATATTGGCCGATTGCCTCTTCTCCCCTCCAAAAACCAACAAATGTAAGTTCTTCAGTGCAAACTCCACAAATTCTTAGTTATAAATCTCTTTTTATGTCTTAGCTTAATGACTTCATGAATATGTGATGACAGTAGCTTCTCACTCACTGTTAGGGTGAGAGGCAAGTCAAGCTTTGCCCCTAGCTTAACTTAACCGAAGCCAGGAGTCTTTACCCTGAGTTAGCTTAAGACTAACTACAGTTATGCTACAGTCATTTGATCTCTCTGCTGTACCGTAAAATTCAAGGACCTTCATTGTATCATGAGAACTGTAGTTCACTGAAAGAATATGTGTAGTGGGAGAATAGGCATGACCAGTTCCATGGGTGCTAACTGTTGGCTGGTATTGGATTGTCTGAACAATAAAGGTTTGCTATGTTATATCAAAGAGAAAATGGAAAAATTTGTCAAAAGTCAATTTTGTGAAAACTGCTTTTTTCTATTAAATCATTTCACCAATAAATCTGGACTGCTGTAGCTATGACTATCTTATTTTGTGTTAAGTATGTTACCACAGTTCGGTTTTGTAATTTCAAACAAATTGAAATATTTCTATGCTGACAAACCGGATTTTCTAGTCAAATTATTACTCAAAATCACAGATGCATTAAATCCCCTTTAAAACAATTCGGGGCAGGGGGAAGCCTGCATTTTTGTGAAAAAATACCTGGGCAAAAAGATGTATTTTCTTTAGTATCTATTTACAGGAACTGTTTATACTTCTTTTTCTTTCAATAATTATTTTTAAATAAAGTAAAAATTATTGAAATTGACACTTCTGTAGAACATGTTCACAAAATCTTTTATAATCTAGAAACAATGTAAGTTTTGAAAATAGGCTGCATAATGGGAAGAGGGGGGGGATGTTAGTAATACCAGCTTTTCCAACAGTAATGAGGAAAGAAGCCAAGCCCAAGGATTTCAAGTGCAATTGATTGTGTTCTACTTTAAGTGGAAAAAAGATCCAACCCCCCCCTTCACATTCTAATGTTTATGACATAAAATGGGATCATATAAATATATATTTAACTGCTTGTCTGAAGTAACATTGACCTAGCTGTCTGTTATTTGGTTATTATGAAGTTTAAAATCTGTTTGTTATAGAAAGAGTATTGTAAGATCTCAAATACATTAATCTTAAGTTTCTGTAAGATTGTCTTTTATGTGTATCTTACTTTACTAATATGCAACAATATTATGGTGACAATATTTGTGGCATACGACAGATAGTCTGTTGTTAGTACAGACCTACTTATTTCCATGGTAGGGCCAATTTAAGCACAGTGGACACACTACTCAGCATGTTCAGTTTAATCAAGCCGTAAGAATATATATATTCTTTATAATTCAATAGTGAGTTTGAACTGTGCAGAACTGATTAAAAAATCATAGTATTCTTCAATAGAGAGAAAAAAATGTTCAAAAAATCTTAGAACATCTTTCATTCTCTATTTGTTCCGAAAAGTCTTTTCATCTTGGTGAATTCTTAGACCCTGCCAACTTTTTATTTGATCAAAATGATACATTATAGGAAACTAAGATAAATTTCACAGAAGTAAAAACTGTGAATAACAATGGGAGATTCCTCCCAATGCAGAGTTAGCAAGATCTCACCAAAGTGAAAGTTTGTCATCTTTTCCAAAACTGAAGTCTGCCAACTCCTTGCTGTTCCATATTTGAATGCTGGAAGTCAGTCTGCTGTTTGGCTGCTGGACACTTGTTTACCCTTCAAAATTCTTTGAAGATGCGTTTTGGGAAAGGATTTTAATCAAAGGCTCATTGCCCTGAGTTTAAATAAAATGAGATATTCTGTTGCAAAGCTGTATGGAAGACAGGAAAATGCAATACCAGACTGGGAGAGAGATAAGAGAGAAAGGACTTGGTAGGAACCGCAGGAAGGGTGGAGTTAGCGGCTCAGTAGTGTATAACTGCAGGCTTGGGAATTTACATTATAAATATCAAAGGCTCTGTCCTTCCCTACCTCTAACAAAAAATGTCCACACAAGGATTCAGTGCAGAGCAGTATACCGTAAAGCCGTTACCTACCCTGACTGCAGACGGTAGAGGTGAGGTCCTAAATGGAATGAGGCTTTTCACTGTTCAGCAGCAAACACCTTAATTGGAGAGTGAGGATGAAATGAAAAGATCCTTCCAACTCTCTTTAATGACTTAAATATTTATGTTATTGCTGCTAGGCCAAGTTTACATGCAGCAGGACTGTGCCATAGTTATTTTCTCTGACCTGGTAGCACATGTGACATAATGTGGCATGGGTGGTTGTGTTCCCAGCAGCGTCCTGTCTCCTCCTGTGTGCAGTAATGCCAGCCCTCAGCCCAGCCCAGGGAAATGGAGGAAATCCAGCAGCTTGCAGGGGGAGGCACGGCTTTGTCCCGCTGTGCCAGTGGGGCCATTCTGCCCAGGGTCTGCGGACTGAGAAAGTAAGGATGCATCTTCTCTCTGCCTCTTGTACACCTTGGACTTTCATCCTCACTGAGGGTAGAAAGCAGGGTCTTGTCCACACACACACCCCCCCCCATCCCTGGGAATAATCCTTGGTGGGGGCTGCGACTGCCAGTAATGAGCCCCCTTTTTTCTCTCCAAACTCTGTTGAGCCCTGTATAGCCACCACAGACTGTTCCCAAAGCTGTTTGATAGGAGCTGAACCAGGTGCAGCTTCCTTATAGTCGTTATTATCAGGCACTCAAAGTAAAGCAGCTATTTTATTAATTGAATACTTAGCTGAGAATTAGCTAATTGTGCACAAGTGTGTTTTCAACCTACCTAAGACACATGGCTAGTTAGTTAGATCTATGCCACTGTTTTTATCTTTTCTGAATGAAATATAACTAAAAGAGGATTTTGATCCATCATGTGGTTTCAGCTTCCAAACAAAATACTCTTCCCTGGCTTACAACATCGCTCATTGTTCTTGCATTTGACTAATTACCATTTAAATGCTATCAGTTTTGTTCTTTTCCACACTATACTTTTGTAAAATTGTCATTACTGGGTATGGTGCTTTTTCATGGAAGTTAGTGAAAACTGCATGAAGCAAGTTTTCACTTTTACCTCATTTTGCTACCTTTCCACAGATCTGTATAAATAGATAACAATAACAGAATGTTTTCTTCCTAGATACCTATTACACACATGCCAGAGTAGCACCTCTGTGTCCATACACTCGCCTACTTTTTTTGCTAAAATAGGAATGAGACTTTTTTTTTAATAAGGTTTCTGCATGCTGTGTTAGGGCGTCTAATGGGAAGTTGTCAGATTTCCTAGTTTCTTGGTCATGGACTGATGACATCAAACCAGGAATGCAGGTACCCAAATGTGCTTTGTATCTCCTCTCTTCATGTGTGGTCATCCCAAGTTTGGGGAATATTCACAGGCAATGTTGTTGCTGAAGGTACGGTTCAGAGCCTATTTACGTAAGAGTTGAAGCTTAAATTTTAATTTGAAAAAATGCAGCGTCAGTTTAAATGATTGATTGTTGACAGACTTTGACCACTTGTTTTTATCCATTATTGGTGTTATACTGTTCCAGGATGTCTCAGCAGGTTTTCAGGGCTTCTGTTTGTGAGATGACAGTCCTGTCATCACCAAACATTTGATGTCACAAGCGTTTTATGATGGAAAAGATAACCTGTTCTGGGTTAGGAATTGGAAATGTATTTCATTCAGCCTTGTCAACTGTCTCATTATTCCCCATTCATCAGAGCAGGTATTTAATTCTGAGAAATAGCTCAGCGGTTTTTCATCCCTTTCATGCCTCTTATAGAAACACTTTCCTCTGATCAAGTATGTGCATTTTGGTTTAAGTGTCAATCTGTTTGTGAAGAGTCTTGTTTTTCTCCTAACTGTCACCATATACTAACTAACACAACCCATTTTTAACAAATAAATGGGGGGAGGGAGGAGGCGAGGGGGAACAACGGGGCCAGGGACAGCAAATACTGAACATTATCTGTACCAGTTTGTGATTTTTCAGTCCTAATGTATACTGGTTTGTATGCACTAGTAATGCCTTTTGACCCTCTAGGATACCTATGAGAAGGTCTCTTCTCAATGCCTGTGGCTGCAAAATTCATGTAACTTCTAGACCATAGATCTTCTGTTCATCTAGTGTAAGAATGAGGAAACAGGATTTTTCTTGAGCGTCTATATTATTTTGTACTATTTCCTGATTTGCTGACCAGCATTTCAAAGCAAAAAACTACTCCATCTTATTGGATCATGGATTGGACCAGCACCAAGGTGTCTTAGGACTGAAGAAATATAAAGAAAGGCTCAAGATGCCTCTTCACGTACTCTTATTACCTTAGTTGTACTTCAAACCCTGTATCGAACTGTAGGAATGAACCATAAATCTTGCAGTGGTGTTTATTGTGTAATAAAATACCAAAGAGAGGGACAATTTAAGCTGTTGTCTTCAAGGTGTGACTGGTTTTTTTGCTTATGCTGCAGTAAATCAGGAATGTTGCCAGGGTCATGAATGACATTATGCTAGTGTATACTACTATGAAAAGTGAAAATGTACAGAAAATTTGAATAGTGTCATTGCTATGAATATGAGATACTTACTCATTTTGCTTATTTAAATGTTCAAAACCATGCAAGATGCAAAAGAAAACCTTCATAACTAGACAAGAAGGAAAGGTTAATTTGTTGTTAAGGCATTGAACCTCAGCTGTTGCAAGTCATCCTTGCTCATGGAAAAAACCCAAATTCTGCTGACCTAGACAAGATGAAAACCTTTCCCTATAACTCATGTCCACAGATCACTGTAGCATAAACAGGACCCCCACTTTTGAGCATTTCTTCAGTGGCCCGTGTAATTATGTAGAGCCTTTTTGACTGAAGTTAATCTTTATTCTGATAGTCATGGATCTCTGTTGGATTTTTACATGTTAATGTAGATGCATTTTACGTGATAAAATATCTGCACGTTTGCTTTGGTCTTAAAAGTCATCTATATGAAAGAGATTTCTTTTTCTTACTTTTTTACATTGATGTGATTAGACAAAAAAAATAAACTGAGAATATCTTTGCAACTGTGGAAATGGTTTAGTAAAGCCTTCTCAGTACCATCACATAGCATGAAATTGTCCCAACACATAGGCTACTGCAGTATAGGTTAATACCTAGAGAATGGGTCCGTACCATTACACTGTCAGTAAAGCAATATTCAGCCTCAACAGTAGGGGAGTGAGGATGCCCTTATCTCCCTGAAAACAGCCCTTAGTCAGTAAGAGCTCTAAAGCCAAACTCTGTGAGTTGCTGTCTGAAAGTACTTTTTATCCAGAAGTGATAGACAGAATTGGCTTTGAACCCTGTTTTTGCTGACCTCAGAGGAGTAAATTACCTTACTCTTAGAGGAAGTATGACTCACCATCTGACTGTTCACACAGCATTTGCAGTTTTCACCTGCCTGGGGAAGAATTGTTGAAATCTAACAATTATTCTGGCATCTCTCATCTGACAGCCAAGCACTGTTCTTCAGCCATAATGCTAGAGTGTATGTACAGTTGTAGTACATACTGTTTGAAATCTGTTGTTTCTTGAAGTGGCCACTGAAGCCATTAACCCACCAAGAGAATTTTTCCTAGGAGAAAATTATTCAGAATTAGTTCATAGCATCTTATTTGAAATGGAAATATTTATATGTATTTCACTTACACAAATGTCCTTAGAAGAAAGAAGTTTTTCCAGATAGTTACAGGTGGGGTTTTTTGTCTAGAGTTTTACTAACAGAAACTGAATACAAAACTCATGGATATGAGTATATCAGTCATTCCCCAAATATCTCACAAAAATGTTAACAGGATTTTTAAACCTACACAGTGAATAAGCAAACAAAAAAGTATTATGCAGATCAAAATTAAATATATGATTGAAGATAAGATGTACATGTTAAGACGAACCATGTTGTAAAATGATCATTTCAGCATGAAGAGTTTCATATATTAACATACATTACTTTTGGATGCATTGTTGTAACACAGATGTTATTTCAATGTGAAATCTCTTCTAAACTGTATAGCTAAAATATGTCAAGATGGGCCAGATCTTGAATATGTACATTATATGTCTTGTAAATTATATATTCAGTTCTAAATAGCTGCAAACTTGAATCCAACTCACATCCAGGTGTTTTTTCCTCACAGAAGTGTCTGTTAGATCAAAAATATTGTTTAGTGAAAATTGGAGTTAAACAGAAAGCCATGTTGTCTATCATATTTTTTACATATGTTTATGAGACTTCACAGACATAAAATATATGGTGAGGTACAGCATATTTTAAATCTCCTTACACCTTCTGTGTCAGACATTTGTCTTTTATGACTTGCCCAATGTACATTATGTTCCTGGTATCTTTTCTCACTTCCTTTCTATGTAACATTGTTTTAATTTCTCATAGTTCATAAGTGGATTCGTTCCCTATTATTCAAATGTCTATGATATGCAAATAGTTGGTGACAATTAGGTCCAGTATTCCTGATTACGTGACAGAACAAAATGAGTGCCAGATCCCAATCTGTCATAGATCAGCATAGCTCTGCTAAAGAGACCTCCAAGTGTGTTTGCTAAAGAGATTCATATTTCTATTCTTACCATACGTAATATATCAGAAATATTTATTTCACCACAGTTAGGTGTCCTTTATATGTTATTATTCTGTACTTGTACTATCTGCTATCATAAATGCAATGTTTAATGGTTACCATTTTAATGTGCTAAAAATATTTTTTCATTTGAAACTTGTTCTTGTCATCCTAAAGTTTCTTTTGCTTAGCAGATGGATTTATGTTTTGTTTTGTGTGCCAAACTATGACTTAAATTTTTTATGTTGGCACTATGGCTGTGTGCAAAATGATATTGCTGGTAAGTATTTGCTGTGCGCTAAATCTAGTGTCTGTGGAAAGACATTTACTGCCACACGATAGCTGGAAGCCTCTTTCCTAAGGACAGGCACTTCAGGCACAAAGATAAAAAGAAACATTTTCTGATCTGGATGGTCACAATGAAAGAATTATGGTTATCGCAATATCGTGCCATTAGACCGAAATGAGATGCCTTTGACAAGAGTTTTCTATAAGGTGATAAGCAATTTAGGTCTTTCGTATTCACTATGGCCAGCAGTACACTGAAAAATGAAGTGAGGGAGCAAGAAGAAAGTCTACCTAGCAGTCCATGTTCAGTAATATTAATGAGCATTGTTAAGTCAAAAGACTTCATATCTTCAATTGCTAATTTAATGAAAGGTGTTTGCGTGGGTTTTTTTGCTTGCTCATTTTTAACAGAAGAATCCCTGCACGGATTTTGATGCACAACTTAGAGATACAGATTATTCTAAGTGGTCGAAGTGTCTCGATTAAAATGTTGCCTTGTTTCTTATGATGCTCTTGATGCACAGAATAGGACTGTGATTTGACAAAACAATAAATCCAGTTTGAAAGTGCTTACTGCTTGATAAGAAATGCCATGGCTATGTGATCCAGAATGCTAAGCTGACACAAACTCATTCAAACAGTTCAAATTTGTTCAAAATATTTTGATAGGTAGCTTTGTGAAGGTAAACATTATGCCAAATTAGGTATCACTTGAACTTTACATCAAATCAGGTATTGTCTGTTCTCCAGTTGCTGGCATAACGCCGATTTAAAGGCATATGGCTAGCGTAAACACTCTGCCATATGTTCTCACTTATTCAGCATAAACAAGCTCATGTTCTGAGGCCTGATCTGATTCAGTCTGTGTGATCAAAGGATGGGTCTGGGCCTCGATGGTATTAGGCACCATGACCCAAATCTCCCTTTTGAATTTTTCTTCTCGCTGCTGCAGTTGTGGGGCTCGGGTCGGTGTTCAAAGACTGGATCCCCAGCACGGATGCAAGAGGTGACACACACATTTTGGGACAAAATGTAATTGGGTCCTGGCTCTGAACCACTCTAACATTTAAATTGCCCTAAATCCGTCAGTCTGCCTTTCAGATGTAGATTATTGCTTCCTCAATATTGCAGGGCATATATGTATCCTTAGGCCTCTGGAAGGTAAAAGTCCTTAAATAGAAGTCAGTGCTGATACTGATATGATTATAGCAGTTCATGCAAGCTGAAGGTGTGACTCCTGGGAAAGCAGATAAGTGCCCTGAATTCTCACCAGCTCTGAGTATAGTGTTGGTACGGGAATTACTTTAAATATTGCAAAAAAGCTCAGTCCTTCTCAAGACCATGTGTCATGGCAAAGGCTTCATAAAAAGTGTGAGTAGTTCCAGATACTTATGTATATGTTTTTTTTACAGACGATGTCCATGAAAATCAGAACATTTGGAAAATTTTGTGGGTTTTTTATAAAGGATTTCTGTGATATCGTTTTTCTTTCCTCAATTAATAAATTTTTTCTCAGTTCTCATAGCTTATGCTGCAAAGCGGGATCATTGAACTGGCACAGATGATACAACAGTTCCTTCCCTCTGGAAGAGAGTGGTAGATATGTCCCATGGAAATTATTTGCAACAGCTTGTTTATCTCTGAAATTAGGGTTTTTTCCCACTGAGAAACAGGATGATTTGGAGAAATATTATACATAACCACCATTGTAGTTTTATGTACATGATTGAGATAAAGGGTGTTAGTCATTAAACATTACTAATGTCTGATTCTGAAATCAAACAAATAATTATGCTTTAATTTCTTATCATAATTCCTCAAGAAATGTTTAGTTTTAATTGTTTTACTGTTACCTTTTTAGTACTAACACTTGTTTCACTGATGTGAAGTTTCAGTTTTGTCACTTTACTTGAAAAATCTGACTTCAATTCAAGAAGCCAAAAGTAGACAGAAAATAGCTGAGATGATACCTCAGGATGGGAGGGGAGGGGAGGTGGGAGTGGAAAGATGTTTTCTGAGAATTTTTTTCTGGAAAGAGAACTTTTCAAAAAGTGAATAATCAATATTATATTGGGTCCCTCCCATCAAAGCAGCTGTGTGCCAGGATTTAAGCTTATTTTTAATAGCTGCTGTATTTTCATGGCTGGAGAGTTTCAGTTTGGATTTGAGCTTGAGCACATTAGGAGAAAGAAGAAACGCATTAAACTCTTTCTTCTTCTGATTACTAATTGCTTAGAAACTGTACATTGTATCTACAGCTTATCTTATAGCTGCTAACAATGAGCACCTTCACGTTTGATCAAAACTGTAGCAGGGCTATCTATCTAGTCTATCATTTATTTGACCTAGAGGAAGGAGTGTGTTTAATATCATAGACTTCTGTAATCCTATTGAAAATAGAGAGGGAAGAAGAAGGTGAGGTTATATTTTATAGAGACTCAAAAAAATGAAACATTTTGTTCTCTGCACTGGAATGTTAATAAAAGCACTGTAGCGACAATAATATATAGCCTTTTCCAGGATGGAAGGAACAGAAACGTATGTTCTGCCTTCTGGCGAGAACAATGGTTAGGCATTTTATCTGCCAAATCTATCTGTACACATCATGCTTCTAGAAACATAGTATCTGTGTACTGAAATATGTAAAACTTAAATTAACAGTACTGCAAACCAAAGTCATGGTGAAAATAGAAAACGTTCTGAATTATATATGTAGTTTCTAGGAAAAGGAAGAACATCAGAGATGTTCATTTTATATCCATTATCTAAATATTAAGTAGGGGGTTTATGTGTGTATATAATATAGATGGTGCCTGAAGAGGAAATTAGTTTTTTAAAGACACTATTAAATAGCTCAATTTTGACAGAAGGTTTTGCATATTAAAAACTATTACTGGATTTCTTCCAGTAAATTAAAAGTTTAAATACAAATCTTCCAAATTGTTTGGGAGACCTTACTTTTTTGACTTCATGAGAGAGTGGCTACAAATAATACCACATTTTCAAATATTTTGAGAAGTACAGTCAGTATAATCCAATAATTTAACAAACTATCAACAGTTAGAAATTAAAATCCATTTCTAAAATGTTTTATTTTAGAGAAAAAAACTAGGCAAAGCATGTGTTCTATCAATATCTTTCAATTGGTTGGCTCAAATTTACATTTATTCATTTTACAAATAAAATTAATAAATTATAAGAAAGTTTACTCAAAGCTGCTTTTTAACTTTGAAAACTGCTTGTCTTTTGTGTGATACAGATCTGCTCATAACCTTATTTTCTCACAGTGCGTGCATAAACTAACTCAATTCTATATCTATATTCAGCTAGACTTACGTTTGCATCACTTCATTTTCTTATTTGTTGAAATAAGACAGATCTCTTAGGAGTGGCCTTTTACTTGATATTTTCACACTTCGATTACATTCATGTTCTTTATCTTGCATTTCTTCTAGCAACAACAATCAAAACCAGTTTGGGACCTCTGTACAGGTGGATATATTTAATCTTTTGTTAGTATATTTTCTGGTGATAACCGCTTTGCTATTTAACATGCCAAGGAGATTAAGCACTATTATCAGACAAGAGGAACTAACTGTGTCTGTGAACAAATTACCTGATCAGTAATCATTCTCAAAGGATTAGCCCACACCCATAGATTTCAATGAACATCTGGATCATTAATCAGCTTTGTCTTAAACATTTTAATTATTTTAATTTCCAATTGAAATTTCCTAGCAAAAAGGAGAAAAAGTCATACTGACTTCCAACATAGGTCTTCACTATCATTTGAGACATGGGATCCACTGATCTATTCTGTAATATTCTGGTAGTATAAATATAATAGATGATAAAATTATAATTCTGTTCACGGTGTTAGCAAAGGCCATCACTGTATGCAATAAAATTCAGGCAAAGACAATAGCAAAATAAAAACCTGTCACAACACATTCAGCTCTTTATAAGAGAAATAGAAAATACTGTAATGAAAGACTCAGATGAAAGGATGAATGAATGTGGGAATAGTGATATTCATTTGTGTGCAAATTTCATCTTAACATTTAGCCTTTTCTTCATAGTAGGTGTACTTTTTTGTTGTTCACATTGAATATCCATGCAAGAAACAATTTAGTTATTTTACTTTATTTGCATTTCTGTCATTCTAAATATAATAAGCTGACAGTGAGATGATATAATATACCCATAAATGTCATAAAATCATAACCTATCATCAACATCTATGTGGTTTCGGACAAAAATATAGAGTAAATATGATGAGAACGGTGGGATTTATGACACAGTCTTACTATACTGCTGAAATAGCTGAAACAACTGCTTGGAACAGAGGCACCTAGATTTTACCAAAGGAGAGGCACATTCTCCACTCACTGTGAGACCAAGACACATGAGTTATTTCTATAAAAAGGAGCAAATTAGCTGAACACCTTCCCACAGGTCAAGAGGCATGCTAGGTTTCACTGTCACATGCACAGTATGTAGCTATGGACTACAATTAGAGGGCTCTAGGAGCTATATTTATTGTCATTATTGCCGTTGCATGCCAAAAAAGTACATGTCACTGCAAGAAAACGTATTTCTTGCCCTAAGGAGACTTCAGATTTTCTATAAATGGAAAAAGGCTGATATTAGGTCAGACCTGAAATAAGCTTACTTTGGGTGGAAATTCCATATTTTTTGGTGGGAATAAGGAGGAGTGACCTCTACCAGAGGTGGTTGTATACAAGTGGACTTTTCTACAAATTTCAGATGTTAGAATAAATCAATGGAGGACAGAAATGAAATGAGAGGTGCATTTGAAAATGCAGGATCAGGATAACTTCTTAGGCTGTAGTTTATCATACTACTTTTGCTCGCTATGGTGTACATTATTTATTCTCATATTTAAAAGAGTTATATTTTTCTCAGAGAGTTTATTTTCCTTCTCACTTACTTACTTAGCTGATCTCAGTCCACTACTAGAGCTTCTCACTAAAGATGACTTTATGAAATAAATGTTAGCTGTTTCGTTTGCTCCCAGTCCATTAACTGCTAATGAGTGAGGGAAGGTTCTAAAGTCTAAATAATGTCTAACATCTAAGCCATCAAAACAATGTATGAAACAGTCAGTTTCTAAAGACTACAAATGTGGTCCCTCCGGTAATTTGCAAACTTGGCAAAACTAATTGGCTCATAGACCAAATGCCATTTTGTGATCAGAAGGGACAGCAGTTACAAGACTACTTAGGTGCATCCATATCACAGTTAAAGAAAAAGGTGAGTGACATAAATACTCCTCCAGACAGAGCTTCATACCACTAGACATAGGTCTTTAAAAAGAAAATGGGGTAGGCTAAACCAGGGAGGGGGTCAGATTTTTTTTGTGTTACTGTACACAAACACAACTATTTACAAACCACAAATTAAATCTATTACAGAGCAGTAAAAATACTATAGTGCAGCAGCTTCTGCAACTTCTACTTTGATTCAGTATTAATCATTATTAATCAGACTCATTCATAAACTTGATTGGATTGGTCTGTCTAGGATGCTGAAAAAAACAATGTGCTGATGACTGCATGAAAATCATTTTTCTGTCTGCCCAAGTGCTGAACCCCTTCCCAGTCAAAAGTGGCAACTTCAGAGGAATACTTTAGCACAAGGGTAACGTATTTGGTAAGCAAAGTTGAGTTGTACTCACTAAAATGCTATGACAGAGGAGCAGAGTTGTTAGCTTTACTGTGCTAACAAAATTCCATCCAGACTGTTCAGCTAACTGAAACAAGGGTATCTATTGAGCTGGGCTGTATTTCATGTCTGTATGTATTTTTACTTTTCGGAAGAACTTTCCAATGTGTATCTTCATACTTCTTCTCTTTCACACTAGGATGATCTCAAGTGCAGCGCAAATTCCTTTTTCCTGGAGAAATCATTTACAATGCATTTTCACATGAAAGTAGGCATTTCTTAGAGCAGGCTTATCATAGTTCTGCATGTAGTCCTGACAGTGGGAGAACTGCTATTTCCTTAGCAATATTAAACCTACAGTGCTGGGTTCTTTTTCCATAATTTTAGCATAGCAGCAGGACGGAGACATTAATTTTCTGGTGAAACTTTTAGAAGTTTAAAATATTCCTTCTTCTAGAGGTTGTGAATCTAAATCCAAATGCCAGTGCATGTTTTGGTTTAAATTCAGAAAAACAGAGCATAAGAATTACAATTTTCATTTCATAGCATGATATTCCCTCTTGGAATTGTTGTGAATTTGTCACATCAGTTGTTAAACAGGTGCTTTGTTTCATTCCCACACCAATGCTAAGTTTTAGCATTTTGTTTGTGTGTGTGGCCATACAGTGCTCCTGGTTCGGTGTTAGTCTCAGGCAAATTATGTAGGGGGGAAAACATCTTTGCTACCTTACGTTACTTTCCATTACACAACTCATTCTAATTGTTCTTCTTGCGTGTTTAGTGATACAGTAAAAAACATATATTATGATGCTGTCAATCTGTATTTTTATGCAATATCTGATATCATATGGCCAAATTATCACCCATTATTAATATTAGAAAATGGTGGCTTTAAATGTCCTCCTTATTAAATACATTCTCAGACTTTTTAACTTCTTTCTGGAAGTACACATGATGGATGAGTCAACATATGTCTGGGTGAGAGAATGCAACCTAGAAACATGAACACATTTCAGACTGGAATACTGTGCCAAGTGGCAAAAAAAGAACATTTTCTAGGGCCATTTCTTTTTGGGCCTAACTAAACATGGTGTGGCTTCAGAGCCAGGGAATTAAGATCCAATGTTCAGTACAATACACAACTGGAGGACCTGAAAGAGCCCTTGACATAAGCAGAAGTTGGGGCACAGAATTTGCCATCTTTAAAAAATATCCTACAACAAGAAACCATACTCCATAACAATTTAAGTTTCTGTGAGTTAGGTTTGGTAAATTTAACGCCACCAACAGTGGTCATTTGGGATGGGGAGGACCACAGAAGTAAAGGACACCCAGGCCCTTTTGTCTTTTGTAGTGCCATGCTATGTCCAGGCAGTGACCAGCATCTTGGAAATTACTAAATGAGTAATGGCAAATATTCTTTTTGTATGGTCACATGTCTTTGAGTGTCTTCACTATTTACCTTGTTAGGAAAATGGCAGCTCGGACTGGAGCACACTGAAAACAGTACACTGTCTTTTCGCTGAACTAGCAGAGATCACAGGGAAAGAGTAAGAGATTCCCTGTTTGGTTACATTTCTGTATCAAGGGAATCTCCTATAAATTGGATCCCTGGGCAGCCACCAGCTGTGGCGATGTACAGCAACAACATAGATTTAGCACTGACATGTATAACTTTTTACAGACTGTAAAAGGTTTTTCCCCCACCAGATTCCCAGAATTATCCCAGATGTGTCATTCTTCCTAGCCCATTCCTCATGGGAGGGTAGTGTTGAGTCCAGCTGATGCTGTTGCTATAAAGCAAGGTTCTGCACCTACATTAGCAATCTGAGCGTGTAGTATCTGAGTGAATAAAAGGTGTTACCTTCCATTCAGTGGGTTGTGTGAAATACGGGTAGTTTTTCTCCTCAATTTTTAAAGTGAAGATTCCCACAAAATACATCAGTCTGATATACATCTGCGGTAGTTGTTGTACGTGCTGGAAGTCTGAGCAAATAAAAGTTTGAAAAGAGTTTGAAATTTCAGTTCAGGGACTGAAAGATTATTTTTAAAAGTCTTCCTGCATTTAAAGAGATATGCCCTTTAGAGCATTTAGATTTATTCTGTATTCTTTATTAACATTTCTTTGAGCTTTTCCCAGCTCCTAGGGAGAAAACTGGGGAAAAAGTAAAGAATTCCTATATGAGTACACAACTCTTTGATACTATCTACACTTCTTTTTGGAATGTATATTTAATTCCTTGCATACATATGACTTTTATGATGTATCTGGAACAGAATGCAAAGTTCTGACCCTAAATCTTATCTTATGCTCTGGCTATAATATAAGTAGCATGTTATGCTGTAATACATATACACCTAATGTTGTATATGTAATATAACTGCAATTATTGCTCTGCTTACTGCATATGAGTTGAGTTCAGAGTCTGGCCTGCACCTCCTGCATTGAATAACCATGACAAGACTGCCAAGACCTGCCTATATGGCTGATCAGTCAAAGCAAATCACTTTGTCAGTAGCTTAACTATGAAACTCCATGTGGGTTGTCTGTATGCTTATCTAGTATTAAATGAGAAACAAGCTGCTGCTTTTTTTTTTTCTTTTTTTCTTTTTCTTTTTTTTTTTTTTAGAATGGCTATAAATATCTTTGCCGAGTCTCAAAACAGTGTTGACACTTTTCTTGCAAACTCAGCCTTTAAAGAAGTACATTTTCAAGTATTTCCAAAGTGAAAACATTCCTCACTTCAGAATTTGGTCAAATACATTTAACAGTGATCAGAAATGTGTGTACATCTTCCCCTTTTCGAGCTGTGCTTCATCGAGCTTCAGAGTCACATTAGGCAGAAATCATTTGCAAGACTAAGGAAATCAACCAGAATAAATCAACCAGGGATAAAAGAAAAAGTTCTTTAAACTTCTAGCTGTTTTGCATGGAAGGATGACAATGTCTCTTCACTCTTTGATAAGTAAAGGATAATTTTATTGAATTTAAGCTTTCTGGCTTGCTTTGTTTTCCCCAACAGTTTGCTTTCTTTGACTCTGGAGCCCACAGCACTAGGTACATGGGATAGACGGAGGTGAACTCCCGTGTTAGCCTAAATGTGTCATCAAATTTAAACTGGCTTCATTAGTGTGTGGAAATCTAAATTTTTTTTCTTTCCTACATTACATATTTCCAAAACCATAGTTTGGCTGCGATCACAGGATTCACAGCAAGGAACGTTGAGCAGGAGAGAGAAGAGCCTTATTGGCAGCTTGTGTTGAGACTCAAATGATGGGTCACTTCCCTCTCTCCTTGCTTCTTTCTGTCAGTACTATGGTTATATCCATCTGGGACAACTCTTGCAGCTACCGCATGTAGGTGTCTGTGCTTCGGCCCTTAGAAAATGTGTATTCAGCCCCTGAGTGGATTAATGCCAGGAGAAGTCTCTGATTAATTCTCTGTCACCTTCCACTCTTCTCCAGAAGGACTCTAACAGAACTAATAAGTTCCACAAAGCATTGGTCAAAAACCACGGCTGAAAGGAGAAAACGCAGCATGTCTTTAAAATGCACTTACAGCTTTTCTGCATACAATAAACAACTGTGCATGTACCCAGCCGTGTGTATTTTTGCAGAAGGGAATAAGTAACTTTTATGGATCATGCATTAGATCTGCGGTTGGAAATGAGATTTCAGGACTAGATTTCAGGAACTCATTTCTTCTCATTACTCACTTGGATTGTGCGATTTGTTCCTTGGTCTTTGTCAGTGACAATCGAACAACAGGCTACCTCCTGGATCTACAAGAACCACTTATTCTTTCTTCTGGGCAGAATATCAGGTATAGTTATTCTTACTGAAACAGGGTAGAGTGCTTCAAACTGCAGGAGTTTTATTCCTACAAAATTCCAGCAACTTCTTCGATGTTGCAAAAGATTTTCACCTAATACAGTTCTGCAGCTGAATGAATTACAGCTCAAAGCCAGGTGGCATATGTCTTGTGACTCTACACTCTCATAAATACAGTACAGCAGAAGCCTAAATGGAAACACATCTTTTTGAAACCATCTGTTCTTACAGATATCTGCAACAATAAAGAAAAGAAAGGCTTTAAATGCTGCTATGCTGTTTTAAACCTTAAAGGCATTTCCTATTGGTCTTTCGCTTTATTCTGAGAAGCTCAATTTGTTTCACTTGGAAATAACTTAGCTGCCATGTTTGTTGCTGTTCTGTTTACGAGCTTTGGAGAATCAGGCTATAGCTGGCTTACCTATATATGAATATTTATAAAACAGAACCTCGTTCATGCTGGAAAGTGCTGGGTTGCCCTCTGGTGAATGTAACTTGTCTTTGATTGTACACTTTATAATAGCTTACAGGGTGAAACCATTCCTTTAGTGGCTTGTTTGCTTATTTGAGGGAAGTTGTATGTGATTTGTTCAAAGACAATACTGCAGCGGCTCAGCCACAAAGCTGCTGATCTTTAACTGTTGCTTATTTATTTAATTGCATCGCACTGCTCTTATGAGATCTTGACTGTAAAAGTGCTCAGTTGGAACAATATTCCTAAACGTGTATTTAGATCGTACTCCTTAATTGGTGCAGTCTATATAATGTTAACACTGATAAAAAAAAGATAAGTTGCTTACCGGGGTTGAATCTGTTGTTCTCTCAGAGTTGTAGTCTTTTGTCTCTTGCAGCCAGTGACTGCTGCAAAAAGAGTACTATTACAGTTTCATATCCAACAAATCTTCTCATGACTGAAATCTAATTCATGAGATTACAATATCTTTGCTAATGCTGTGGTCAATATTTTAACTCTGTTTACAGAATTTCTGTAGTCCCTTGCAGTGGTGTTTGAAGACAGAGATTTCTTCTAAAGTGAAATAGAGGTGACAACTCTCAGAAATTCGAATATATAGCAATATATGAAACTGAACCACGGTGGCATAAGCTGTCCCATTCCTGAAGGACTAACAAAGAGCAGACGTGACATAGGGAGACACAGCAATAGAGCTACAATTTCTAGCCTAGAAGGGCAACGTTAATCCATGGACACCTCTGGTTTATCTGAAATAGTTAAACCTACGTGCCACATACTTGGCAAGCAGTTCTGCTTAGGCATCAGATTTTGGGGTGGGGAGAGATGGCGTGGGCATCATACCTAATTATGTGACTGGCAGGTTTTATCTGCGTATAACTACCTGACAGCATAAATTTGCAGCAAGGGCGTTCGCTCTCTTTTTCCATCATGTCTCATTTTCAGCAGAGTGATAGGGCAGGGGAAGGTTGCTCTTGAGCACCCTGGAAAAGGTGTCAGCCCCTGAACCATGAAGCATAATTGCCCTTTTACTGGGGGCCGGAGGCATGTGCTGGAAGAGAGGTCTTTCTGCCCGAGTGTCTTCTCCCAGCGAAGGGAGAAATGAAATGTCACACCAATTATAGGAGCAGTGGACGGTGGAAGGAAAACTGGCTGCTTTGTGAAGCTGCAGCCGGAGCCCAAATTACTGAATTAGGCTGAGGGGGTTTTTTATCCCGTTGGCCCCGCACTTGGCTGTCACCGCTGCACACGACAGACCCCAGCGCGCGTGGGGTAATCAGGTGTAACTGCAGCGAGACGAGGTTGCGAGCCTTCGGGGGGGGTGATGGAGAGGGCTAGGGCCAAAATCAGCCTTCGCTTTCAAAACCCAGAAGTCATTTCTGTGGCGTTCGGGAGCAGTCCTCCCGAAGGAGGTGGAATTGCATGGCTGCAGCTGATGGCTGGAACAGTGATGGAGATGGGAGTGATGCCTGGGTGCGCAAAAAGCTGCGCTCTGCTTCGGTGGTGGTAGAAGAAAAACTAATCCAGCTCATCAAGAACGTTTAAACCAGAACAGGGATTTTGGCTAGTTATTTCTCAGCAAAACTCAGTCAGCCAGAAAGTATGACAGAATGTGAAATATAATACGCTATTGTTTTATCAGGAAATTAAATCTTTTGGGGAAAAAAAGTTTCCACTTTTCAGGTGGGACTAGGTCGTTCTCATCCAGATGCTTTATATCCAAATGATACAATTTTCTGGTGCATGAAAAAAATTTGCATTGTAATACAGTTAATTAATATTCACAGTCTTCAGCAGGTGTGCTAACTTCTCATATGACAGTGGGACATTCTGCTAAGTGCTGTGACATGACAGCAGCTGTGATGAATGGAGCTAAGATTTTAAAATCTTTTAAGCAGCAATGGTATTCCAGCTGATAAAGCACCAGTTTAAAAAAATGGATTTTTTTAAAGTTTCTAAGAAAGACAGGTAAACAGCCAAAGGAGTCCAGCAAGACACATTACAGGTGATAAAATGGTTAACGGTGTGTCACAGCTTACTATACTTCCATATATTTCTCTTCATTTCCCTCAATAATATTTAGTATATGCTCTATAAAGCATCCTTTTTTATCAAGTCCCCTTTTAAATGTATGGGCACTTGAGGAACACATAATAGAGAAAGAGGGTTTTTTACCTGAGACATGATCTGGGTATGTGAAATAAATCCAACATAGAAATAAATCCCACGACAAAAAATACAGAAATAGTAAAAATTAAAAATATTCAAAATCTACTAGAATATTTTTAAGATTCTTGATATTAAATTATACATTTTCTGCAGTTCATTCTGTAATACTTAATGGAAAATGTTTATGCGTGATATTGCTGATGAAGTTAAAAAACAAGATATGGAAATATGGAAATAGGGGTTGTATGAATCCTTGGGAAAATTCACTTATATCTGATCATCTCATCAGAAATAGTTTTCCATCATCTATTGCTTGACAATATTTGAAAGATTTGGGAATATTTGGTGAAAAAAATGAGAAATAGTATTTTTACTTTAATATTAAAATTATTATTTCTCCAAATTTTAAAAAATAAATATGTTTCTTTTTTTGTCATTTATCATTGACCAATTTTTCAATTCTTATTCAATTAAGGTGAACAAAACACAAGTGGCAGAATGCCAGTTGTCTCTCATTTATCAGAGCAAAATGTCTGAATTCTGTTGAAGTCTAAGAGTTAAAAAGATTTCTCAAAAATAAGCAAAGAAATCTCTGTACATGCCAAAAGGGGTAAGGTTACTACATGTCATGGAACTGCTGAATATATAAATATTTTGTCATCTAAAATGAACAGTAATGCAAATTCAAATTATTGGTAAAAAGACTAGCATCTGGAAATATTTCTTTTTTTGGTTTTTTTTGTTTTGTTTTTTTAAAAAAAAACCTTTCTAACTTAATAATATTAAATGTTGTATATAGTGGGAGGTATAAGTTAAATAGCAGACTTGAGAGAGGCACAGGGAACAAACTTCAAAGAAATACATCAGCCAGCAGTATTTGAAAAAATCATCACCGAGCCCCCCTATCCTTTGCATACGCACATTTGCTATCATTTAATTTAGAGACAAGTCCTACTGCAATACCTCTGCTTTCTAGTCATTTCTAGTGAGGCAGGAGCTAGATCCAGTACAAGGTGATACTAATGGGAGGAAAACAAGAAAAGGTTCTGTTTGAAGAGGCTCTCTCCGTCTCACTAAGAAGGACTGTACTCCGTCCCTGTGCCTTACCTTTGAGCATCAAGGAGTGAAGCAGGTAGCAGAGTGATTGCTGTTACTACAGAATAACGAAGAGAGTGTTTTAGCCTCTGTATGACATTCTAGGCAGAAGGATTAGAAAGCTGGAAACCTCCCAGCCCTGTTCCTTCTACATCACGGGTGCGTTGAGCAAGGGACAGGTCTTCTTAGTGGTTTGGTGTTGCTCACAATTTGAAATTATTCTCACTGGTTTCATAGCTTCTAGTTGGTAAGTTAAAAAAAAAAATATATATATATATAAGGTTCTTGTTAGGCAAAAATAGAGCATTAAAACAACAGAAAAGGATGGATTTTGTGCAAAATCACAGAAGCGACTACAGTAGATGTAATGTCTCTGATCAAAGGGCGATACTCAGTGAAGCAAAAATCACATCCTACTTTGAGGAAGGGAGGAAATGCTTTCTGTCAGATGGTGCCTCTGTTCTTAAACTGAGTGAAGAATGCTGTTTGCCTCCTTTATTTGGTTCAAAGTTAAAATACTAAGATAATACTTCCTTTTCCTCCCCAGTTCTTGCAAAGGTGCTGTTGTCCAAGCGCAATAGATACTACATCACATTTTTTTTCTTTTGCATGGCTCAAGTTCAAAAAAGAAAGCATGTGCTGTAGAGGTTTTTGTTTTCTTTTTTCTTTTCTTTCTTTTCAAATTAGATTTCTTTGCTTTTGGGGGAAAGGAAATTCAAGATATTGTGACACATCTCTGCTGCTTTTTCAAGGCAATTAATTTTTGAAATGAAGAAGAATAATAGCTAGCTGGTAGAAACAGTAACGTTACATTTTTCACTGTGCTCCTTGCTGCTACTGCTTCCTTATTTTTGCTCTTAAAGTAACAGTTTAATAGTGATAGGATGGTTTTGTAATGCATCATGGTGGTCCGGTTGCCTGAACCATTGCTACTTAGCCATTCTACCGAAGATGTAAAAATTGGATCTCCCCTTGCTCATTGCCTCTGCTGAAATCCCCAGGTATCTTCTGAAAAACACATTTATAGGAGCAAAACATATGGCCTCAAAGCCTTTAGCAGCAGGTCTGAATGTCTTCTAAAATTCAGATAGCTCCCCAGTTGTCTTTTAAATTCAGTTCCTGATTATACTCTGAAGTAAATGGACAGAGAGATTCCACGTCCCAGAAAAGTTCCTTTTTTAGCATATGATTGTTCTCATGAAGCTCTCTAAAAAGGCAGAAAAGTTTGTTTACTTTTGCTTTGCCTTTCAAAGTGAATTTATGAAGCCAGGGATTGTTGTACTGAGTATTGACTGGCTGACATTTTGAGCTAGTACCTCAGTTTCTGAGCTATTTTAGAGGCTTCTATACCCTTACCTGTATTTCATTAAATATCCATTGTAAAGAAACAAAAGTGAAGTAACTAACTGTTACCTGGATCCCATTCTCCCACTCATGAAGAAGAATATAAAATCTTAAAAGAATGCAAAATTCTCATCTTGTGAGAGACAAAGCTCTCCAGGAAAAATATAATACTCCCTCCTCTGTGCCTTAGTAGTGCTGATGTCTGCAGCTGCAAGACTATATAAAGAAAATTATTTTAACTGCAAGTTCCAGCTATGGGATGTAAATATGGTGATTTTATGATGCAGAACCAGTGTCCTGAGTAATCAGGATGGTGCAGTCATCACTGGTGTGAGCTATAACATAAAAGATTTTAGTTCTTGTTCTTCTTGTGACATAAATCATTTCTATTTTGTTGTTAATAGCATACCTGTTCTGTGAGAGTTATCTCACACCTCAGCTTGAGGACTCAGCTAAGGACTCCTCAGTACTGCTTTATTCTGTTTAACAAGCGATGAGTAAAAGTCCTCACAATTACTGATTTTTAATTATTATTTCTCCAGGGAGGAGGAGGCTATAAAGAGATAAATTGGAAATAACTGGAAAAAGCCATTTGCTTTCTTCTTTATTTTATGAAATTGCTTTGTTAGGTATTTTGGGGTTTTTTTTTTCCCTTAAAATTGTCCTCAGTATGCTCTTAAAATAGAGGATATATATGTTTAATTTTAGTTTGGCTTTGCTCTTGCAACCTGGAGCCAGTACCTTATACAGCACAGTTTTGCAAGCTGCCATTTTGCCTTAATGTAAAAATATGTCATCATGTTTCATCAGATATGGTACCTTCAGAGTTATTTCTGCTAAAGTTATACTTTAACTTCCTTTTAAATCACAGCTGATTTCCAGCTCTCTAAATTCCCATTTTTGTCCTGCTGGAAAGCTACTTGTATTCTATTATTTATTTCCCTCCTTTTAGAGCTGTACTAATAAACCTAAAAATTTACTTGTGAGTTAATAATTTTTGCAGTGTTCATGAAGAAGTAGTACCATAACTCAAGAATACCATCTCACATTGTATGCTTCTACATTATACACTGCTCTGGTATAATAGGCACTGAGAGAAGAAGTAGCACAAAAAGCAGCAAGCCATGGTGGCGGAAGGCAAAGCTGGGTTTAGTCTCTTTTGTGTCCTGGTGTATTCTGAGCAGCAATACACAAAAGGCCTCTCTGTGTGGCTGCTCATAGCCAAAAATGACTGGAGCACTGGATGGTGTAGCCATACGCAAGAAATCCCCCAGATTTCATTTAGAAATTACGATGTGGGTCCTTTATGTTACTTTTCTTTCCCTTCTACTGCTGATGATTGCTCCATGCCATCCGTCTTGCTCTCAGCTAAACTGCTACCCAACACCAATATCTTTAACATTCAGCCATCCTGTGAGCTTCATCTTTGTTCACTTCATCAGCTGTTATCTGTATACTACGACTACAGACACTCGTAATGAATTTAACTTCTGCATTACAGCTCTTCCCAGCCAAAGCCGATAGCAAAATCGCCATCAGGAAAATGCCTTGCTTTAATGTAAGACACTCTTTTCTCCAAATGTCTGTATGAAGTATAATTACTTCGTACATGTCATGTTCTGAATGTGATTGCTGGTTATTGCCTTGTGCTATGGGCACTTTTTTTTTTTCCTTTTCCTGGCTTCTTTAGTAACACTTAACTAATAGGCAGTGAGAGAGGGCAGAAGGAATGTCACTTAAGAGACGATAGTTCTCTACCCCTTCAGCAGATCGGTCAATTGATTTGCCAGAATGCACGGGGCTTTGTCAGGACTCTCTTCCCAGCAGCTGGGATTAAGGAAAGCTGTTGAAGGGACCACTGCTGCACTGCTCTTACAGCTTCTGTGATTTGAGAGGCCACAAAAGGAATACCAGCAAAAAAACCAGCCTCAGTGAGCTGGGGAACAGAAAAGGCAAAACACAGGGCAGGATATTTACAGGTTTAATAACAGATTTCCAGAGAGAAGACACGTAGTTGGTAATTTCAGTGTGTCTTACTATTACTGTTGGTTTTGATATTCTATTTAATTATTTATTTGCTTATTTGGGGGGGGGGGGGGGGGGGGGAAATAAGTGCTTTGGCTAAAGCCGTTTCTTCTGACATCCAAGAAAGTAAAGAAAAAGGGACTCCTCCCATCTCCAGACACAAGCAGATCAAGCAGTTTGACACACCTTTACAAGATTTACCTCCACTCATTTCCTCTAGCTTTACACCAGGCTGATGAAAACGAGACAGCTTGTTCACACTGAAACACAGTGAATTTCCTTTCAGGTTAAAAAAGCAAAAGAACATCACTTGCATCCCTCAGTGAATTGTAACCATTGTTTTTTATTTCCTGGTGGGTAATTGAAGGCTTTTACAGTCAGAAGAAATTATTTATAGAGTCATGAAAAATGGATTAACTTTTCTGAGTGCTTCATTGATGTTTTAGGCATCTACTTTATTCCAATTAAACTTATATAATCTAAAAATCAATAAACTTCTTTATTTTAGAGAAAAAAATAGAGGGAAATAATTTGTTTAGCCTCTGTGAACTGCCTTATTTCCACATATTTTATATATGTAATCTCTGCAAGAAACAAAAGAGCTCAAAAGTGCTATTACGCTCAATACAGACGGAAACCTTTCCTTTGTTCCCAGCACCTTCAGTGCCTGCACAGAAACCAAGCTTTGGGAAGGAACTTAGGAACTTTCCTGCTGGATTAGAGCTACATCCATCTAATAAACTGTTCAACCACTTGCAATGGATACTACCAAACGCCCCAGAAGGCGGCATGGAAATGTGCAGGAGATCTGACATACCTGTCCCCAAAATTCAGTTTGTACAGTTTCCTATTAGTTACAGAATTTTACAAACTCAAAATATACCTCAAGTATCTGTCATAAAATCCATTTCTGTATTTTTTGTGTACCATATGTACATTTCTCATCTGAAAACTGTAGAAATTGATTTCCAATTCAGATCAATGCATGTCAATTTATCTCAAGAGTATAGTTGGCTAACTAAAGATAAGTGGCAAGTTTAATGGTCATAACTAAACTAACTTTAAAAAATACAATACAATCTTTATTCATGGAAAAAAATAATTCTCAGTCTGGACACTGAAGAGAGCATGGAGATGGGAAGATCTTCAGTTAAATGCCAGAAGTTTCTTCTAGTCAATCTTTTCTATCTCAGCTTAAGTTTCCTCTCTGAAATATAAAATATACTCAAAATCCTAAATTACAATAGCATATTGGTAGCCTGCAAAATTCTTTACTAGAAAAACATTAATTACTTTTTCTGGTAGAGCTTTACAACTTCATCTTAACAAACAGACATTGAGCACATAATAAGACTCATTTAAATGGAAAGATTCCCTCTTGTGTGTATAAGCTTGTTTGGTTTACTGCTCCTTTTCAAAACTCTCTGCTGGTTTTCTACTCCCAGAAGTGTATAAGATGAGTTTTCACTGCAAAGGTGATAGCAGGAAGAGGGGAAGGTTTTAACACACTTTTTGAATAATTCCACCATGAGAGAAAAGTATATCTCTGCGATACTTTTGTAACTTTACAATTAGCTATCATCATGCTTTCATTAGCTATCATCATGCTTTCATTGAGTTAGCACCAGTGATGCATTTAGTCTAAGAAACATCTTTAAGTTACAAACGTATTTAATGACTGCATGTCATTCAGCAGATTGTCTTTGTTATTTTAGTGCTGTCCTAGTTTCAGCTGGGATAGAGTTAACTGTCTTCCTAGTAGCTGGTACAGTGCTATGTTTTGAGTTCAGTATGCGAAGAATGTTGATAACACTGATGTTTTCAGTTGTTGCTCAGTAGTGTTTAGGCTAAAGTCAAGGATTTTTCAGCTTCTCATGCCCAGCCAGCGAGAAAGCTGGAGGGGCACAAGAAGTTGGCACAGGACACAGCCAGGGCACCTGACCCAAACTGGCCAACGGGGTATTCCATACCATGTGACGTCACATCTAGTATAGGAACTGGGGGGAGTGGGGGCGGGGAATCGCCGCTCGGGGGACTGGCTGGGTGTCGGTCGGCAGGTGGTGAGCAATTGCACTGCGCATCATTTGTACATTCCAATCCTTTTATTATTGCTGTTGTCATTTTATTAGTGTTATCATTATCATTATTAGTTTCTTCTTTTCTGTTCTATTAAACCGTTCTTATCTCAACCCACGGGTTTTGCTTCTTTTCCTGATTTTCTCCCCCGTCCCACTGGGTGGGGGGGAGTGAGTGAGCGGCTGCGTGGTGTTTAGTTGCTGGCTGGGGTTAAACCACGACAGTGCAAAAGTATCAAAGCATTCCTAAATTTGTAGTTACAGTTTTTGAGTAATTCAGTCTATCCTTTTAAGTTGTTCTAAGCAGGTATGGTAAAAGGTGAAGTCCTATTTTAAAGAAACTCAAGCAACCTTACATTTTAGATAAAATGCTTGCAGTCTCAAGTCTTATTAATAAAGTTTAAGACAAGCCTATAATTTCAAATTGTTTTTTTTTAAAAAAAAAAACTTGTCCTTTCTTCTTTAGAACTGCTGGAGAGGTGTGTCTTCCTGTCTTCAAGTGTTTGAGGAAGCTTTTTAATCATTGCCAGAGAGCTAATTATCAGCTAATGCAGTATTTTCACTTTTATATGGCATCTACTGTTACTATCTGGTTGCAGCTTGAAATAATGTTAAGGACCTCTAAAGAATATTTCTAAGGACAATTTCATAGAAAGCTATTTCATAGAAAGCTTAAATCTGAATAACAAATGGTTTAATAAATGCTTTCAATGCATGGGTAAAAAATAGAACAGCTTTTGAAAGGTAGAAGTTCTAAAAGCTGTGTTTCATCCCTGCATATATTAATGTAAGTTCTATTATTTTTTTCTGAAATTTGTTCATTGGTGGCAGAAAAAAAAATATCATGGAAAATCTTTAGTCAGTTTAAATAACTCATTTTATTAAACAGGGAGCTATATTTTTACCTCCCGCAAACCACCCTCCTCCCCCTTCCCGGCAAAATACACATGAACGAGACTAATTCCCCATGTTACACCATAAATACAAAGTTCCTTGAATGCAAGACATTTTACCAGAGTCCAAGAATTCTTCCTGTCTTTGGAGGACATATTGCCTACAGTTTGAAATACCTGTAGGGAAGTGCAGTAATGGGATGACTCCGAGTTCTGTAACAGAGGTAGAAGGATATGATCAAAACAGATGATGAATTTTGCTGCTTCTGTGCAGTGAGGAGTGCTAGCAGAGCTCAAATGGGACTGAGACTGCAGTGCAACAGTTTGCTGAGGTCATCTAAGACACAGCTGATGCTAAAATGAGTGGTCCGATTACACCTCATAACCATTTTCAACAGCCAGGCATCCTGCCTTTTCTTTGAACAGCCCAGAAGCAGAGCACATCTGACTCCACAGTGAAAGCCAAACAGGCATTAAACATGTTTTGGATTTTGGTTTGCTTTTTTGGTTGGTTGGTTTTGATAAGGGTTAGTTTTGTTACCCTTTATCTCCCTATTTCCCTGGCTCTTCAGGTGTGCAAAGAAACTGCCTGGGAGTGCCAAAGGGCGGGCTCAGCTGTATCACCGCATTCCACCTGAGTGTCTTAGACTATATTTTATATGTGTTTAGTTCTCACATTATACTCACATGATAGAATTGTCTTTTAAAATTAGTATTTGTAGAATAGGTATCCATTTGGGGTGGCATAAATCCTTTGTCCCCATCTTTTCCTATGTCAAGCAATGTAAACTATACAGCCTGCCAATTTTTTTCTTTTTATTTTTTTTCCGATCAAAGCTGTATTTTACTTGCATAAAATTGTGGTGAAAAACATATTCCCTCCATCCTGTCAGACGAAATTTGTTCTCTGGCTTCAGACCTCATGTGCTGAGTTTCATTTTACAGCAATTTTTTTATAGGCTAGTTGTAAATCTTTGTGAATGGAGTGTTTATAATGAAAATACTACCGGGCCAGGAAATATTGGCCACACATTATAACAGCCACAAGACTGAACAGTACTGATCAATCAGCCTCCAGCAGCATCCCGTTTTCAAAGGCCGTATACAATCTCCATGTCATACACTTTTTGTCAGTGTAAGTAATTTTTTCCTTTATTTTGCTTTAGATACTCTAATATGAAATTAGACATTCACTATTTCACTTCACCTCTGTAGTATCAGTAGAATTGCATGAGGCCTGTATAGTGTTTTGTGGAATAGTGTATCCAAAGGGAAAGGTCAACATGATTTGAAATGCAATAAATATTTAACAGTGAGATATTCCATATCATCAAAGTGATATGCAATGTATAAATTTGCATTTTTTGCATTGCATTTTTTAGTAAGATGCTTCATCCTAAATCAGTAACAGATTTAGGGGCTGATTTTTTTTTTTTAACAAGGTATCTGTTAAGATCCGTGTTTTGGCTGGGCATTTAGTTTGGCTGTAGGTGGAAAATAAAGTATTGTATCATATCACAGAATAGTTTGGGTTGGAAGGTGTGTCTGAAATTGGTTCATCCCAGCTGCTTGCTCAATGCAGGGCTAGTGTAGCTCAGGGTTCCCTGATAAATACTTTAGAATCGATAAACTGAAAGTATCACTGCAGAAAATTTCACTTCTGTAGAATCTGTGAAACCAAACTCAGAAACCCTTCTTTCTGAGAGTTTTCATCTGGAAAATTCTGTTTGTTTTGAAGCAAAGTTGGACCTTAGCCTAATTTTGTGTTAAGTGAGACCATGATTACACCTCCTTCGACTGTGTTGGCACAGTAAAGGAGCTGGACTCGGAACAGAGGGAGCGAGGAGGCTGGTTTCATATTGCAACATTAGCACAAGTGTAAAAAGCTGTAAAGATGAAATCAATTAATCTCTGTAAGGACCACTGCAGTCTGTATATGGAAGACAACATAAGAAAGCTAAGTACAAGCTTACTGTCTTTATCTGCATGTTGGCTCAGAGTACAGAACTAAAAAAAATTGCTACTCCAGTCAGATACTTTCTTTTATTTAATCTTGCTGTAGCTCAGGCATGCAGGCATACAATTATGTATTACAAATAGAAGAGTACAAGACGAAGAGATGTAATATGTAAAATCAATTGCTTTTCCCAAACATGTGTCATATTTTGGCTGCAGGAATGTGGGCAGAAAGGGGAAAGACTACGGGGTGATGTGAGACGTGTGCAAGTAACTTTCTTTTCCATCTCCTAGGTAGAGATGTTAGGTAGCTGGTGTTTCTGTATGTCTCCTCCCTTTATAAACACAGAGGCGTGGAAAGCTGGTACTGTGAATAAAAAGATGCATTACTAGAAAAAATCTCCAATGGAAAAAGATAATCAATTAAAAGTAGAGGGCAAGGTAAACCTATGCATCTTTGAGAAAGATGTGGTTGATGTTCTGGTATCTCTACCCCAGGAGCTACATCAGCTTGTGACAGCCTAAGCAGGTAATATACAGTTTAAATGCAATAGGAGAACAAGTCTTTAAAAACACTATCTGGAAGCACACAACCTCAATTAAACCAACCTGACCTTTAGTCAATACATTAGGTTTAGTTATGTGATTCAAGATGCTGCTTTTAAACACTTGCTATTTTAGGTAGGGATATAGGTGAAATAACGCTCATTTTTTCTCTACATAATGTTTACAAGCATGCATTTTCTTCATTTCAAAATATTGACATGTAAATGTACCCTTCATAAAACTCCAGCATTCTTGTGCCAAAATTGGAATGTTGAAAACTTGTTCCTTAAGACTCAAAAATTTGACATACTGTAAATTTACGGGTTTTAAACTGCCAATCCTTCAATCTTTTCTGCATGCACACGTAAAATGTCTTCTTTTTGAGAGGACGACTTGATGACAATGGCAAAAACTTTGAAGCTAAATAATAGTCTTCCAATTCTGGAAAGTGATAGGGTTCTGTAACAAGTATATTCTACTCAGATACTTACTAATCTTGATGCTGGGGAAAAAAAAAATTATTACTAATTTCATTTGAAATTCTAAAGAAAACTAAAATGCTTTTTAACTGAGAATAAAAAGGAAATATTTTAAAATGTTGGGGGGGGTGGACCGCATTCACTCTCAATATATTTCCTATATATTTTATCATCTTTTTTTCTTTCAAAATTATTTCTAACGAATAAACTAAACCATTTTGTTAAAAATCTGTCTCAAAAATTATGTTTCCTGATATTACTTTTCCATTCAGAAAGATAAATATTTGATGAAATGAGCACCAAAATTATTTTAGAAAATATAAAAGTTGGAGCCCAGCTGTGCTTCCTGGAGTTTTAATTCAACCGTAGTTAAATTCAAGTGAAAATTTGTATTTCTTTATTTGGAACTGAAACAGGCCCACAGTTTCACTTTCAATAAGTATATGGAAATCAATATGCTGTAATGTAGTTTATGCTATTTTTCAGTTTCCATCTGCTCCCTTCCGTTGCATCTTTTTGTGAGTGACAGCATAATAATTGCTGTACCAATTAATGCCCTTCCAATCCAACTGCATCGTTACTGCAAAATAAATGTTTTGCTTTGTAGCAGTTTGTCCTGCTCTGAAACTTTGCTTTAGTTATTCCAATCATCTAACAGCAGAAAAGGAAAAGCTGCTTTGTCATCAACAGCTCAATAGAAGACACTGTATATTCAATACGGATTGCTGGCAGAATTTTAACCAGTATAAATTTATAAATAGGATAACAGCAATCATTTATTTTCTGCCTTAAATGAAAGTATCCTTTTTGATGCAATAATAGCCACTTAACTGATTTGAGATTGTAGTAGGGTTTTTTTGAGGAACATTTTCTTTATCCAGAATAAAATGTGGAGTCTCTTTCTTTGCAACAAAAGCTCTCAGAGGATAAAAGCTTCCATCTGAAATAAGCAGTCATAATAATTTAGTTTCTTGCAGTAAGTGTTTCATTTTCCCTAGTGGGCTTTCAGTGCATAGCTACTGTGCCTTTCCCATTTTGTCCTGTGTCTTAACAAAAATGCTGCAAAGAATATTAGAGGTTGAAGGACCTCAAGACACGCTTCCCCATCAAAACCATATCCTCAGTGCAATCTGCAGGCCTCCTCTGGTACAAATAGGAGCTTCCACTGCTGTTGGGAGAGTCCTTAGAGAACGTAAATCTAGATTAAAGGCTGGTACTAGTTTTGTCAACTTTTCTGGCTGAAGGGCTGCCTTTATTGCCCGGTGAGAATTGTGTGAGGAAACAACATGCAACTAACTCCTTCTTAGCAACATTTCATTCCTGAAACATCTGTTAGCTAATTGGGTTTTTTCCACCCCCTTGCACCATCCTTGGTGGATAAAACCTCATCATCTCTGTTTCACTGGTTTCCAGACTGTTCTGTTTATTGTGAACAACAGAATTTTCCAATGAATATTTCTAAAAAGAAAAGATTGCTTTACAATGGAACATGTGATTCACTTTATTTGGTCTTAGCTTGCACTGATTGATTCATAGAAATTTCTATTGAACAACCGTGTTTTTCTATAACACTTATAGAAACATCTATAGCAATCACAGAGCTCTTGTCCTCATGAAGTCTCAGAGCACTCCCAAGTACAAAACCTAATACTAATAAAGATATCCAATTGGCTTGAATTTAATGACTTCAATCTTGTGCTCATAATCTTGGGAATGGAAATGCCAAATTTTATTTTCAAAAGTAAAGTTTTTTATTATCATTACCTGGAAAAGTAAAACCGCATTAGAAGAACATCATTTTTTTGTAAAGTCATCTGTTCAGAGGTTAGGAAATGCCAGACGAAAGCTTGATGTGCAGCTGCAAAAGTCTGTTTCTTTATTTTACCTAATGACTATCTAATATGAGGTACTTAAAAGGCCTGCAACAGAAGCTGAAACACAGGAGTCTCTGTTTCTATTAATTTTCAGTAATTGTACTGCAAAAATATACACTTATATTAGATCTTGTATTAGAAGAGCTTAGTCACAGAGTTTCAAAACTGATCCTGCATCAGAGAAGTGAGTAGTCTGGTGGCGATAGCATTCTCCTGCATTTGGTTGCATATTGCTCACAGGTCATCATTCCCCAAACAAGCTATCTGGCACCAAAGCCAGTCTGAGACAAAACCTGCCATCTCTTACCCTTGGCTGCTTGTTCCTGCTCCTCGGCTGCGCCAGTACAATGATTTGTAGGGCTCTTGCAAACCAGATGACCAAAGTGCTTCAGTCGACAAAGCAGCCTTTCAGTCGCAGTGGCACAACTGAGGGACAGTGAACAGCAGTGCCGGCAGAGAGGAGAAAGGGAACATTTTCAGCTGATTTTTCCATTACAGAAAGTGTGATGTCAAACCTGACCCACAGGCAGAGGGGAATTTTAACACAGGACTTGTACATCATAGATGAGTGCTCTAACCAAAGAACGTCAGATGAGAGAGTCCCTTGAATTTTTGTGTTGGAAAAGAAAAGCATGATCTTTTTTTCCTTTAGAAAAGAAAAAGGGTTGGCACCTGCCTTCTGGTTAGGAATTTGAATTCTGAATCTGAAACAGAGAGAAACATCTCCCAATAAGCAGCAGTAAGGGAGCTTTTAAAGCTTATCCCTGGATCTCTTTTTTTTTTTTTCTTTTCATTTAGCTGACTACTGCAAGTTTTCTCTTAGAAGTTGTGATCGATCTACTTACATGTACATCAATCACTGCTGTTACTAGGAAACCGTTGGGTTTTTACTGTAAAGAATTGTTATAAATAAGCACCATGCCATGAAATAAGATCCTTGTGTATACTGCCTCTGCTTCCAACATAATTAAGATCAGGAAAAATCTAATTTTGGTGTAATTTGCCAGGTTACATTAAATTATCTTGATGAATCATTCATACCTAATTGCTTTGGACTACAGCTTCACTGCATTCCATGATCCTGAGAGTAAATTTAAATAAAGGATGAAGTAGGCTGAATAATACTTCCAAGGTCCTGTCCTAGAACAGAAGAAAAAAAAAAAAAATTTCCTACGTAAGCCACAGGAAAAAAAAAACCTCCCCTAGTTCTACGGGTGTCTTCAGGTCATGAAGTGTGTGTTAATCAAATTCATCTTATGCTGACTTCAGAAGAACTGTAAAGAAGAGTTAGTTCTGTATTCTTGAAAACAGCTGTGGTACCAAAGAGCTGCAAAATCCACAAACAGCATTCTTCTTCTCTCTTAACCTTTTAAGACCCAAATATGACACAGAAAATACTATGGAAGCAGGAACCTTAGAAAGCTGTGGAACTTAAATTCTTTACTGCAAAACCTTTTCCTGTATCTTTAGTTTCAAAATCCTTACTGCTGACATAAAGCGTAACTGTGGAGATGCTGCAATATCTAAGACTCCATCAGGCTGATCAGCTGTATGAATATTAAAATAATATTTAGTAGGAATGCAAATAAAAGAATCGATTATCATTTAGAATTTCCAGTAAGGGATATACTAAATTTTTTTTAAAAGCTGAACAAAACCCAAAATTTTGGAAATTTACCACTTAGAAGTCTTAAGCCAACTTGGAACCATTGGACTATTTCATTATTTTACCACCATTATTTTTTGATTCATTTTATTTAAATATATTAATATAGTACATTGTTTTTAAAAAAATATAAGTCGAAAGTAAACATGTTGCATAGAGCCATTCTTTCCTGAACTCATAAATTCTCTATTACCCATAGCTTTCTCATTTCATTTGGACTGATATCCTCTATTCTTTTTGTTATTATTTCCATAGACTGATGTCATACTGTTCGGCTTGAGCCTCAACCAAGTGTCTTAGATTTTTTGGCTCTATTGAGTGTGTCTTTTAATCTTTTGGATCTGTCTGTCTCTCTCTCTTTGACTACATGTCCTAGCAGTCAGGGAAGAAGAGGTCACTTATCCTCGTTAACCCCTTTGGTTACAGAATGGCTAAAAACAGCCGTGTTGTGAGATTTAGCAGCTACAAGTTTTCTTTTAAAAAACTTTAAGGGATGTGCTACCAGCTGAGGCATACATCCAGGAAATGGAAGACCTGAATTTAATTTCCTTTTTAACCTTAATAGGTTCAAATTCATCTTCTATGTTCTAAGAGACTATCTTAATACCTTAGCTAGAAATTAGTTTAGTAGGGGCACTCTTCATCACTGTATTGAAGCTGTACTATTCTACAGCAGTGAATTCAAAATTAATTATATGAGATACAGTACATGATACAAATGGGCCTGAGTTTAGGGAACTCCTTTGGTTGGCAAGTGTCTACTCCTGCTCATTTGTGGGGGGACTGTTTGTGTGATTTACATTTTTTGGATAAAATACATAAAGAGAATGGAGGAAAATGGTACCTTGACATATTTTATTTATTGCTAAGAAAGAGAAAAATTTTAAATAGCAAATCACATGGCTGGATTAGCAGGTCCCTATGGCCCTTAAAATATGTATGATTCTAGCTTCTGGGCAAAAAGAAAACAAGACCTTACATCCTTAGAAGGAAAAAAGCCAGATTTGGAACACAAAATTAAAACCTACAATGATGCAATTTTCTATGTTTAGGTTTGCATTAAATTAAAAAAAAATCTAACAGTAATTGTGATGCAAATCCCAAATAAAAGTGCATGAAGGCCTTACTTAATATCATGGTTAAAAGTTGGTCAAAGCAATAAAGCATTTAAGACTATTCTCAAATAATGTATTATCGGTGCTTTTGCTTTGCAGCTTACAAATCACAGCCACCATACATTTTAATTCAGTTTGGTGCAAAAGCTTCTTGAAGCAGAAAACATTTAAACCTGGCATCTCAGTCAGGTTTTGCTAGCCAATGTCAATTTAACCCAGTGAATGAATAGTAAAAATATGCATACAAAATTCATCCTGCTTGATCATGCTATGAAAGGGATTTTTATGACCATTAACGTGCCACTGGGAATTCAGTCTCTAGTTTTATTGTCTCCAGTGTCACTGAGATGTACCTTTTATTCTGTTTTTCACTGAGTTGTGGTTTTTTTCTCTCTTGGTCCCAGTATTGCTCTGAAAGACTCATCTTGAGGGGGATCATGATTTTTTTTTTTCATGAAGCAGTTGGTAACATGTTATAGCCAAACTTTTCCAAATACAAGTTAAGACAAAGTTTTGCCAGATCTGGTGAACATCATTCTTGGTTCCAGCACTACTGGGGCGTTCTAGAAAGTTGCTAACTGTTTTGAAACATTTGAACGAGAGCCAAGTTCTTCGGTGTTTGTGTCTATACTCTGTTACAGCTCTTCTTTAATATCTCTGCGGATGAAGGAAAAATATGATTTTGCATTCCTACATACAATACATGTTTTAAAGACGTTTTTAAAAGCATTATCCAAAACCATTTTAAATCCAGGCTTCAATATACATTTCCAAAAAACAGAGAATATACGTTGCATGCAGATATGCACTTTGGAAATTAACCTTTTGTTACTAATTAAATCTCAAATTCAAAGGGGAATTTTGAGATAGGAAAATGATCAGGTTACAGAATCGGGTCATAGGAGTCATCTTCTGAGTTTGGTCATCGGCTTTTTAATGGCTTTTCACATATGGTTTCCCATCTCGCTGGCTGTGAGTGACCAAGCCATGGTTATATGAGATTCACAAGCCCGTCTGAGAAAACATCTCGCACATCCTCTTCCCAACCAGTATTTGGCCATGTGGACCATATCCCACCTCCAGCTCATTTTGAAATGATGAGGATACTGTGTTTACCTGACAAACTGGTATCCTATTTGAAAGACAGTAAGTACATGAAGCAGCGTTTGTGTGACAAATCCCTTTGAAACTGCTGGCATTACTTCCACCACTTAAGCAGTGCTTCAGATTAAAAAGAGGAGCATCAGTTCTTTGTCAGCTCTAACTAACAAATATAACTGAGATTTACAGAGTAGCAAATATACAGATATGATAGTCTGCAATTTAAAAAAAATTCTGACCCTGAATTATGACCTTCCGCCTCCGCTGGGCATCCGCCGCCCACTTGTGCCCTCAGGCAGGGGCAAAACCCTCCTCTGCAGCCCCAGAAGTCCATGTCCATGGCGAAAGGCTTCAAGTAAATTAAAACTAAAAGCCCGGTTACATCT
The DNA here is from genome assembly GCF_026419915.1 of Harpia harpyja. Classification (NCBI taxonomy): domain Eukaryota; kingdom Metazoa; phylum Chordata; class Aves; order Accipitriformes; family Accipitridae; genus Harpia; species Harpia harpyja. The sequence goes on along the minus strand of NC_068944.1, from coordinate 15,307,440 downwards.
TTTGTGTCCCTGTCGTGTGTGTCCCCCCCCCGCCCCAACAGGTCACAGCCTCGGCTCGGCGAAGGTGTCCCGGGCGCAGACGTTTCCCAGCTACCCCTCGGAGCAGGGCGAGGAGCACCCGCAGTCCCTCTCGCTGGCCAGCAGCTACGCCTTCAGCTACGGCTCGGGCCTGGTGCAATGACAGCCGGGGGCGGCCGGCCAAGAGAGACAGTCGAGCCTGGAGCCTGCCGCCAGGGCCGGGGAGCCGCTGGCCCCCTCCGCACCCACCATTTGCTGTGAAAACTGATGCCAACCAGCTCCAGCCGCGTCGCCGCCAACGCGGAAACCTGGAGAGGCGGCTTCCCCGAAGCAGAGGCTAAGTCTTTATTTATTTATTTTGCCGTTCCTTTTGTTGATACGTTCAGAAAGGAAGGGGGGGTGGGGGGGCGGGGGGCGGGGGGCGCGTTCGTGTTGTGAGAAAGTGGTGGAAACAAACGAAGCTGTGTTGGTGTGAAGGTTTCTGCATGACCGGAGAAGGCCCGCTCTGGGGCTCCATCGCGATGGTGCGTTCGACGTCGGGGCCTTCCTACCCGCCTCCACCAGCAGGCCAGCCCATCTTCACCCGTAATGTTTTTATGTCCTTGCCGCAGCCCACTGATTCCCGCTGGAGTTGCTGAAACGTCGCCGACTCGAGACGCAGCGTCGGCGCTGCGGGCATCCCCTTCAGATCCAAGCGAGTTCGCTCATTACCCTAGAGGGTGCTCGGGTGCTTTTTGAGCCAGATGCCAACAGATACTGGAATAGCAGGCTAATACGGTTTGTTGGGAATAGAGTTTGATTGTGTTACGGTAAAGTTATTGCCCGGTACGGCTCTAATCTTAAATTCCCGGGGCACAAATTCATCCCTTAATAATACACACGCAATTCCCACGACGCCCCTGAGAGCTGTGAACGTCCATAGCAGCAGCACAGTCTTGTCCTCAGAACTGCCGCGAAGTCTTCTTATTTGCAAATTATTTAGGTAACCATGCCTGCAAGCCTAACTTTAAAAAGCGGGAAAACTGTTCTTCAGACAAATAAAAGCGGGGTGCATCCGTGGCTGGCAACCGCCTGTGCCACGGCTGTGCCAGATACGGTAGAGCTGAGCTCTGGTCTTGTCTTTCTGGTCAGCGTTACTTTGATTTTCTCTGTTTTCTTCTCAGATTTCTGTTTTAGATGCATATTGTATCTTGTATGATCATGTGTCAAGCATCGGTTTGCTTTGAAAAGGAGGAAGAGTACCTCTCAATGGAAATTTTCTGTCTTTGGAAGACGTCTTTAAAAAATGAACTGTAGTAGGTGTGTTTGTAATCGGTAACGAGGGAATAAGTTGGAAGGCATACCTGTAGGTGGGGAACAAGTTTTAGCTATCCTGAACATTTAGATTTTTGTAAGTGGTATTCAAATAGTTATGTACTTCTCGCGATGCCCTGAAATGTTTGGAATTGTGGGGAGAAAAATGTGCCCTCTTGCTATGATCTGAGCAGCCTTGTGTTCTGTTCCCAGTGTGAAACAATTGCCATGGTTACCAGAGGGATTCGTCTCATTAGTTGTTTCTCAGGACAGGTTGAGGAAGCGTATCAAGGAGGAGATACATAGACTCTTTTCCAATGAAACAATCAGTTTTATGTACCATAATTTAACTGAAAAAGTGCTGTTGGGTTGTTTTATATATGCACATATATATATATATGTATTAAAAAGTACAGAAGAAACTTCTGCTTTTGATTAAACATTTACTGATACAGTATGTCCGGCTTTTCTCCAACCATTTTCCAGGCTAAGAGACCTTGCAGACTTACAGCTTTCTACACCTCAGTGAACAGCTGCTGAATAAAAAAGCTTTGTGATCCGCTTGAATGGAACACTTCTACCCCACCACAATCAGCTTTATTTATTTTTCCTCTTTTTCCCTGTCTCATTCACTACCTCTTTTCCTTCTCACAGTGCTGCCATACTCAGGAATAGAACGGCTCCCTACAGAGAGTATTTTGATGAGCTAAAAGGAAAAACTGCTCTCCCACACTGTCAGGGAGCTGTACCTATGGTGCTCTCTGAGCTGTACCCATCAAGGAAGCTCCATTCACACTTTCATTTAAGAAAAAATTTGGTTGACATTTTGTTTTGGGAAATTTCCAGTTTGCAAATGTTACATGCAAAATGTGATACAAAAGGATAGATACTCTGCTGGTGTAATTCAGTGCAGCTTTGCCAAATATATGCCTTTTGAGGAACTGGCCAGTTATTTTTATTCCTATGCAACTGCAATTCTTTCAGTTGCCCTAAAATTATGTATTATTTTCTTTAAAATTCCTTAAAGTTTCCACTGTGTTCTGCAGACTTCTATGCTGTGTCCATGTAACTGTTTTCCTCTGGGACTTGAATACTAGTCATTTAATATTTGCATATTCTACATAGTCCAAAAGTGGGGAAAAGGCAAAACAGGAGAGTATCAGAATTGCTTTATAGTTCCAGTGTCCATACACATATAAGAACCTGTCTAAATCCTAAAGCTAGTGCTTTAGCTGTGTTTAGATAAAAAGCATAAGATCTATATAGTGCGCACTTTCCATTTCCTGGGGAACAGTTGCTGTCTGTCACAGATGGTTTTGTCTTCCTGTGCAGTGCATGAATATTGTCTAGTTAATGAAAATGTAGATGCTATTTCCAAAGAAAACACATAAAAAAAGGGGGGGATAGGGGATTGGCCATGTATAGGAGTTTTACTAAATAATTTGCTTTCATTACATAATGCAACTACCCACTCAATTCATATGTTTATAAACATCTGCGAAGTCCCATCTCATAGCAATAGACAGAAAACTGAACTCCAGGACAAAGCTGGAGAACGCAACCAACAAAACGCAAACCTGACCTATTGGGAACCTATTTCTTGTCGAGAGTAAACACAACCACACTTGAAGTTGAAAAAAAGGATGCAACTTCACCGTGTACTGTAACACAATCTAGGAAAACTGGGCACCTGAAGCACAAAGGTATTCAGCAGCCAGTGGATGTTGCCTTTAGTGCCACTCCAGAACAGCAGATGATATCACTGTAACATTTGTGTACTTGCATAGCTTCCAGAAATGTTCCTCAGAAAAGCTCCATGAGAAGCAGGCAGGCACTGCACCAACAGTTTGCCAGAAAATTCTGTTTTCATGGAATTGCTTTAATTCCTGGCATATGCCTGTCGATAATCTAAGTGATTCCCCACTGAGACTACTTTGTACAGCTCCTAGTGCTTCCGCCAGAAGGAAAACTCTCTTTCGGCACACGTGGTAGAGCTGCCTGCCTAGAGACTACAAGGGCCTTTAAATAGGCCCAGGGACCCCATGGGACCCTGTTCAAGTCTCGGCTTTCTTCATGTGCAAGGCACACAGATAATACGTCTACTCCTGACCCAAGAGGAGCTCTCTGTTTTCAGCTAATGAGCTGTGAAGAGTTGGAGGGCAACAAAAATGTCTTCAGTGGTAACTAGGTGTGACTGATACAGATGGAACTTAGCATTAGTACATTATAAAATAGAAGAAATAATACAAGGCTATAGCTTTCATTTTGGTTCTGAGGATGTGTTACGAATATATAACTGTAACCATGATTTAAATTCTTAAAAAATGACCCTTGATAACAATATATTCACCCCTACGAACAAATAACACACAGCATTATTAAATATAGTTACTAATATATCTTAACTGTGAATCTTATAGTTTGATGCATGCTGGTACTTTTGATTTTGAAGTCACTTGGTGCAGAAGAGGAGAAATTGAAGGAGACTGGTAATAAATCATCAAATGGTACAAAGGTACTTGAGTAGCCCCATTTTTTAAACAGCTACATGTTATTATTGACAGTTTAAATCAACTGTGAGTATATTCCTTTGAAACAATTTTGCCTGCCTATGTAAAGGAAGAAGAAAGGATATCTTGTAACTTGGAGTTTGCTGTTTTACTGAGTGAATGTTTATGCTTTACTTTTTGTGGTAGGCTCTGATTCCAGCTCCTCACATGTACCAGGTCCATGCAAAATTCTGCTCCTGGGGCTTTTTGTTGTTTTATTTTTTCCCCTAAAGCTAGCAAGTAAAGCTTGGAAATGTATTGACAAACCAAAGAAGTTTGTTAGACAGCAACAATAGCTGCACTCTTTTGTTTTGACAAAAGTCTACCATGACATTTTGGGAAAACACTTCATTTCACAACACATGAATAGAAACCCTGTTGGGAAGCAGCAAACACATTTCTAATCAAGTCTTGTTCTAAGCTAGTAAGACTTTGCTGGAGGAGGGGTTGAAATTGAATATCTGATGTCAAAAGTATTGTAAAGTGGTCTCTATAGCAATAATTTAAATACAACATACAGCCTTCAGGCACCCATTTATTTAGGAGCTGCTAAGTGCAGGCAGTCTGTGAAGACCCTTACCTGTTCATGGCAAAGAGAAAAAAAGAGCATTAATCAGATCTCTCTACTGCATTTATCAGAAAAGGCATGAACCTCATGCTTGTTGAGCTCTCCAGTCTAATAGGCAATACTATGAGGAGCTGTGATTTTTGAGATATTTGATCTCTAGGAACTGACAAAGACCATCAGCCTGTAGCATATAAACCTCTACTCGGACTTAGCTCACCAGCCACATTTACTAGTTTTAATCTGGTAACCTAGAAACTGCAGGGTAGTTTTTCATGAGAAAATAGAAGTCTCTTGAATGGCTGTGCTTTTAGCATGAAATACAGAATTATTTACAACTGTTTCTTCCTAAAAAGGAAGGAGGGAGGTGTTCCAGTTAATCTCTTTTTTAGTGTTTAATATCAGTGTATTTTAGCTCCTTTTTATACCTGCTGCAAAGGAATAAATGTGGCTTTTATCCACATGCAGAATAGAGTGGACTGTGGAGAAAGTGTGAAAAGCTGCTGTTTGATTACAAGAACAGATCCAACAGCACTGGAAAGTTTCATTTTTCTGTACATCATCCAAATACTTGTGACTCTTTCCAAACCAACTTGTTACACAACCTGTATATATTAGAATGTTATATTTTCCACCACAGACAACTGGTCGGGGTGCCTGCCTATGTTTTCTAAGTAGAAGATAATGACTGTGCAACACCATTGTAGTGGCATAACTTTAAAATCAAAGGGTATAAGGTTGGATATATTAATTCTGCATATATAAAGTCTTGCGCTCCATAAAGCATGCTTTGTTTGTTCTTGATGTTACAAATAAATGCTCTTCACTTTTGATTTTAGATAAAAAGGTGTGTTATATTGGAAACAAGTACAGGCATGTGGTGGAATGAAAGAAATGTCAAAGAATATTGACTAACCTGTTGTAGCAAGAAGTTTGGCTCCCTGTCCAGGCCCTTACGAGACAGTAAATGTGATAGGTGAAGGTGCTGTGTATTCAATTATTTAAATGGCATTATGCATAGAAACCTAAGTATTAGAAACCACAGGTGAACTGGTTCTGTTGAAGAAAATGGAAGTGTCACTTTGCAAAGACGCTTTTCACATCTTTGCATGCATAGGCAGCTTGACAGATTTTTATGGATATGGCTAAAACAGATATGAAAGTAACGGAGGTTGAAGTATGATTAAATATAATTAAAGCATTTTAAAATGTCCATATTATTATGAATATTGCAAGTTGTAATGGAGAAAAGATTTCCTTTTTAACTAAATGCAAGCTCAGAATCTAATAGGCTCTCTAAGATGAAGAAGTTAATCTTTTTAAATCTCACACTGGAAGTCCTGAAGAATGAATTTCATTGTGGGGTTTTTTCCTTCAGTACAGAAATCCTCATGAGGTTAAACAGATTTACCACGTTCTCTTACAGTCCTGGGATTGTCAAGTGAATGGATACATTTTACAGTAGATTTTTTCCTGTGACAATATTTGACATGAATGAAGTTAACCCTCATTTTCAATATAGGCTACACATTGTTTTCAATCTTTTTTTAAAATTACATGATAGCAAGACTGCAGTGGGCATAGAAAATAGCACAAAATTAAGCAGCAGTCTTGGCAATTCCCTCCCAGTAACAAAAATAAAGGTTGCAGGTTGCAGTTAAACATTTATTCTCATCGCTGCTCCTATAGCTAAAAAAGAATAAATTATGTAAAATAAAGCTATCTTTATTGATGTTAATTGTTGCATTTCCTGAGTTTCTGTAGATGACAGACTGCGACAGGAGATACCCAGAACTGCTTTTTGTAAGTTGTATTGATTTAAGATGGTTACAAGGAAAAACAGACAATGCAGAAAAAAAGTTTTATGACTTCCTACCAAAGTATTACATATGCTCCTCTTTTATTTCTTTTTCTGTCTTTGAAAAACATCATTCTAGAAAGAGAGAGAAGTTTTTGAAACCTAATAAAAGGGAAGTGAAAAATAGGGCAAGATATCAACAAAAATAAAAAAAGATTCTGTAATCTTTAAAAATATTAGGAGAATTTAGCAGACATTTAAACACGTAGCAATGGATCATGCTGAGTGCAAAACAGTTTCCCGGATCATTCAACTTCTGACTATCAGGAGATGGGAACAATATTTTGTGTTTAATCCAACTCACAGCTCTAACTTGCTCTATAACAACGGACTCAGGAGTGTTGGGCTCATTTTCCCTAACCTGGCTGGAAGAACCAAGTACCAGTCCAGCTAACATGCAGTGTGCAATATAGATGCTTAAAAAAAATAGTATTTTGCCCAATGCATCACAATTGCTATCACACAACTTTGTGGAACTTACTGCAGCCAGCTATTGCTAAAAATATGATTTAGAATATTTCAGAGCTGATCAAATTCTGGGTAATAAAAGCAGCATCTGCATTTATGATGCATAAAAATACATACATAGGTGCTCAGCCTTTATGCTTCTAATTACAAAATGATCTGACAGAGTTCTGTGGGAAAGTTCCTCTCATACTACCATTGTTGGGTAAATTATGGAAATTTAAAAGAAAATAATAAATGTCTGGTTCAGACAGTTTTATTTCAGAGGAAAAAAATGGCGTTAACAGAGACTAATTTTAATACATATAATTATTCCTAACATACATTTCTCTCTTCAAATACACATGTAGACATCAGCACAAATAGAGAAAGGTTATGAAAAAAAAGGAAAAAAGGAAAGACACTGTGTATTTGTTTGGCTATATCTTGGTATGATAAGCTAAATCATGTTATAAAACTCACTGGTTAATACTACAAATTAATTATTTAGTGTAACAATCTAATCAAATAAACTTTTAAGAAAAGTATTAAATATCCTTTAGAGTCACTGAGACACTTTTTTTCTAAAACTACAAAATTCTCTTTTTAAATAAGCGTAAGGTTAGAAGAAATATGTCGGCCACTGCTAGCAATTCATATTAGTTATTTTATCTAATTATACCAGCTAACAATGTGGATAGTGTGGAAGTAATAATAAACTTATTATTCTTTTGCAATTTGCCTGAGATAACTTTGTACATTTCCTTTGGTACTTCTAGCTTGAACATTATGCCCTAAGTTATACGTAGGGATATATAACTGCAAGCCCATAATACGGATAGTAAGGTAAGTGTACAGCTTTGTCAAGAAACTAGTCAGAGCAGTGACAGAGTCCCGTGGCATGGTGGCAGCCTGCTCCGGTAGGCTCTGGCTCCCACAGGTGAGGCTCTCTATCTCGATGATCCTGAGGCTCTCTTATTTTAAAGGAAGTGTTGGCAAACTCATGATGTGTTTGTCCCGTGGTTATCCGGGTGCTCATCCTCTTCTCATAACTCTTAATGCATTTTACTCCTAGAAAATAACAAAAAAACCAAAGAGTATGGGCAAAAGCAGAAACAAGGACACTCTTGCTGGAGGAGCGCCCTAGAGAGTCCTGCAGGCTCTTCTTAGTCCTTAAAACACGAGTTGTTTCTGTAGAGGAGCCCAGCTTCAGGGGGGAGGCTGGAAAGGGCAGGGGAGGGGGGGGGTGCGTGTCTGATGCGGGCTGGGGGAGAACTGGGCCAGGGTCTTCCATTTCCTGGCTGATTTGGCGGGTAGGATGCTGCATGAACTGACTGTTGTAGCAGAAACAGCCAGCATTTCACGTGACGGTGAAAAGCCTCGTCCAGCTTAGCGTTTTGAAGACCGGTGTGGGTCTCGAGCCTCAGGGTGGAATCTTTCACACTGGATGTCAAAGGGACAGCAGCCACCCGGAGCCCATACACCCCCTGACACCACATCCCAGCGAGGCATGGCAGTGGAGGCATGTCTTGTGCTCTAGCCCAAAACAGTTCCCCAGGAATGTGAGTGTTGGAAACGTCTTCTGAGTTACCTTACTTACACCTTAAATAATACAGTCTGAGAACTTGTCCCGGGGTCCACAGCCTAAAAGAGCATTTTAGCACCTATCTTGTAGACAGACAGGGCTGGTTTTGGAACTACCCGTTAGTGTCAGCCTTACAAAGCTGTTCAGGGGATTAACTCCTGTTGGGCATCTCAGCTTTAAAGGAAGTAAGTCTTTCACTTGTGCTGGGGAGTACTCACTGAGGCAGAGTTTCAGCTACGGTAAATAAATACCATTGCTTTGAACTTTCGTATAGCTCAATAACATAGAAGGTTTAGAGGAGCATGATGCAGCTAAGATTTAAAAATAAATTTTTAAAAATCAGAGCCCTGGTTCCCAGATGTCTTTATGATTACAAAAAAATCACCACCACCCCTGGTGGAGAAAAAAAAAACCACCTAGAAATTAGTCTGATAGTGAGATCAGTCGTCTGAAATCTTTTCTTTTTCTGAAGTAAAGTTTCTTATTTGAATCTCTCAGGAGTAAGCTAGCATCCACCCGTCATCAAACTAACAAATGCTGGTAGCACCTATACTTTGACTGTTCTGCCTGCTTTGCTGCCTTGGTCCTCTCCTCCTGTCCCCTAGTCCTGGGATAAGACCTGGATAGGAGGTAGGTGGTTAAGTTGCACAGCACAGTTAGAACAAGCTATTTCTGAGTATTCTTGAAAAATGAAGGTGCCCAACAGAAAAGGTGCCTGGGAATTTGGGACAGGTGGAGGTCAGAAAGAGGGTTAAGTGCTGGACTGCCCTGCCTAATGTGGGGGTGTGGAGGAGTCCAGCTTCTTGTGTTCCTTGGTGGGTCCAGCCCTTGAAGCGGGCTGTTTCCCCACAGAAACATTGTTTTACGCCAAGGTACACGGCCAAGGGAGAGCAGAATACAAGCAGAATGAGCAGTATCATGAACATATTATAGAGTCAAAGAAACTCTTTAAGGTAAAGGAACATATTTGAGATGAAAAAAGAAAATAACGGGAGATAACGTATGTTACTGTTCTAACTTTCACCTTCTTTCATAGACTCTGAGTTTTGAATTTGCCCTGTTGATCCAACCTCTAGTGACTGCCCCTCCTACATTCAGAAGTCCCAGCAAAGACTGATCACAAATAACTTTTTTTCTGATTGCTTTTTTAAGAGAGATGTGAGTTTACACCCTTTAAAGACTTAGTAGTACTATTAATCATGGAATTTTCCTTTGAGCATGGGACTTAAACATCTACCTTTTTCACCCAGCATAAAAGATGAATTTTATTATTATGGAAAAGAAATCTGGTTTTACTTTTCTTAAAATCTCATAGATTTGTTTCCCAGTTACACAGAAGGTAGTTACCCAGTGATTCAAGACTTGTTTTTTTAATGATAATGTGCTTTATTGTGTTTATTTCCTTTCAGCAAAGTTTCTAAGGTCTTAAAGCAACAAAAAAAGACACAAATATCTTACAGTTTAGATAGTATGCTGAGCTGGTCGCTTTCCATATTTGTGTCATGTTACGTCCTTGATATTTTTTTCCTCCCTCTTAACTATTTGCACAAGCGGTACAGAATGAAATAGCACAGTAATTGTTCAACATAAAATTTCCAAATTACGGTTGAAGTTTTCTCAAAAGGAACTAAAAGTTTCTGAAAGAAAAAGGCAAACCTATGGAAAATATTGAAAATAAACAGCAATAAACAATAGTTTGTACTGTTTTATACTGGAAAGTCTATTTACATAATCAAGTGCTGTCACAGCAAACAGGCTCTTACTGGGTCCCATCCTGCCAGACTTATAAAATATTTGAAGAGTTTTAATATTACATTTCAAACTACACTTTTGGAAGTTTCTCTTGTGTGTAGCTTACTAGTTTTTAAGCCAATGAGAATATTGATAAGTTTGGGGTTGTTTTCTTTTTGGTTTTCATTTGTATAAGTCTCACGTTCAGCTGCTGTTCACTGATATTACCATGGTACAAAAATGAAGCTGTTGTTTTGGGTTTGCTTTTTGAAAAAAATAATATATTGTTCTTATTATGCTATGTGTGATGTGATTTTCCCTGTGGACTATCCTGGTAGAAGTAATATGTCTATGGAATTTGAATTAAAACACATTACATACCTGCAAAGCTGTGCACTACAGATTATTTTTTTTTCTTCCTCAGATGTCAAAAATAAGCAATTCTTTTGAAAAGACAAGCTAAAAGTACCAAGGGAGACAAGAAATAAGGGCATTACCAGAAACAATCAAAATGATCTGGTATTCCAGGTACTTAACCTCTCTCCCCTTTTTACCCTCAGTAAAGTAGGGATGTATTTTAACTGTCTCTATAAGCAGTGAAACAATACCAACTTCTAAGCTTATGGATATTTCTGTATCAGGGTTCCAACTGAGAACTTTAGTGTCATCAAATTCATTACATTATCATTTTGGCATTTTAATATAAATGGGATCATCAAAGAAACGACCCAATGCTACAGGGTTTTATTTGTAATGCTGTGCACAACTTACTTAGAATTATCTGCTATGACATTTGATAACTCAGGAAATAAACCAACTTATTAAGTTCTGTGTATCCTCATCAACTTCACTCACAAGCATCCATATATCTGAAAACCTTCAGTAAGTGAAAGAAAAAAAAATACATCCCTTGCAATGTGTATGTGTCCTTGTTCAGGAGTACACAAAACCAAAATGAGATGTTTTCTAATGGTATATGACATTGTAAACAATGTAAGTCTTCAGTGATAAGTTGAAGGACACTTTGATTTAGGATTTTAGATTTTTAGCTGAAGTGTAGGATAACCACATGATGCTATTAGTACTCAAATAGTTCAGAGAAGTCTTGTGACCACATTATTCTCAGAAGACCCTAGACTCCTATTTTCCTGTGCACGTGAAGAAAGCTTTTCCTTGGAGAAAGCTACGCAAAATGTGCTTTTTACTGTCAGGCTGTTGATGCTCCTTCCTAGCCAGCCAAGTGGAACCGGTAACTGATCTGTGGGCAGACTCATGATGCCTCCCTCCCCAGCCCCTTTCCAAACAATGAAACCCCATATTCAGCAACACTAATAATGCTTCAAGAGAAAAGGGGAATCAAGCACAGGTGGGCCAGGCACACAGTTTGTAGTATGCAGACATATATGATTATCAGCTGTCATGGTAACACCTTCATCTACTGGGATTTTGTCCTTGGTAATACAGGACATTTGTAAAAGGCCAAAAGGTGCATAAATCCTAATTCTCAGGTCTGCCTTCTAGTTCTGTTTGTTTAAGGATTTTTTTTTTTTTTTGTCTGTTTGTTCAATTTCTGTGTGGTTTCTTCTGTAGGTTTCAGCAGAATATATACATATGCACACATACAACTACATATGTATGTGTATTGTTTTGTAAATGTTCTCAATCATGCTTTTTTCTGCTTTGCATCATTTATTCATGTATCTTCCATGTTCTCATTTATTTTTTGCGCAACTAAACCTTATAATAAATTATTATTAAATATAACCTGACAGTGACAGAGTCTTCATGTTTTGTTTTCTCCTGGGCATAGGGGAAGGGGGGGGGGGGGGGAAGAGGGAGGGAGGGAGGAGAGCAGGGGCTACACTTCTATTCCATCCCCAAATAGAAAGCGCTGAAATAGCTGTGGTGAGCGGCAAGAAGCCTGCAAAACCACACAGCTGTCAGATAGCGAGCTTCTGTTCATACTTTTAAATCTAGGTTCAAGGATCCCCAATATATTTGCTTTTGTCAGCTGAATTTGCCCAGCAGCAAAATAACACCTCCTATGTGGAAAATCATGGATATTTATTATTCTATAGAGTTCTCAATCTGAGATGCAAAAATCATTGGATGTAGATAACATCGAGCACATTTTCTTTCTCACCCTGTCACATAGACTTCTCAGACACATAGTTTTCTCAGACCAAATTAACTTTGTGTAAACATAAGCAGCTCCATTCTGCATATCAGACCTGTTCTAAAATTATTCCTTAAGAGTACACCTACTGGGTAAAAATGTTTAAATTGGAGAAGTACAGATAATCTTTAATTCTACGTATGAATCAAAGGTTACGTTAACGCTGCAGGCTGCAACACAACACAGACACACCTGCTGTAACCTGGCCCAGGCTGGCTGTCCAGCCAGAGCAGCCAGTTTGACCTTCCAGGTCTCACCAGTGCAAAGAAAATAAAGTCTAAGCTGCAAATATAATGCCTGCACTTTGGTTACTTCATTCTTAAGAAGGAATCTTACAGTCTTTTCTTAGGTTTGTGTGAGACTTCTGCAGTTGACATAAATTGCCTCTGTCTGCCTGAGTGATGATTCTTCTCCTCTTCTTTCTGTGTTCCATGTGCCATGAAAATTGGATCTTCCATAACTGTTAGCAGGCTAGAAAAACATTTAAAAAAAAAAAAAAAGAGAAAGTTGAAGGACTTTTCTCAAAACAGCTACAACTTTGAAAAAGGAGAAAATTGGCAAATTTTCCTCATATGCTGATTTATTATTGGGAAATATTCAACCATCAATCAAATTTTTTTTGTCTTCTTGTTTTCTACAAATGCATTTCAGGTTCAAGTCATATGAAAAAAGAATTTGCACTTTGAATATGTTTCCCAGCTGTCCCACATCAGATGCCTGGTAAAGCACCAGTGGAATGCCCCCTTCCCCTCACATACACACTTCAGATACTGAATTAGTCTCTCCTACATCAATCCGAAAACACGAATTACTCTAAAGTTATTGACCATGCTAAGAATTAGTCATGTCATTAAGACAACTTAATGTGATGGTGCTTTGGTTAACTGGCATGGGAGGAAAGGGGGGTGCTGAAGCAAATGGTCACCCTAGGAAGAGTTTCATTCTGGTATGAACAGAGACCCAACAGTCAGAATGAGAGAAATGGAAATGGCAGGAGACCAGAGGGCTTTACAAGCCCATATCAACAGCGGAGCTCACCGTTGGGTCACACAGCAGTGCCGTCTGAGAGGAGATATGTGGAAAGGCCAGAGTCTCACATCCACTGTGAGAATGGGGTCATTTCCCTAAGCACAGCATAACTTCATACCCCGACTTAGGGTATGAAGAGACAAGGCAGAAGCAGTGAAGTTGGCTCCTATCTTTCCACTTCTAAACTTCAGGCCTTGAATAGGATTATTAAGGGGGGGGGGGGGGGGGGGGGGTTACTCAGAGCTCCAAAACATTGATTGTTACAATACAAAAAGAAAGGAGAAGCATTGAGACAGCTGTCCCAACAAATTATAGCGAAGCTGAACTAGAAGAAATAGATAAAGACAAAGGGTATCTGGGGATACAATTTTTTGCCTCAGTTTTACAAGTAGTGACTTGAGGAAAAAAGGTATTAACAATACACAAATATTACAAAAGCTAGCAAATCAAGAGCTGATTTGTTAATAACATGGAACAGAGTTGAGTCTCTAAATGTAGCTGTAAAACATTAAAGAATATTCATCAAAAAAGCAGTGAACAGTGATAATCATACTTTAAAATATTCAATTTTTCCTGTCTGTATAGTTTAAGATTAGACTATAAGATTCAAGGGATATAATGAGCAGATACAGAAGAGAAAGCTGATAAGAAATATACAATTCAAAATATGAGTAAACTCCATCTGTCCAGCTATTCTTACCCAGGTCTGAGTAGAGTACAAAGCTTTTGATAAGGCCTCTGTGATCCTCTTCCTCTTCTTTCTGATGACACACATTCAGTCAGAAACACAGTGGAGGGAACAGTATCATACATGATAGCATAGTCCAAAATATCAAATTCCAGCATAAAAGAGATAATGCTGGTATTGCTTACTTTCCCACTGAAACCAATGTATACAGTAAAAATCCAAGTAGTCTTTCCTCTGACTTGCACACTGTAACATGCTTGAGACCTGGACACAGATAAAAAGGCCCTTTGATTCAGGCGCAGATACAATAATTATTGCCAACAATTTCCAGCAGCCTCATATATTGTGGTAGGGGAAGAAAATTTTTTTCTGCTCACTCTCTCTTTTCATTCGAAGCAGAGATTCTGGATCAGACAACTAGCATATATTTGGCAAGGAATAGAGCAAACATAGATAAGGGTTTAAACTATTAGTTTGGATCCCGCTGTGAGCAAATTTGGAACATAAAATCAGAAGACAAAAAATGCTAGAAGCTGTAGAAAACCTCAAGATGTCACCTGTCCTTCTCTATGAACAAAATAGGAACAGCCTAGGCCTAGGTTTATTATTCCTGACAAATCACCCTTGGCATGAAGTTTCAGCTAATACTACTGTAAGCATTTAGCTAGCTAAGGAACTTGAGAAAACCATTTGGTTTTATAATGTGAAAAAGGGGGGGGGGGGGGGAAGAATATGTCGCTTTTTTCATAGGCTGTAAAACTGATTAGTTTTTTCAAGTTTAAAATTTTGGCAAGAAAATTCAATTTTCACAGCTACCTTTTTTTTTAATTGGTTCTGAAGAGGATAGTAGGATGAGGTGTTAACACGTTCATACTTACCTGCTTCAGTATATTAAGCAAATTGGTTTGTCACTCACTTTTTGCGATAAGCAGTGGTGATGCAGAAAATCAGTAGGAAAACTAACAGTAAGACAGCAGCAGAAATTCCTCCAGCTATGCAGATAATAAACCATTTGTGATTCCAACTTGCTAAAATACAATTGTAATAAATATGATTAGTATTTTGTATAAACCAGCATGAACTTTTTTATGACAAACTAAGTTGAAAATCAAAGATTATGTGGAGACATTATTCCATGACAGCTCATGCTCAGTATTCAGACCTCACAACCATTTCCTCATTTCTAAAATGCCTTTGTTAACCTGAAATAGCTCTTATGACAGTTGTGACTGGGATGACCAAAGGTGAGTGAACACAGCTGTTGTGGTTTAATCCCAGCCGGCAACTAAGCTGCACGCAGCCACTCACTCACTTCCCCCCCACCCAGGGGGATGGTGGAGAGAATTGGGGAAAAAAAAAAGTAAAATTCATGGCTTGAGATAAAGACAGTTTAAAAGCACAGAAAAGGAAGGGAAAATTAACAATAACAACAACAACAAGGATGCACAGGGCCTCTGGGCCACTCACAATCAGGTGTTTATGCCACTCATTCCCAGTCAGGCTCACTTCAGCCTCCAATACAGTTAGCTGTTGGGATCCTCCTGTCACTCCAGAAATACAGATGGGTTCTGCCTCTTTCATAGAATCATAGAATCATAGAATCATTTCGGTTGGAAAAGACCTTCAAGATCATCGAGTCCAACCATTAACCATGCCCCCTAAACCATGCCCTGGAGTACCCTGTCCACTCGCTTTTTGAATACCTCCAGGGATGGTGACTCAACCACTTCCCTGGGCAGCCCATTCCAATGTTTGACAACCCTCTCAGTAAAAAAATTTTTCCTAATATCTAACCTAAACCTCCCTTGCCTCAACTTGAGGCCATTTCCTCTTGTCCTATCTCCAGCCACCTGACAGAAGAGACCAACACCCACCTCACTACAACCCCCTTTCAGGTAGTTGTAGAGAGCGATAAGGTCTCCCCTCAGCCTCCTCTTTTCTAGACTGAACAACCCCAGATCCCTCAGCCGCTCCTCATAAGACTTGTGCTCCAGGCCCCTCACCAACTTGGTTGCCCTTCTCTGGACACGCTCCAGCAACTCAATGTCTTTCCTGTAGTGAGGGGCCCAAAACTGAACACAGGACTCGAGGTGCGGCCTCACCAGTGCCGAGTACAGGGGAACAACCACCTCCCTGCTCCTGCTGGCCACACTGTTCCTGATACAGGCCAGGATGCGGTTGGCCTTCTTGGCCACCTGGGCACACTGCTGGCTCATATTCAGCCGGCTGTCAACCAGCACCCCCAGGTCTTTCTCTGCCGGGCAGCTTTCCAGCCACTCTTCCCCAAGCCTGTAGCGCTGCATGGGGTTGCCGTGACCAGAGTGCAGGACCCGGCACTTGGCCTTGTTAAACTTCATACGATTGGCCTCAGCCCATCGATCCAAGAGCTCTTTGTAACTTCTTGGCACTAGGCTACACTGTGCACTGGTGTACACTAGAGCCTTGTACTCCTGTGGGTCTGATGTGCCAGGCCATCGAATCCACACAGTCCGGTAAACTCAGTTGTCCCTTTCCTCTACCTGGCTGGAGGCAGGGCCCCTCTAATCCTGGTCAGAGTATTCACTACTCACTTCTTTAAATAGAAATCAGAAGTCCCTTTATCAAGATCAGGAGTAAGATCAGCCCTTCTACTCTCTCTGGGGAACTGCCCACTGGAGACTGGAGCAGCAATTTTCCTGGAAGAACCCCCTTTTGTGATTGTTTTTCCTTGCAACTCACATACCCGTGCCTCTACGGTCGAGGTAGCTTTTCCACCCTGCTTCCTCATGTCCTCTCCATGGTCACACAGGTAAAACCATGGGGTGGCCCGTGGTGTGTACCCACTATATCCTCTCTCTTGAGCAGAGGAACACTTACTCCTCATAGCTGAGATACTGGTCTGTATAGGTGGGGAGTAGGATCTATCCTCTTTGAGTTGCTGGACCAGTTTCTCCACAGCCAAGATGAGGGAGGAAGAGAGATTTTCTTTGTATTGCAGGAAATGACCAGCCAATTCATCCACCATTTGTCCCTCTCCGTCTTTCCAGGTCATTACTACCAATGAATTGGCATACGACGATGGTGCCCTCTGTACAAACTTCCACCACGTGGGTCACATGCACCTGACTTTATCTGGATCTTTGGACAGCTGCTTGCTGTCCAGGTCATCATAAATCACCTCCAGCATGGCTAATTCCCTCAGGTACTGGATACCTTTCTCCATGGTGGTCCACTTGCCTGGGTGACATATAACATCTTCCTTGAAGGGATACCTTTCCTTCATGCCTGACAGAAGTTGCCTCCAGAGGCTGAGGACCTGTGTCCCTTTTCCAATCGCTTTGTCAATGGCCCCTTCCCTAGAAAGGGATCCCAGCTCTTTGGCTTCCTTACCCTCTAATTCCAGGCTACTGGCCCTGTCATCCCAACATTGGAGCAGCCAGGTGACAATGTACTCGCCTGGACGATGGCTGAAATCTTTTCGCATATCTTGCAGCTCAGTCAGGGGTAGGGATCGGGTGGTTACCACCTCGTTTATGAGTTCTTCTTCCTCCTCCCCAAGCAGCAGCCACCTCTCTTCCTCCTCCTGTTCTTGTGATGACCCTGCTTCAGAGTAGTCTGCCTCGTCCACTTCTTCCTCCTGCTCCCTCTTAGAAGAAGGTCCTTCATCCCTTACTAAACAAGCTGACTTCCACTTCCAATATTTCTTCTTGTGTATAGGGGTGACTGATACCGGCACAGGTTGGTTTTCTGGTTCAGCTGCAGCATCTGTCGCCAGGGTTGGAGTAGCCGCAGTGCCTGTCATTTTGTCGTCAAATCCAGAGACCTTCTGTTTCCCTTGAGGGTATTGAGTAGTGTTGAACAGGGCTCAGTAGCCATGGGCCAGGCCCTAGGACGTTGCAGGGATTTGTGTCTCTCTGGAATTGCCAGGATGACAGCATACTTTTTCCAAATATTTTACTAGTTTTTCAGGATTCTGCACTTGTTCAGGGGTCAAATTCCAAAACATTGGAACTGTCCTAGGCACTTGCCCATGCTATCCCACACAGCCTGCCACTCATAACTGTCCAGCCTTGGGGCAGATCTCTGGGTGACCTTCTTAAATAGTTGTTTAACCCCAAACAAGACCTGAAACACGTTCAGGAGACATAGCAATAGGAACATGCTGGTTTGAACATCCTGAGGATATTAAAAATTCTCAAGCACTATTGTAATTTGCCTGGAGGAGAAGGGGAAGACAAAGGAAGGTATGTATCTTCCCCATAGGTTGGCTCTCCGAGAAGAAAAGGTAAAAGGTGTCATTATTAATAGTTTCCGATAGATGGCTCCCGAAATACAGAGGTGACGGCAATGCTGAGTACAAATACCAGATCAGGCTCACGACCAGCAATTATATCATACCATAAGCCAGTGTTACAAAGTACAACAAAATGATAACCCTAACCCAGCCCCCAGAGATGATAAACAGCACAACAGGGAACACAATACGGCAAGTAAGGTGTTAGATAACACAACTCTGAGACCAAGCGCAACAAATCTGCAAGCAAATAAACCAACATTGTGACCAGCGACTATTAAACTAATAATCATGAACGCTTGTAACAAAATGTGTTTTAACACGCTCTAGTCAGATCTGTCATTATCTCAACGCTTCATGCCCTATGTTGGGCGCCAAAAAGGACTGTCATGGTTTAACCCCAGATGGCAACTAAGCATCATGCAGCTGCTTGCTCACTCCCCCCACCCAGGGGGATGGGGGAGAGAATTGGGGAAAAAAAAGTAAAACTCATAGGTTGAGATAAAGACGGTTTAATAGGACAGAAAAGGAAGGGATAGTAATAATGATAATGATAATGATAATAATAATAATAATAATAATAAAAGAATTAGAATATACAAAACAAGTGATGCACAATGCAACTGCTCACCACCTGCCGACCGATGCCCAGCCAGTTCCCAAGCAGCAGCCCCAGCCAGCTTTCCCCCTAGTTTATATACTAAGCATGACACCATATGGTCTGGATTATCCCTTGGGTCAGTTGGGGTCAGCTGTCCCGGCTGTGTCCCCTCCCAACTTCTTGTGCCCCCCCAGCCTCCTCGCTGGTGGGGTGAGAAGCTGAAAAGTCCTTGACTTAGTGTCAACACTGCTTAGCAACAACTGAAACATCAGTGTGTTATCAACATTCTTCTCATCCTAAATCCAAAACACAGCTCTGTACGAGTTAATAGGAAGAAAATTAACTCTATCCCAGCCGAAACCAGGACAACAGCACAGTAGTATGAAAAAAATAGTGGCACCTTATACAGTCCTCTCCTATCTCCTTCCCTCCCCTGGTGAGAAAGCAGTCCATACATAAGTGACTCAATATATGGATAATAAAAGCACTTGGACCACCTAAGTGAACGTTCTTGGCATTGTAGACGTTGTCCCACAGAGATACCTAACAATTATGCAATACTTCCATGGGCAACAAGGTATTTTTGCCCAGGAAAATGGGCACTTTTGTACCAGGAAGATCATTTCAGTCCTCAAGAGGTTTTTCTATTCAGTACTGCACACAGTTGTAGCAGTTATTTTCTGCTCTAATTCAAAAAGATATCTGTTCACTTTGTAACAAAAATATTTCCACAAAAAATTTTCTTATTGTGATTGCTTTTTTTTATAACTTAGTACATGCTTTGATGATGGATGTCAGGAAACCCACCTAGCCTAAGCAAAAATGCTTTCTTTGAGAATTACAAACAAGGCAGGGAAAGTTACATTTATAGTAACTTTGCTTAAAATGCATTGACTTCTTCAGTAATGGAGTCACATCTTCAAATGAAGCTAAGGAGCAACACATAATAACCAAAAGATAGAGACAGGCAAGACAATGGCTTCAGGGTATAAGTCAATGTATTCTTATGGTGCTCCAGTTTGCAGAGAGTTAATGTGATATTATTATCATTTTTGAGGTGAAAAAAGCTGAAGGAAAAAACAGAGGTAATATACTCAGTCTCACAGGAAGTCCACAACACAAGTCCTCAGTACAGTTATCATGCATTTAAAACACCTAGGAATTTTTCTCTTGTCAAAATTCTGAACTTGGTTAGTGGTAGCATTAAAAAAAAAAAAAGTGTTAAACCACAGAACTTCAAGTCAGCTCTTTGCAGCCCGCCGCAGTGCCCTGCTTCCTCTGTTGCATCTCTGCACTAGCACACTACAGACTTGAGACTAATAGCACAAAAAGCAAGTGAACACAAATAGTATGTAATAAACATCTCTGCACATAGTGTATTTGTGCCTAGCGGTATCAGCTACTACAGGAAACATGTTAGCCAGATGATCTTACCAACTTCTAGCAGTCTCAAATGACCCTATGTGTCAGCAATGTCTTGATGAGGCAAGCATTGGGTGTGACTGCCCAGTTACCTACCAAAGAAGAAATATTTCCTGCGTGTTCTTCTTCAATTTCTCAACATGTAGGAGTAAAACAAAGCAAGAAGCACAAAAAAGTGAGGATGCCCAGGTATGGAAAAGGAGTAATGCCTCTTGTATTACTTACTACAAGAGTTGGTGGTCATACCTTATGGCCACAAACTTGTTTCTTGCGTTTCAGATAAACACTAGCAATTCATTGGTGGTGAACAGGGACTAAAAAATTGTCTTTAGGTTAGTCCCTCTTTAATGTTCTGCTCACTGTACGGAGGAAGATAGCATCCGAAGATGAAACCACAGCTGCCCCAAAGAGCTTTCATTCTGGGTAGACAAGAATGTTACATACTCAGTTCATAGGCAAAGGAAAACGATCAGTATCACTGACAACAGTAAGCCCAGCTGACCAGCTGCTAAGCCATCACCAGATGGCTTTCCTCTCCTGGATCAAAAAGGTTCACAGCTTTTTATCTGGCTATCCTGAATACCAGTTGAGATTTGCACAGGTACACCTCTTTAGTATTAATGTGCTCATTGGAAAGGATAACAAAAAATACTGATTACCGGAGAGTCACCCTTGAATTCCAATGTTATTTTACTGGAAAGAAAAAAGAAAGAAAATTCTCTCAGAAGTTTACACTGCTGAAGGGATGTGACAGTATAGAGAAGGCTGCCCGATACCAAAAACTGATGCCTTTTGTATTATAACTGCATATGAAATCACTCTACTCCCAGCATGTTTTCAACTGCTGTGTACTTAAAATGACAAGATGGTGCATATAGCTATGTCCAAGTTCAGGAAAAATTATGTCTTTTTTTCCAAGTGTTTAGCTACCCACCACAGAAAATCATTGTCTGTGCCAGTGAGTACTTACAGAAATAAGGAGAAAACATCATGTAAGCAACAAAGAAAAAATTTAAAAATCTTGTATTCAATTATCATCAAAGATGGGTGAATCTGGGTAGAGTTCTAGGCTTCAGCAGCATCCCCACCCTTCAGTCTAAGCACTCCAGACCTCATTTTTCTTTTCCTGAAGTTTCACCTTCAATTTTATCAGGTCAAGATAATAATCTCTGAGTTAATGAGTTTGAGAGCTGAGATTATCAGCTGTCAGTTAAATATGGATGAGAAAAATCATTAGATTTTTTTTTTTAGAACCCACAACAACTCAAAGCCCTTTTGCCTTTTCTCATTTGAAATGAGCAAAGCCTTTGTGAGGCATTTGTTTTCTTTAACTCTACAAAACCTTTTGTAATTACTGACTTTAACATAACATTCAAGATTTTGCAGAAACATGTCAGAGGCTTGTCATGTGTCTCTTTAGTTCTTGTGTTCTCATCAAAGGTGATATGCTGATGGGAGGCTATTAAGTGTATTTTCAGCATCAGTACAATTTCTGTTAAGTATTAGACCATGTGTCCCTCTCTCCCCCATCTTTGTAGCATTGGCATTTTCTCTGCAAGATTCTGAAATTTTTTTGCAGGAAGGTTTTCGACCTTCAGTGCACTGACTTTGGTTTTGAGGAGGAAGCACTTATGGGCCAGAGAGTTATTTGTTTTAAAAAGATTTTAACTGCACTGTAAAGATCTTCATGTAGCTTGTCACGTGCCTTGCTGGACTGGCACTGGCACATACAGTATGCTAACTAGACATCACTGAAAGAGTTTAGTCCACAACTGAAAGGCAGAAATCCAGCATGAATGCATTCATGTCCAGAGAAAGGTGGTTTGTTGAGTAGAGACCCACAGACATGGTCTGAGAGCTTGTGTTCATACTGGATGAATTAATGAAGGAAGAAGGAAGATAAATTCACTCCTACCCTGATTCTCCTCACCCCCCACTGCAGCCGTATCTTCTGTCTGTTTTCTATGGCACAGAAGTACCGCTGTCTCCTCCCAGCTCAGAAGGACTGTATGGTAACCCTCAGTGACTGGACATGTAGTCCCCTGCTTTTCATCTGGGTGCTATGAAGATCATACTGGGTGCTATTGAAAGACATTTAAAGGCACAGTCAACATGGGTTCACAAAGGGAAAGTCCGGCCTAACTAATTTGATTGATATCCTTCTACGATAAGGTCACCCACCTAGTGAAAGAAGGGAGCAAATGCCGGATTCTGCACCTGGAATGGAGTAATGCTGGGCACAAGTATAAATTGGGAGAGGAGTGGCTGGAGAGCAGGCCCACAGAAAGGGGTCTGGGTGTGCTGGTCGGCAGCAGGGTCAACACGAGTTGTGCCCTGGCAGCCAAGAGGGCAAACCCCATCCTGGGGGGCATCAACCACAGCATGACCAGGTGATCATGAGAGGGGATTATCCCACTGTATTCAGTGTTGGTGTGGCCTCAACTTGAGTACTGTGTGCAGTTCTGGGCCCCACAATTTAAGAAGGATATTAAGGTACTTGAATGTGTCCAGAGGAGCATGACCAAGCTGGTGAAAGGGCTAGTACAAACCATAATGTAATTCTGACTCCTAAACATACATTTAAATACAACTGTTATCAATTAATATGTATAATATGATTGAAATAACCAGGGAGCTGCTAAAGTCCTGTGTACAGCCCGCATCAGTTAATATTTAAGATAGGGAAACAATAACTAGACATGATTTAGGGTTTAGAAACTAACTACTAGACAATGAGGCTTTATGTTTATGTCAGAAAAGGTAATGGATTGTGGTCGTGTCAATATACCTTGAAGAACCGCTTGGAACAGCCAAGATTAGGGAAGAAGTAGGTAAAAGGTAATTCCCATGGGGGAGATCGTGACCACCGACTCATTGACCACCTACTCATATGATACCACCTACTCAAGAGAAGACAAGGAAGAAGACAGAGTCTGCGCACTAATTTACATGAGAGGCAAAGAAGAAAGAACTAATCATTAAGGGAAATAATAATGAATATGTATTACTTAAGGATATAAATGTGGCAATTTTTGAGACAAGGGTGTGCTGTCTTGAGACAGGCACCCATTCATGCGCATCAATGAAATTAATTTGAAAATACCTCAGCTCTGTGTATTATTGGCTTGCACACCAGGTAAATGAACCCCGTTTGAGGGACAACACAACCACCAACCAGTTTTTCAGATCTAGTGAGAACACAAAGCAACACAAAATGTTTCTATTTTACTTTGTCTAAGAGAGCTTGCTATCCCACTTTCTGCTAAAGCAAGAAAAATACTTATTAAATCTTTCTAAAAATGGCTTGGTCTTCAGGGTGAAATAAGCATTTCTTTTTCAACCCTGCTAATTTTTCAGTTCTTTCATGTGACATCTCCCCTTCTTTCCCAGTCATCTACCAAAATAGTACATGGATTGTAAGTCTGCTTCCTTCCTTCAAAAACGTGCTCAAAAAAAGTAATCTAATCAAAGGAAAAAGCATGGTAAGTAAAAATCAGAAATGGGTTCAGATGTGGAATCTGGTGTCATGACTGATCTCCATATTAATAGAATTTTTAGAAGGAGAAGTATGGTGAAGAACACATCAGAAATTAATCCAAAGTCTCTTGAACACATTATATAATTATGTAATATTCAGCCTTCTGTTTCTGTAAGTGTTGTCCAACAAAAGCTATACTACATACATATGTTGCTTTATGTGTTCCAGGTTTTGAGGTCAAAAAAGATTTGCAGAAGTCCCATTTCAGCTGGAAATTCCTGTTACTGAAAAACAACAATCACACTATTTAGTGGGATAGAATGGACAAACTTAATGATATTCAATGGATCTCACAGTTTTATTTTCACTGATGTTTGAAAACGTTAAATGTGGCACACTGACCTCTATTGATACAACTGCAAGAATAGCACAGGCTTTCCCGACACTTGAATACCTATTTCCTCCTGTCTCCCTTTTTTCTTCCTAGGAAGTCCATGCTGTTTTTCCTTGCAAAAATACATTCACCTTCAGACAAGAAGCAAGCTGCTTCTTTCTACTGTACCACCTCTCAGAATCAGCAGTTTTGGAAGTATTACCATTTCTCCAAGTAATCCTGTACTCTTATTTCTACCGCCTTTCACCCAAGATTCCTCCTTTTCAAAAATTCTTGGGATCTTCTCAACAACAGCTTCTCAAAAAAAAAAAAAAAAAGAAACAAGAAAAAAACGGTTCTTATCTTTCTTCTTACTCTCTCTCAACCTAAACGGAGTTTTCCCTATTACTGTTTACAGTGCAGCTATCCTCCCAGCTCCTAGACTCAGTGTTTCAAAACATGTCTGGAACCGGGCAAAGCGAGAAGATTTGCAGTGCCCGTGCAGAATCACACCAACAGACTGAAAACATTGGAAGAGTTGGTAGCAAATCCAAGCTAGAGCGTGGCTTAGCTGTAATGCTAAGCCAAAGAAAATGACGTGACTGAACTGATAGAACATACACCAAAAAATAGCGTAGCAAGTTTCTGTCACCACTTGGTTTATTGAAGCCACAGCTATTGCATCGAGCAGAGTAAGTCACTCGTGAGTTTGTGAGAGACTTCACTGGCTATGCCACAGGGTGCGGTGGGAGCTGACGCCTGGCCTGTCGCTCCTTTCCCCTTGGTGTTTCTCCATATCTCACTGGAAATATTAATTGTGTGTTATGAAACAGTTCCAAATGTTGAAAAGAAATAATTGGAAATCCTTGACACTTCACTTCCTTTGCAATTAATGAAAATTCAACAAAATGCACTTCATAATACGGAGTGAGGGCTTAAAAGGGAGACAATGGGGTGTTTTCTGAATCATACTGTACTTCAGCTTCTTCAATGCTTTCATACCTTTTTTCCTCCAATAAACAGGCATGACTATGCTGGCATTGTTAGAACTAAAAATGATAAAGAGGATTTGTTTCAAGAGCAAAAGAAGCATGGAAACTAAACTTTTTTTGGAGAAGTAGTTTGTGTAGGTAGGACTGGTAATTCTCAATGTTATTGTATTTATTCATTTTCGTGTGAGAAGCACTGCACTTGGAGTAAAGAGAAAATATTTCTATTGCCCTACAATTTGGATATGCTTGACTGTATGATTATAGTCAACATTTTGAAATTTGAATGTTTAAAATTGTCAGAGTTGAGAGAAATTTTTGTCCTGGTACCTCTTTTCTTTCCACATTCTGCTCAATTTCATGGACTTTTGTGGTCAAGTATTCAGAGTAAAGCAGGTCAGCATTTTTTTCCCAAGCACATTCTCCACTTCTCAATTAACCATATCACAGATTAAGTATATTCCATGCTACAGCTCTTAGTACTGCCAAAGAGATGCCTACTAACACTCTCACGTATTACCAGGAGCAAAGGCAGTAGCACAAAAGCTGGACTGAATGCTGCAACAGAAGGACTGGTGTGGTACAAGAACCATATCTTCAAAATGCGTTCTATAGAGAAGAGCCAAAACTGAGGTTTGGGTTTTTTTTATTTTTCAGTCATAACAGCAAATAGCATTAAAGGTGGGATTCAACTCACAGTTTTAGAAATTTTAAGTGTCTACATGTGGGGACCTAAGCTCCCACTATAATCAAACTGTGCCAATGTTCACACCAAAACCTAGAGAGCTTCTCAGGTCCCCCTAAAGAAACTCCTTGCATGAATAAGGTAGATGACAGTTTACAAATTTTTACATTTTTCAACTGAGAGTGTGGTCTTTGCCTTCACTGGAGGGTAGGCTTGCCCCCGGGACCCTGCGGTGCACTGTGCTACCTCTCCCTGCAAACTCAGGCAGTCTATCCTCTTCCAAAAAGCCTCTCCTTCCTAACATCAAACCAGGTTCTCACAAACAGGTCTGCAGTCCTATAATGAGATCAGACAAGCTTTCTGTGGAAACGAGATTAATTGTTAACTTTGCCATCTTTTACATGCTGCTAACTGGAATTGGTATTTAAATAAATCCTCTCTTGTTACTGAAGAGTTATTTTATACGGGTAAAAGTGTCAATGCCTCAGAAGGTCCTGTTGTGAAAACATTTACCACTTCCTCCTTTACTTACCAGCCACAGTAAAACTCATCACATAGGTTTTGTTTCTTCCAGTAGCTACGCAGCGGTACGTTGCAAAGTCAGAGGCTGTAAAGTTTTGAATGACAATCGTGGAGTTTGCCTGATCAGAGCAATCCACCAGTGTACGCTCTTTGAAATCGGAACCAAAGCTTCGCTTTCCTGACGAGTTGCACAGAACAACGATATCGACCCGATCTGCTTTAATCCTTTCCCACATCACTTGCTGCACTGAATCTCCAATTTTATAAGGGCAAGTAAAAGCAACATTTCCTCCTGGCTTGGTAAACACGGGATTATTTTGTTTCTCAGATACTTCAAAAGCATCTGTTGAAAAACACAAATATAAACAAAGAAAACCTGCTTATAATTCATTCAAGGGAAGTTTAGTATCAACAATTCTTGCATGGCAAATATGAGTGAAATTGACTTACAGCAGAAAGATATTCATTTGAAATATTGAAAATTATCATTTATAGTTATCTCTGTATTTTTGTGCACATTTAGACAAAACACTCTATGGAACTGTGAGGCTGCGATGACATTGCAAAAAGGCTATTTTTATACATTTTGAGTACATGCATGTTTTAGTAACAGTTTCAGCAAATATTCAACAGCATAAATTATGGGGCCAGTCTAATTAAATTTGTGATAGTCTTGTTCTGCTTTCATGCTAATTATTACAAGAAAATGGTTTGATGTGACCCTCAGGACATGCATTAGTAAATTATATTTAAAGACATTCCAGCCTATGAACTACAATTCTCCCATTCACAAACCTCACCATTTGAATGAAGAAATTCTTATCCATTCCTATACTCTACTTGGGAAAAACCTCTGTGATAGTCAGTCAGGCTGTGGTATGAAAGGAGACTTCCAGACAAATTCAAGACTTCCACCACATATAAACCATAGGTAGATCTTAAATAATTTTGACTGAAATTCCCCTGCTCTGAGTTACTGTTTTCAGTAATAGAATTCACTGTTTACACATTAAGAAAAAAAAATTTACAAAATCAGTAGAAAGATTGTCAGTGTTTCTGATATTCAGAGCATTCAATAGCCACTTGGTTTCTAAAGTCAGCTTTGTAATACCTATATCTTATAAGTTAGGACTGGCATTGTCGACTTTTTGAAGACTTCAATGTTGAAAAAGATTAATGATCAGTCTGCTTTTCCTACACTGTGGAAGGACTGATCTTTCAAGCTCTTCAATGAGTTTCTTTTTTTATTAGAAGTCTTTAAGTCAAAAAATGTCACTGCTATATATTTTTAATGTGTTTACCTCTATCTATCGCAACCACTGGAAGCAGAGACAGAAAATTAAAATTGCATAGGAAAAATGTCAGTCATTAAATGCATCAAAATCTGTATATATAAAAAAAAAAAAAATTAAAATGAAACTGTAGCCAGATTCATGGGATGGTTGCAGTAGCATGCTGGGTGGAACTGAATACACTGTAGGACTGAGCTAGATTTAGATCCTCCTTGATATAACATTTTTATTGAAAATCTAGAGCAAAAATGCTGGTAAACTGTATTGCTTTGGATGCTGGTAGTGCCAGGGTTGTCAAAATCATAGGTACTGGAGAAATCATTAATACAGGGTGGCCTAGCTCACCTCCTAAGCTAGGTGCAAAGAGTAGTAGGATTTCACGTGGGCAAGTATACTACCCTAAATCTAGGAATAAGTGATTCTATTCATGTTGACGGGATGGAAACTTCATTGTGGAAGTCTGTGCCTTCTGAGACTTGTGCAGTCTCTGTGAAATGGTGAATGAAAAAGTCTAGCCTGCAATTTTTTTATCAATGGACCACAGCACAGAAAAATTACATTCCTTCTGTCTTTGGAGACCAGAAGTATGATTAAAACACTGAAATGCTGAAAGACAAAAGGAACTGGGTCTAATGAATTTACCTAAAAAAAATTAATTAAGAACTTGAAGATCCATGTAGACTGCAATCAAGGGGACAGAAAGTTAATGACAGACAAGGACAGAAGAGAGAGAAATTCACTAAACTAAACAGAAGGTACAACACAGTGAAGGTAATTAACTCCTTGAACAGCTTGCCAAAGACAGCTAAATTTCTGTTACTGAAGATGACTGCCAAGGCTGGATAATCATTTAAGATATCATGCTAGTTCCAGCAAGAACTGACTCATGGAAGCCTAAGTATTATTCAAATTAGACTGAATGACTACTATGATGGGACTCTACACTTGCAAAATATATTCCTTGAAGTGCAGTCCCTCAAAAGTCACTACATTAGAACAGATAATTTTTTTATATCTAGCAGATTCAGATCTGCAGATTCAGATTCAGATCTGCTAGGGAAGAGGGGTAAATGAAAAGGTGATTGAAATCAATTCTCTCCCTTGCACATCATATGCTTAGAGTTCCGTTCCTTTGCTCCTGTCCCACTTTTCAGACCACTAGCTTCCAGGAACTGCCTGCTTCACAATAAACCACACATTCTTCCTCAAGAAGTCTTGTCTTCTTCATTGTGCAGTCTTTGCTGTCTTCTGCTATGAGCAAGCCCAACTGCTCCCCACGTTCTCCTTAGGAGCCTTGAAGTCTACCCCTCTGCTCCTGGGTCCATCCTCGCTGTCCTATTCATTTCATGCCAATGCCACCCTGAATTCCAGGTGTTTCACCTATCTAAATGTGCATATTAGGGAAAGTATGTGTATGATGATGCTACCTCCCACCTTCCGGAGGATTCCCATCAGACCCAAAGGGCAGCCAACCAGGGCTATCTAACAACCAGCCTTTTTTCCCTGCCGCTCTGCTGTACATTTGCTAGAAAAAAGTACGTTATACATATGGTGAACTGTGAATACATAAAACATTTTTCACCAAATCATGAAAATCCCTTGCCTTATAATTTATTAGTTAACTTTGTGTGTTATATTTGCCAAACAATATATCCCAATTTCCCGATAATATAATACTACAGCAGAGTGTAGTATACTGTAATAGGTACATTACAAAGCTAAGGTTGCCTTGCAAATTCAGTGAAGAATTTCCACGTACAAATCTTGATATATTTGTATAATTTGCTGGTATACAAATAATAAATCATATGTTACTAGTGAGAACTATGTACAAGCAGTCAAATCAAAATAGAAACAGTTTTGAGATTCTTGGCCACTGTACATTCTATCATAACCATTTTCAAACACACTTCATGACACATTTTATTTTTTTGCTTTGCATGTGTAGTTTACTTGACAGTATGCAGCAACATTCAACTATTTTCACTCTTGATGAAAGATGTAAATCTCTCCCCTTCTTACAACATGATGCCTTGTACAACTTAAATGCTTATGTAAGGCACAAGCAGTGGAGACTCAGGCCTACGTAGTTCTAATTAAATCTTCCAAGTACACAAAGTGTTCCAGGCTTTTGTTTCAAGCAATTGTCCCATTTTATTTTGACACCAGCATCAGCATAGCTCTTTCATCCTCCCTCTCCTCTGTTCAACCACTTTCTTTATTTAGCACCTTTCTGAACACAGTTTCTTTGCTTTCAGCCTGGTACGTGCAGGATGAGAACCTCCCGCTCTGAGAAATACTTCTATGGGGGAAAAAGCACGCCCACACACCTTCACCCCTGCACACGCACAGCTCAAGGTGACACACCATGTGTGAACATTTCCGAAATGCTAAAAAAAAAAAAGATATTGTTGCATCTGATAAAAATAGATTTCCCTTGCCCACTGCTCATTCTGGCCGCTGCCACTGCTGCCTGCTCTGCCCCTGCCATGACCATGTCATCTTGCCTCCTGGACAGAAAGTAGGAGGAGGTGACAGCACTCACAGTAGGTGCATTTGCCTCTGCTAAGTAAAAAAGAAGTGCTCTGTGTTTGGTATCCTTCCTGCATCATTTTTGGCAGGATATTACCTCATCATATTTTGCAGTTATACATATTTCTATCAGCTTTAGGTCTATTAGACATTTAAAGGAGAAAAAAATGTAAGCTTTCATATTTTTAAAAAACCTAATTTTTCAATATTTTTCTTGGAAAGCAAATTTCAGAAATATAGAGGTATAAAAGTGTGCAAACCAACTTCCCAAGATTTAAAGGATCAAGCAACTAAACTCAAATTCTGCAGCAGGGAAATTGTTGAAGTTTTAAGAAATTCTCTTTGGCGGGATAATAAAATAACAGTGTAATCTTTTTTCATTCTTTCCCCCTCCTGCCCTTGCTACAAGCAATTAAAAGTCAAAAATAAATGTTATGTAAAAGTTTAGTCCCCATTCTTTTGGGTAGAAATTTTCAGACTTCCTACTTTTTCATTCTTGTCCTATCCACTTCAATTTTTTGTTGTTGGTGGTAGTTTTGTTCTTTTGGTCTCCGATAGGATTAGCTGGTTTTGTTTCTTCAGAGGAAAGTTGCTTAGATAGCTGTACTTGTTTTCAGCTAGTTTATTCATTTTTAAAGTTAGTATCTACAACATTTTAATTACTGTTCACTGCAAGTTTCACCAGTGCCAGATTTATAATTTTACACAAGGTTCCAGAGTTTCACTCTGGACTACACATGAATCTCATGCATTCCTCCTGGTTTAAAACCATATACAAAGAAAACTGAATATTCATACTTCGATATCAGTTCTGCAACTTCAGACAGGCAAAATTCAGCACAGTAAAATAAAATGCATTGAAACACTCTTCTGGCTTAGCATGTTTCTGCATCTCTGTTGAGGCTTAGAGCTTAGCAGAGGTTAAGTACTACTAGA
Source organism: Harpia harpyja (assembly GCF_026419915.1). Classification (NCBI taxonomy): domain Eukaryota; kingdom Metazoa; phylum Chordata; class Aves; order Accipitriformes; family Accipitridae; genus Harpia; species Harpia harpyja. The sequence goes on along the minus strand of NC_068944.1, from coordinate 15,276,401 downwards.
GCTGGTTTTATACAAAAAGAGGGTTACATCAGCTGCTGCAGGCAAGCACACACACTGCCGAGCAACAAACGCAGGGAGTCACAGCTACCCTCAGCCATCCCAGCACACAGACATTTTCCATGTGCTCCCAGGTACCACAAGGTCAGGACAAGCTCAAACTGTTCAGGCTGTTGGTAACAGAGCTACCTTCAAAGTAGCTACCCTTAGGAAGTAATGCTCTCCATCAGAAATAACTAATGACCTTAGCAGACTTTTCAAAACTGCAAAGCTAACCTAGCTCTACAGCAGAGATGGGTTCCCAGGTCCCACTTGGTTTGCTGAAGCTCTGCGTACAAACACAATCTTCTTCCGCTGCTTATAGTAAGAAGTGACAAAATAAATTGCAGATGAAAAGGAGGCTTAAAATTTTATGGAGATGAACTTTCCCCAGGGCTGCTCTTGTCACCAAGAAAATCAACTTTCAGATGAGAAAATACTTCAAGAGTGACCCCTTCACCCTTCCTGAATAGGCTAAATATGGAATTATATTTAGCTCCTGAACTAGTGTTTTCCAACTGTATTAGCAAATACCACACAATTTTGTTGAGTTTTTAAAAAAATGGGTTTGCCCCTTTTTGGCTGAGACAGGGAAACATGGATGCATAGCTATTAAATAAGTTGGAACAGTAAAGTTCTTAATTTCTAATGAGCTACTAATGCCAGTTCTACAATCAAAATCAGAAACCAGCAGTAGTGCGGTGTTTGAAAAGAATATATTTTTCTAATAACAACTATTTGGATCATAAAAGTTAAAATGAAAGTATTTATACTCCTATACCCTTAAAACATCCCTTTAAATATATATTAAATTATATTGTGACAATTTGGTGAATCTTTCTGTATCAATTATTAATTCTGCATGATGTTAAAAACACTTGGCACGCAATTGTGATGCCAATTCCAGTTTATTTACATATATTCCATTATTCTTTGTTGTTATTTTACTCTTTTAAGCTGAACTTTAGTTACCTAGAGTGCAAGGAAAGGGAGAAGCCAGAGAGAGAGAGAAAGAGTACAGTGCTAATAAGAGTGAGAAAATCATTCTCAATTCAGCTATAAACATCCATGAACTTGCAGCAAGGAGAAAGCTGGGGAAGAAGTCATCTGATAAAAGCATATAATGCACTATGCCAGGACTCACCTGCAGGAGAGTCTTGAAGATATGAGAGGTCAGAATTTCAAATTTTCATCCTCTCCAGGAATTTCATCAGTTCAGGATGAAGGGAATTTACCAGTAATAGGAGTTCAGTGAGCAGACAGAAGGCGTGACACAGGATACTGTGCTCAGCCTTCACTTATTGTTAATGACCCATATTGTCTCACAGTGGATGAAGAGAAAAGCTATACCAAGAAATGGCATGCATGCATGTGCGTGTGTTTGTGCCTACCTGCTCATATCTTCCACGAGGCTCCTGAGGGTTGGACTTCAGGCAGAGCAGAGGATGTAATGTTTTAAGCCACACAGAAGAAAAAAGGCAGGGGAGAGGGGAAGGGAAAGGGTGTGAAAAATCAAACTGGCTCCTGAGGAGAACTATTTGAACCAATGTTTCTCAGGAGGGAAAGCCAAGGGTCCCAAGGCAATGGAGAGGGTACACACCCAAGCCGCCCAGCCCCAGAAGCGTTATAACGTCCAGGAGTGCAGCATGAGGATGCACTGTGCGAAGTTGCTGCCCTGCATCTCATATCCTAGTTATTGCTTTTAATGGATTGTTTTATGGGCTGATAATATATTGGAGAAGAGGGGAAGATACAGTTTATTTCATAAGAAGTTTGTTATGCAGCTTGGTACCAGGTAAGAAAATGGAAGAATTCAATGCATCATTAGTATTTTTTACCGAATATTTCCTTTCCATTTCTTTTTGTCCTTATTAAGTTATAAGTTATATTCCTGTCTGACAGGCCAGTTGAAAGAAAGGTTCATCATTAGAAATACAAGCAGCAGAGAGACACTGTGCAGATGGGAAAATTTCAGAACTTAAAATATTAATCACCTCAGTGATTTCCTTTAGAGTATTTGGAAGTCTAACTATCTGAATCTGTAATTCCTTTTACTCTCTGTTTTTCACCTACCTCTGTTCATTCTATAACCTAACACATATTTCCCCAAATAAAATATTATTCAGTCTGTCTTAGATAAATTAATACTCTCTCCTTAATTTTGAATATTTTAAAGCTGTCACTGTGCACTTTCCATTTTCCCCTGCAGTTGCATCCTGTAATGATTTCCAAATTCCATTATACCAAAATTTCAGCCATCACATTTACACTTTGAGAAACAAAAACCAAAATTATAAAACTCTTGGATCTGATTTACCTACTGGGTGTCACAGCAGTTATGGCTGATACTAGAGATAATACCATACTTAAGTTGAATTTCCCAGTGGTGGCTGCTGTGGCATAGAATTAGGGAATAGTAGCTGAGGAGATGAAGTATTTTTGGCTTATAGAGGTAGGGGAATACTTGCCCCCCCCCCAACCCCGGCAAAGTTTTTTAACCAACTAGATTCAACTCCAGGTCAGTTTTGGCTTTTCTAACTGCACCCATTCATGCTTGGACAGTGTTTCAAGGTTCATTCCAGGTCAACTGTCCCTGCTTGCATCGCGTCCATGCTTCCTTTTCATGTTTGAGTTTAGTCAGGAGCTTCTTGTTTATCCATGCAGGCCTTCTGGCATTTTTGCTTGATTTCCTGCTTGTCTGGATGGACCATTGGAGGAGGTTTTCCTTGAAAATCTTCTCTCCATCACCCTTGGGATTCTTCCAATAAGATCTCTTAATGGGCCAAAGTCTGGTCTTTTGAAGCCCAAGGTTGTGATCCTGCTTTTTTCTTTTATCCCCTTCTCTTGGGATCATGAACTCTACTATGCAGCGAAGGTTGCCACTGATCTTCACCCCAACAAGTTCTTCCTTCTCTGTAAGTCTGAGGTTGAGCAGACTGCCTCCTCTCTTCAGCTACTTAATCACCTGAGCGAGGAAGTTATCATCAATGCACTCCAGAAGACTACCAGATTGATTGTGCTGTGCTGCATTGCTCCTCTACAGATACCAGGTGGTTGAACTCTCCCCTGAGGACCACAGAATGTGAAGCTTCTTCCAGTTGTCTGATGGAGGCCTCATTTATATCAGGCCTGATCACCCTGATCAGGCAGGCAGTAGCAGACACCCATCACAACCACAATGTCACCTATGTTAATCTGCCTGCTAATCCTGACCCATAAGCTCTCAGCTGGCTCACGATTCATTCCAAGGCAGAACTTCTTGTGTTCCCACTGCTCTCTCACATAAAGGACAACTCTCCTTCCCTTCCATCCCAGCCTGTCCTTCCTAAAGAGCCTGTATCCAGCCATTGCAGCACTCCAGTCATGTGAGCTATCCCACCATGTCTCTGTGATCCCAATGAGATTGTAGACCTGCAACTGCACATGGAGCTCTGATTCCTTGTTTGATGCCCATGCTATGTTCACTGGTGTACAGACACTTCATATGGTCATCCAGTCATGCTGATTTCCCAGAAAAGGTATGAGAGCTTCCCCACAATGTGCCCCCTCAGCATTTCCTTATTTGTGTGGACATACTTGGAATGGTCACCCCTGTGCCCTGATTTGTTGTTTTCAAGGTGTTTCCTGTCCATATAATCCCACACCATTTGCTTGTCAGCCCAGTCCACTTCCTCGCTCACTTGTGGGTTGTCATCTCACTTTACTGTTAAAGTTCCCCTCACTAGCCTGTTGGCAAGGATACTTTTTCCCCACGTGCTCAGGTGGATCCTGTCTCTTCCTAGCAGTCCTCGATCATCAAAAAGGGTCCATGATAATAAAATGTAACACCTTGTTGTTGACACCAGCCATGCAACTGGGTCTTGATCCACAGAATCCACCTTCTCTTCCCACAGCTTTTCCCTTCTTCATCAGGATCAAGGAGATACCACCTAAGCCGCCCATGTCCTTGTCCGCCACCTCCAGCACCATGTAGTCATGCCTGATGTGCTCCAGGTCTCTCCTGGCCTCGTCTTTGGTGTATGTGTGGAAAAGCAGCAGGGCTTAGGAGTCTGAGGACTGGGCAAGCCTTGGCAGTCTCTCTGCAGCATCCTAGAGTCTACCCTGGCAAGCAGCAAATCTCCCCAGACAGCAGGTTGGGTCAGCAGATGAACAGATGTGAAGTGAGTCATCTCCAAATTATCACACAACAGCAAAACAGTTAATAGCTATAGTATCCAGCTGACATGCAATGCATGTTCATCGAAACAATGCTCACAGGGAACATATAAAACAACCCTTCTAATTTTATCTTGCTTTGGTAAAAACACAGCAGTCCTCATGGGTACTGTTACATTTTTTTCCTTAACATAGCATATTCTGACGCAAACAAAGTAACCAAGAGTACATAACAGCATCATTATTCTTAGTAACTAACTGAACATTCAAAACGGTAAGGAGTAAAAAGAAGAAAAGAGGAAAAAAAAAGTCAAAAAATCCCCAGTGCTGAATAAAAGGATCTGGATGCTCTGATTGCTAGCCAAATAGAATCAAAAATGGTATCACATTGTCTATTTCCAGACAAAAGACAAGTTTTCTTAGGTATGTCAACAGAGAGTCATATACAAGACAAAGGATGCATTTTTCTGCTTCATTTAGCAATGGTTAAGACCTTAGATGGAAAATGGTGTTTCATTCTACATATCTTATTTTAATAAGGTTGTATACAAACTGAAGAAAATTCTGATGAGAACAAGAATGATGACATTTAGAATCATGAACTAAGTAGAAAAGTTAAAAGAACTGTGTTTGTTTAGTACAGAGGGCTGACTGAAGACTGGCAACATGAGAATCTTCCTCTTTATTTTCAAAGACGGCCTACAGTGAATAAACTCAGTATTAAACAAGAGATATCTAGGTTAGATATAATGGGGAAAAAAATCTGCTTGCAAGGCTGGTTAAGCACTAGAATGACTACACAAGAGTGTTATGCATGTGTTTCCAACATGGGAATCAGTCAGGGATGATACAGATACACTTATCCTGCCTCAGGACACAGAGATGGATGAGATTAATTTGGAATGTCTCTTCCAGCCTGAGTTTTCCACAATTCTGTAATTCCTTCTGATGTAAGCTTTTCCTTCAGAAAGGAAAAGGTGATATCTGCTCTGCTCCCAACAGGTCTGGTTTGGTTTTTTTTCCCTAGCCTTTTATACTGAAGGGGCATCCAATCCTTAGTTCATCACAGAAGATAAAAAGTAAGAAAAGCAGCATTTAACAGGTCAATAATCACAGCAGAGGTGTGAAAAAGGCAGCTTCACTTGCCTCCATCCTCTTGCTTTCTAATTAGGTGCTGACAATGTCGTTGTCACTGTGTAAGATGTAGAGATAGTTCTTGCTCTGGGGAGCTCAGAGTCTAAGAGCCAAAGAATGAAGATCCCTCAGGATTAGTTCTTGCTTCCATGTGCTTTAAAGGGCTGATAATTTTTCACTGTAGACCTATGAATCACATTCTAAATTGAGACAGAGATAAATAGAAAGCAAGCTATTTCAGGTGAATAGGGACTTGAAAAAAATCTATGGAATGTGCTGCTTTTGGCAGGCAGAAGAACATTAATATAGAAGTAAGTGCTGAGTGGCGTGGATATCATCACACTAGCTAAGAATAGAAAAGCTCTGTCTCTGCTATCACAGAAGAGGTTGATCACTCTATTTAAAATACAGGAGTACTTCATGGTACATCTGGCATTTAAATACTCTATTAATGAATTTCCATTCTTATTCAGAGTTGCTAGCAAAACATATCCCCTGAGCAAATGGTCCATTGTCACTGATTGACAGAAACACAAATTTACTCATGAATTAAAAAAAAAAATAAAATATAACAGTTTCCAATCATATAACAGAAAAAAAAAAAAACCAAAAAAAACCCAAACCAGACCAACCAATCGTGCAACTGCATAATTCACGTTATGGATGTAAAAGTCACTACGAACATCAGAAGAATATTTCCCATTGTATTCAGAGCATAGCATGGGAATTTTTAAGTCAAACTAGACTATTTTAACACCTAAGTGAAATAAAACTGCTAAGAAAATAAACAAATACAAAAAATATTTCAAAATATACAGAAATTCATGTTAGAATTCAACAGTTTTGAAAGGCAAATAAACAAACACAGGACAAAAATAATCCAGGTAATTTTAACTATCTTTGTTCTTTACGTAAATAAACATACAGCACTGCTCTGCCATAAAGGCCAGGTTTTGTTTAAACAGTTTAAATATCACATAATTCTTCACTGCTGAAGACTTTTAACATTCTATCTAGATGTGTAGCAAAGGCATAGTGTATAGGAGTAGAACAATATTAGTTTGTAATCTTTCTAATTTTGTTTATTATATTCTATATTTTAAGTTAAATTTGCATTGTAAATTTGTCCATTGAGTATTTTAAGATTACTGATCCAACTTTAACTGAGTTCTGCATCACAAAGCTCTTCACAAGTTAATTTACTTTGCTTCTAAGACAGTTTTTGCCTACGCTCAATCATCTCTGATTCTGTTAAATCTAAAATAATCAATATTATAACTACACATTTCAATGGAAACTCAAAAACTCTTAATTCAGGGATTTTGATGCAATGCAACCTAGAGAACTAACTATTAATAAGACCAAGTGGTTTGGGAGGATGTGTGAAGCACATGAAGCCAGATGTACTTATCAGTACTTCTTAAGGCAGAATGAATCAGAGGATAGTTTGTAGTTGCGTAGGAAGCATCAATACAGTGGTCTGGTAGTGTGAAAAGTATTGCACTGAACTGCAGCTGACAAAGAAATGCCTCATACTTTCATAAGAGCAAGACAGAAAGGGGCAAAATTATCATTATGGGCAATGACAATACAAAGCGATCACCAAGTAGTAATGGCACATCGGGTATCATCACAGATATGAGAGTGCAATAGGAAAAACATTTTACATAGTGTCTATATAGGAAGCCTAAACTAAACCCATTAAGATCAACAAAGTATTGGACCTCAAAGACATTTTAAATGTAAATTATCACTAATTTATTTTGCCAGGTTGTGAACAAGACAGAAATACACTTCAGATTTACACACTACACTTAAGTTCTTGATATACAGATATTAATGGAAATCATATTTTGAACCAAATATTTGTCTATTGGTCTTGTCTTAACCTTTCCTGCTGATATATCCTCATTATAATACTCCGTGGAGTCAAGAATGGCTGAAAAAGAACAGACAAAACTAAGAACTTAAAGGCAGATATGCATGACACGGTGACAGGACCAGACCTTAATTTCTGTTGAATAAATAGTGAAGAGGCCAGAATAATTCCTTACACTCTTTTTCTGTGAATTAATACTTTATTCAAACTTTAAAAAAATCCCTTCAAAGATGGGTAACTGTTGTACTGATGGATTTAACTGAAGAGAGAAGAACCAAAGGACTAAAGACAGGTCTGGAAAAGGATCAAGTAAACAACTGGATCCATGTCTCAAGTGGCCGTAGGTAAACAAAGATCTGGACAAACCAGAAAAAGACAAAGGATATAGTATGAAGGAAAAATGAATTTTGCCAATACCTCTTCCAATTCCTTTGTAAAATAAAGTCATCCAAGTATCCATTCCAAAGTGCTAGAGACTGGAAACATATCCTTTCCCTGTGTACATTTCTTTGCAAAAGTTTATCATTTAAAGAAAAAGAAAGAAAGATTGCAGAATTCCTGCTGCTGCTTTGCTGTTGTTCAGTACATGGCTGGCAATTGGCAAAATGACAGAGCCAAGTACTGTGTTTTGAGTGGCCACCTGGGATGACAGTTAAACATGCACCTCTGTACACACCTGCCCGATGGACTGACCGAGTACACTGCTCTCTCAAGGCTCTTTCATTTGAAAGTAAAATTACAACACCTGCAGCTTCAAATTGTTTCTCTTCCAGGCAAGTGTATGAAATAACATATTTTGGACAATCAACAATTCCTGCGTGATGTCTCCAACTCTAATGCTTCCTCTGTTAGTGGTGACTTCGCTCTCTGCTCCTCACATTTTATACTGCACTCAAAATCAGTCTTCAGACATACATCTCTAAGCACTGTATATAAGAAACTGCAGATCATCCTTAAACTGTTCATTAAGAAAGGTGAAATAAAACTACTGGCTATTCCTACATAATCGTTACATCTTATCAAAAAATGCCCAAGGAATTTTCTCTGAAAGTATGAGTTTTGTTTGCTTAGTGCAGGAGTATTTGTGACTCATAAAATGTCAGAACATTAAGGGGGAAAAAAAAAAATCCCTTGAATTCAGTTCTGAGAACTGTTGGATATATGCTCACACTACAGGAAAAAAAGAAGGAACAGCTTCACCCAGCTGGCAAGTATCTTCCTGTGGGGTAACTAGACTATTCTTTGCCAATATAGTCATGTGTAACAGTGGCAAAACATACTCTCAAGTTCTTCGCAGTTATGGTACAGAACTTCAGCACTGCATCCACTTGTAAGAATATCCTGTAGCTACATAACATGTGAAGTTTCCAGTATAATATCCTGAGTATTATTGCTTTTCTGTCAATATGTTTCAGTAATGGCCAATAAAGAAAGCATGGATAACATTGTACAGTCTGCAAGAGTTCTTTCTCACCTATTTTGTAGATGTCATAGGAAATCTTTAGCTAAATTTTAAGGCAAAAATAAAAAAATATGTCCTAACATTTTTATTACATATTCTGATACAGCCCCAGGAGTAAGCTGAGACCACATCTAGTAAAAAAAAAAAAAAAAATCAATTACTGCAATATTTACATTAAAAAATTGATATAAGTGGTGATTTATCACCACTCTAGGGTCTTCCATCTGCCAGTGATGCAATGAGGATAGTACACCACGAAAAGACCTCTGCAATGAGAGCTATAACCTCCTCTGCTCAGATCCTTATGACAGCTCAGCCATTGCTTATCCAAGATTAATCTTTTTTCTTTTTTTTTTTTTTTTTTTACTCTTGTCCCTGATTGAAAAAGAATCACGTTCACCTCACCCAGACTATGGTGGGGTGAACTGCTGTTCTGTGACCAGAGACTAAGCCAGGAGCAGAGTCCTAAAGAGAGTTTCTCCAGTATTATTTTGTCACCTCATACACTGCAATCCAGTTGTGATCTTTTATTCACTCAGTAGCATCTTTAATCACATATGAAAGAGTGTAACCACAGTGAACCTTTTATTTATAAAGACACCTTTACTCTAAAGGGAAAGAGATAGGGATGTTGTTGAAATACTAGTAAAAAGACACGTGCTTAATGCTTTTCAAATACTTGACTTTTTTCTTCTCTTTCTGTGTTTTTGTTTAGAAAAGCAAGTCATGATCCCCAAACATTTTTAACTGCTTGATCTTGTAGTGTCGGGGTCTTGTTAACAACTGAGTTGCTAGATCTAATGACACTAGTGTAACTGTTAGACACTGCCTGAAATATTTACCCATTAAGCATCAGCACTTGAGGCTTCAAACTATGCAAATGAAAAATGTTGCAAATCAGAATCATACCAATTTTACTCACTTTGTATTCATAGCTTTAAAAAATTATACAAAGCACATGGGAAAGCAGAATTATACTCATGACCTCTGTTGATTACCAGGAATGAAGCACTAGAGCGACTTTGAACAGTTTGAGTGCAGAAACAGTCATTGTTTTGCAAGCCAGCAAAAGTTAATCCTAGATACTTAAATATATGATATCCAAATATATTTGGATATTTGATATCCAAATTTATGTAACTGCCAGCAGATATAATTGCCATGTGAAGAACATTTCACCTTATACTTTAATCTCGTTAAGGATCTCCATCATGAATATAATGCCATATGGCATTATTTCCATTTATTTCCGCTATTTCCTTTCAATGGAAATTCTGAAAGCCAATCATATATTCTATATCTAGATTCTGTTGCCAGCTTTCATTGAGGTATGCACTACAGATTCCTCAATGGCGTACTTATGTGCTTAAGTTGGTGCAGGAATGTCTCTGGGTCCCACAGTAACAGGTCAGTATACATAAATCCCGACAATTTTCAGTGTCCTGGTAGCGCAAAGTAAATTATAAACCAGGCTTCAGTTTTGATTGACACAAAAACCTTAATAATAACTTAACTTCATCTGTGCCAATTTACTAGAGCAAGCTTAAGTTTCATGTTGAATATTATGTGTCCACAAAGTTGCATCCATTTAAAGATAGATAGAATTTAGTCAACCAATCTTTAAAACTAAAACCACAAATTGCAAAGCATTAGACATCATGCAATTCCCTAACAAAAAACCAAACAAACAAAAAAAAAATTAGTCTATTAAATGTTTGTTGATTAACTGTTAGAAGAAATGGATTTTGCAGTAAGTTGTTTATTTGTCTGGAGCACTGTAGGTAAATTAATGCTTTTAGAAAAGTAATGTCTATTGGGAATAAATAAATTATAAATCCTAACCAAAGAAAACTGTGTAATTGGAAAAAAGTTCTAATTACCTATAAAATGATCTTTCTAGTATGTTGGCCGGATTTCTTTATTCCAGTGAACATCAGATTCCTTAAAAAACACTTCATATTCAGCACCTCAACTAGTTGTGTATATTAATCCTACAGAACAAGATCCATGTACAGTGAAATTATGAGACTAACGCTCAGCTTTTTCAATGCTCTTTCTCTGGTGCAGAATAAAAAAACTTTAAAGATGAACATCAGTGTCCTAATTTTACAGGTTGGAAGACAAAGAAATAAAAATATATATATAGTGTCAGCAGCAAGCTAAAATACAGGCTGCATGGAAGTGAAATTGAAGTTTACTGTTTATTTAATCAAAGCAAGATGTCATCCAGGGAGTTTAGAATAGTTAGTACTGATGAAGGTGCTAGCAAAGCCTGACTGATAACAGCTCTACTATGACTACTACCTAAATAAATATCTTCTCTAAACTCTGGTTTAAGAATATATTTAATTTGCAGTGTAGATTGACATTGTAATATCTCGTCGTCACTTCATTCTCTTCAGATCAGTGTTTATAAGGATCACGTTTATACACATCTATCAAGAGCTGAACAGGATTGTTCTCAGAAACCTTGATTCTCTAAATGAAAAAGGATTAATTTCTTTTCAACATTATTATCTCCCTCCATAGTAGGATTAAATTGATATACCTGAAAAATGGGGGGTTTGCTGTTGGTTTAGGTTTCTGGTTTAGCGTGCTCAAACCAGGAGAGAAATCCTACACACTGAGAATGCCGAATCGCACAGTATCGTTTAAAAAAAACATTCCTCTGATAACTGATCCACTTTTTGTGTGGCTTACAGCGTGCTGAAATCTGTAAGTGGATTGCCTAATAAAGGTATGGGATGGAAGGGTAACATCCCACAGGGAAGTGACTGCCCTGTTTCCTGCATCATTTCAGATTAACCCTAGCCAATACCTTCAGGAGCAGACACCCAAGAACAGTACTGCCTGGGCCAGGAAAAGGACTAAATGAGCTTGCAGATCTCTACTGCATCTAACTTCTAGGATTTTATAGCAAATGAACCCACTGTCAATGAGGGCTCAGCACCGCCAGAGCTCAGGTTGGACTGAAGCAAATGAGATCTGGTTTGCCTGTACCTTTTTGTAAACAGCAGCCTGCATTTCCAGATCTTGGCTTATCTGAATGCAACCAAAAAGTATGTGTCTAATGCCTACACACACACACACACACACACACACACACCCCCCGCACACACACACACCCCCCCCACCCCCAGCTCAGCTCTTTCACTGGCAGGACATTCTCTACATGTGAATGACTGGGAATTGTATGGCTAAGCTGATGTGCCACACAGGGGAAAGTAATTTAAATTCCAAACTATCTTATCTAACTAAACAACCCACGGAGAGAGATTTGGTTTTGTTTTTCAAAATCAGGGCAATAATTTGTGTGTGGCTTAATTTCTGATTTGATGAGCAGCAACGTTTACTGACAAAAAGCTAGCAGAGACAGGAAGACAGACTGGGATTCCTATTTCATGAGTGCCATCAACAAATGAGCTGGCTAAAATCAAGTTTCAAAAACCTTCAGTGGTGCAGGCAGGAACAATCTGCCTTGAATTTTTGAAGTTTAAATATCTCCTCCTAGAGTCAGGTCCACTGTTTCATTGTAACATTGAAATCACAGAAGTGTAAATAAAATAAGGTTGAAATGAAGACTCAGAAGGATCAGGCTAGGAAAAGAACTGTTATTTTTATCTTCTGGTCTTTCAAATGCTAGGAACTAAGTTTTCCTTTCAACCCATTCTTTCCTAGCTGGGAAATACAATAAAATATTGAACGGAGTCTATTTTCACTCTGGAGAATGGGAAAGAGGAACAGATTCTTTCTACATTCACAATATCAAAACAACAAACCAATAAGCAAAACTAGTTATCTTTTGAAGGCTAGTCTATTGTATGTACATAATGATCTTCTGAGGACTTCTCTCCTATCAGAGAAGCTTGGTAATTTGCATCAGAGTTGTCAGTTGCTGAATACTGAATAGGTATGCATGGAAAAATACCAGAAAAGGGTTCTTTCTTCTCTTACTCATAGAGCTGGAAAAGAAACCAAATCGAATGAGTGGTCAGGTAATTACAGAGCCTTTGGAAAGTACATGGACAGCTACACAGAAAGTACATGGGCATAGCTGGACCTTTTTCTCTCCTTCTTCCCTTTTCCATCTTTAAAAAAGTCTCCTTTTAAAGAAAAGGTCTTGTCTTTTTCCTTCATTTAAACTTCCCTACTTCCCTCCCTTTTGTTGCCACACCATTCCTAAATGGTTATTTTGTTCCTGACAAAGCAAGCACAGAAGAGCTTCCAGAAAAAAAAGAAAATCCTATTTTCAGACCAGAAATGCCCTCACCATATAACATAATAATAAAAATACGGTACTGTCCATGGGTAGTTACAAGGTTCATCCATGTAGTTTCATGGGTAGTTGCAATTTCATCCCCTGAAGAGATCCTACAGCCAGTTGAAATGCTATGAGAACCTGAGCCCAATGGAAATGTCACTGTTGCAATGACTATTAGTACCTGAAGTCTGCCATGTAATACATTGCTGCTGTGACTTCTGTCTCCTTCATTTCCCCAGCTTACTTCCCACTTCTCTTAAAATGACCTTTTGTCAAAATAATATAATTATTTTCTGTCATGCTAGTTCTTTTCCCCAAATTACTCCATTTCTGCATGCTATATAATTGAAAATAAAAAATTACAACACCAGGTACTCCCTAAATTGACATGGATTTCTGTTTTGCATATATCAGAAGACTAAAAAACAATGAGAGATTTACTTACCTGGCTGAATAATTTCTATTACCTTTTCCCAAATTCCATCTGGGTAAGTTACAATGGAGCAAAAGTAAAGACCAACATCCTCCAAAGTGCTCTTGATGAAGGATAAGGACTTATCTTCCCTGGAAGCATTTTCAAAATAAATTCTTCCATTGTATTTGTCTTCAATATGTATGCCGTACATTGGATGCAAGACAGCTATATTTTCTTTATGAGTTACATTAAGTTTCATCCAGGATGTCTGGATTATCGTGGCTTTTTTGGGATATATGCATTCCAGTTTCACCCTCTCAGTAAGTTTTACAGTTGAATCCACAAACCTTCCTTCCACGTTGGCTAAAGCACACACAGAAATTCAGTTTCAGAATTAACATAATTGAAAATTGAATTTATAGAAGAACTCAGAAACAACTTTGGCAGCACTACAAGCAAAACACTGAAGAAAAAGTTCACTAAAAACAAAACCCAAACTGTAGAAATTATTACTTCTAACTTGTGAGTATCATTGAACAGTTAAAATTTGCCTGAACCACACAGTAACACACTTGTGAATTGCGATCGTATCTGTCATGATGTGATTAAAAAAAAGAAAGATGTTAGCTAGGAATAAGAAAGCAACCTTACTTCCACAAAGCTGGAGAACAACAATAAGGAGAGCCGCGTGGTCCATCTCAAAGAACACTGGAATCAGTGACTGCAGTGCAACATGGTTTTATTCAATCTCTGCGCACCACGTACCCTTCTTACAGGATGTTTTTACATTTGATATATGAAAAACATCATGTGCTTTTTACTTTCACATTCTAAGAAACACCAAGTTTGAGGTCTCGGTGCAGTTGCATCAGAAAGAGTCTAAATTCCTGTCAAAGTCCACCTCAGAGTAAAGTTTTCATTACTAGTGAATCTCTAGCAATATGCATGAATACTATGATAATTGATGAAGCAGGGATCTTTAGGTTTCATCAGCAGAAGCAAACAGAATTCTTCCATGCCACGTATCCAAAAGCAACAAATTTTTCCATTTTTCTGACACTGCAGTTCAACATTTATCTATTATTCAGGGAGTATAAAATCTAAAGAGAAGATAAAACAGTTCTTATATATTAGAGGTCATAATTCTGTAACTAGTTATAAAAGTAATGTCTTAAGGTCTGAGAATTTATTTCTGATAACATGTCATGAGATAGTATTTTAAGATCAGAATTATGCAGCTTGAAAACTGTTGTTCAAAGGTGTAAGGATCCTGGGTATTCATAAGTCATGTTGGAATTTGTTAAAACAAGCCACACTTACATTTTTTATAGATTTTTCTCAGGACAGCTGCAACCATTTTCGTACCTCAGCAGACCATAGTTTTATGGAGCTGCTTAAAATTGGAACAATATGATTGATTTGAAGTCAAAACTAAGCTTGAATCAACTGGTTAAAATTCTCAAATGAATAAACAAATGTAACTTGAACTAAAGCTGATAACAGAAATTAATATTTCAGGTGAGTAATAGCCTGAATAAGCTTGAGCAGGACTTAGCATTAGATCTGTTTAAAACACCTTCCGCAATGCAACAACTTGTCTGGAAACCAAAATCTGTATATATTTATCTGTATTAAGCTAGGCATGTTTTAGGATTATACAACATGTTTGCAGTGACTCCATTTTGCCACTTCCTAGTTAGATCTGTAATTCTCCATTGTTGCGGTTGCACTTATTACTACTCTACCTTGTCAATAAAAACACAATCCACCAAATGATGAAGCGATAAAAAAATTGTACTCTATACCACATTTTAACTCAGAAGGATGTACTACCTGAATGAGAGCCTGTATTTACTCTTAGAAAACAGTAAAAGGTAATAGTTATATAAATATATTAATAATAATGTGTATTTGTTAAAATTTAGAAAAAATAAAATTAGAAGGATTACTTTCCACAGTCGCTTAAACTGACATGATTCTTGTGTGTCACCTAGAACAATTTTCACTGAAGATACAAGTATTTTATTAATTTTCTTGTTCTGGAGGGCCTTCCCTTGGAAGGGAAAAAATCTGAGATTCACTGTGAAAAGGCAATAAACCTTTTTTTTTTTTCCTTTCCTCGTGATTTTTCATTTTTACAAGTGACTTCCTATATTTTCCTGTCTGAGAAATCGTGTTCACAGCTGTAGGTAAGTGCATTCGTTGTAGGTAATGTATTCCCCCTCAACAGGTATTTTTTTGTTTTATGAGGAAGTTGTATTCTTTGACTTCAGCAGATATGTCACTGACAGATCAAAAGTTCCTTGAAAAATATTATATGCAAAATCTTTTCCTAGAAACTTGAGCTTAGCCTTCCAGATGATACTTAACAAAAATGCTTCTACATAAAAATTTCTGATGATCTTGTCTCTTCATTTGTGTATTGTTTTTATTTCAATGGCTTCAATATTCTGAGAATTTCCTCAAATACTGGAACTTAACAGCAGCACAAGCTTTGAGGACTAATGAAGTTCTACAAGATGACCAGCTTCTTTTAAGCAACTTCTTGTTTTATAAGAGTAGTACTTACTTACATTTTAATTGAGCAATTGAAATTGTCCTGGCCAAACAAAAATCTGGATTCACAACATACACCTAGAAAGTCAGTAGTCCATCTGATGCTGAGTGTAAAAATCTAAATAGAAGGGAATTGAGTTGGAGACTGAGTCGTGTTTTATTTGCATTACAAAGTTATCTTTTCAAACAGATCAAAAGATTAACTTACATTTAGCTTGTCTCGGGAAACAGAATTATTACTGATAAGAAAAGCGGGAAATGGGAAGCTTCAGAAACTAAACTGCAGATTTTGTGTTGGAAAAGAAAGGATCTTGTGAGCCGAAGGGGTCCAGTTCCTGAATGCTGTGCGGCATCGTGGCCTTTAAACCCACCACACAGGATCTATATGGTTCCCACAATTACATCTTTAACCTCAGTGGCTAGCTGTTCTCAAATTACAGTTGCAAAAGAGGCAAAAAGACAAAGTATCTCTCTAGCTTGAAATATTATTCTTTATGTCCTACTACGTATGTATATAGTAGTTTACAGATGAGTGATGTTCCACAAAATCTAAAGTGGAATGAAAAAGATAAACATACGTTAATTTTTTTACTGTTATTATTACAAATTAAACTTTTTACACATCCATTTTCTTTAACTAAAGCTAAGATAAAGTACTCAGGAAGTCTCCAAATTGAAGACAAATTCCCTTAAATGAAAATTATTCTTCACTCATCTGTTTATATATATAAATTACAATTTTATTGCTCTGAATTTCATGCTCATTTCTCTCCATCTGGTATTGAAAGAAAAACAGAAGGTAAGAAATTAATGTCCAACCCCACATGGTGACTAAGTATCGATGATATAATGTTAATGTCTAAAGACATTTATTGGCTGTACAACAGACAGAGTTACTACAAATGTCAGGGCTTCTTGGTCAGCTAGTCCCAAGAACAGGGACCCTTGTCATACCTGCTGAAAAAAGCAGCCTGTAACCAGAGCATTACTGGGTCTCCCTCTAAAGGCTGCAATACAAGTCCCCTCGAGACACCAGTACGAGTTCCCTCGAGACACCTGGGCAACGCGCCTGCAAGTCACAAATCAGAAAGCTGTAGGCACTGTGAAAGTTGACTCTACTGGTACAATCTGGGAGCAGGCTCACACTTAAAGCATTATTTTTACAGAAGATGTAACCTATAAAAGGAGAAGTCCACACCGCCTCCACCCTGCCCTCCTGGGCAGCGGAGGTATCAGAGCAGGGAGTGTAAGGGAAGGTCCATCATGCAGCCCCCTCCCTTCCAGCCTCTCCTGGTACCTCTCTTACCTCCTACCTCTGGTTGTCCCTAACCCCCCAGCACTGAAAGACTGCAAAATCCACACATCTCTGATCATCTGTGGGTAAGAGACTCACAACAGCAGCAGCAGTAGCAGCAGCAGCACATCTCATGGTCGGTCACCCCATCACTTGAGCAGTTCCTTGGGCTCTGCCTCTCTGGTTCTCTGCTCACCATTCCACACAGCCTGGCTCTTCTTTCCCAGTAATCCCACTTTCTCTCTATCCTTTGAACCCCAAAGCAAAAGAAGGGAAGGCTCACAAACAAGCCATATTTAATTAATTGTTGGCTAAATGCCAATTACAGTTTGGCAACAAAAGCAGCACGGTGGAATTTTCCAGCTGAATGTACAACTGTAGGATGTGGTTTAAAAGGGAAAAAAAAACCAAACCAAACTGGAAAGAAAAAGAGCAAAAAAGATTGTGCAGCAAACACAGTGGAGATCTACAGCTTGGATTTTAATCATGACTTGAACATACATCTTCGGTGACCCTGAGTGAGTCATTTCATTTCCTGGTGCATTAATTTCCCAAACTCTAATACATAGATAATATGTAATGAATGCTGCTGTTTCAAAGCATGTCACAATAATCTCTGTAATGAGGTTTTTTAATGGAAATTGCTATAAAACTGTGAAGAATAAGACACACAACAGGGCCAGCACAATATGTTAATACCCTTTTTAATGATTCATTAGTATTTAAGATTTAATAGATAGGCCTGTAGCAATAGTGCAGAAAGAGTGGCAAATATACTTGCAAACTGCTGCTACCACCAGAAAAAAAGGCCTTGACTGTGGCAGTGCAGTGAGGCAGGAGATAGCTAAAAATGAGACTGCTCCAGGTATCACTTCTTTACCTACAAACATGACCAACTGGAAAATGATCAGGACAAAAAGCTCCTTTTGTTTCAATGAATTGTCAGTGAAGATAATGAAGTAAATGGGCTGGGAGGAGGAAGGTTTTAGCTGTTTTGCACTTAGTGTGAACATCCCTGTAGATTAGCTCTAACTCTGTAGAAGCCAGGTTAACCAGCCCAGAACAACAGTTCAGCAACAAGTGATATATATCAACTCCCTGTTTCTCTATGGATGAGGGTGGCCCTCTGCCAATGCGCTACCATCAAGGAAAATACTTTTTCCATTCAGCATTCTATGTTTCTTTAAGCAGGATGGCTGAGTGGTACAGCCGGATAAAGGCACAATAATTCAATTTGCTTTTTCCTATTCTGCATCTAATCTAATTGAACCAATAAAGTCCCCCAAATTAGATTAATCTATAGGCATGCCTGATTCAGTAACATAATGGATAGGATTCTTCAGTATGTATTCATTAACCTCAGAGGAAATGTTAATGCCCGATATTCCTTCAAGGAGAAAGAAAAAAGTTGTGAATTAAAATACCATGATATTTTGGGGATATATTGGTAAAGATGATACAGAGAGGAAAAGATAATTGAATCTAAAAGGCTTTCCCAAATGTAGAAAAGTAAAGATAATATCATCTACATACTCAAGTTCTCAATAATTTTTTATTGTTAAACATACTGGCCTCCAAGAGGCTACATTATATAAATTGTAATTCTATGATGAAATGCTTCAACCCCAGAAAATCAATCTTTGCAAGAGGATACATATTCAGGAATCTTTAGGTAAAGGACTATGTTTCTACATCTCTGGAACTGGAAAATTATTTACATTTTTGGAACTGGACCATTAACTGGGTATTCATCCTAACATAACACTGAACACCTAAATGGGTCAGGAAGATAAAGACTGCTGATGATAAAACCCACAGCTGTAATATGAAGGCTAGATAACACTAAATGTTGAGATTCAGGAAGGGTATTTTTTTCAGGGAGATTATTCATGAGGGATGGATGCCATCTTAACATAGAAAAGCTATGTTTAGTGGCAGAGTAAGCTAATGGTGAGATGTACTAATGCTATAAAGATCTGATTTAGGTAGTGAAAGAAACGCCACTGCTGAACAAATTTTGAACACCATAAAGCACTACCACTGCCGACTCTCAAGCGAAAGGTGTGTTGGTAGGAAATAACAAGGTTTGCGGTATTTTTTAAGTTCACTGTATAAGTAACATTCTTTTGATGTGTTCATAGCAGGACAGTCCACTTGTGATGACTTGCTGAATTTTAGTGAAGTTTGCGTGTCTGCATGTGAGGGGGAAATCCTTACAGCAGCCATTCGAAGTACTCCTCTGTCCATTTGAATAAAACAAAAGTCAAAAAGATGACAAAAAAGTGAACTGAAGATAATTACAAAATCAATGAAAAAAGCCAAGTTGATCTACTTAAAAAAGAGAGAGAAAACCTCAACAAATAATCCCAAGAAAATATCCAGTTAATTTATTTTCTTTATATTTTTATTTACATGATTGCTTAATGATAAAAGCTATCACCATGCCTTTTTCTTCTATCTAAACCTTTTCTGTTCAGTGATCTTGACTATAAATATCTGATACTGATTAGGTCAATAAGGTATCAAAAATGTCCTTAAAATATTTTATAAATGCTTCCACTTTTATAATAGGAAGACAGTACTGGTTCTCTGTTCACATTTTGTTGATAATTAGTCTGTGCATTTACATCCAGTAATAATATGGAAGAAAGCATTTGAAAGACATGGAAGAAACTAATTCACAAAGGAAAGTAATAAATTACATTTGAGTCTCTAAGAATTTAATGTACTAATACTGCATAGTTGACTATGCTTATTTCTTTCAGTTTAGTTCTTGTCTTCCTGTTGAAGTCTCTGATTTTACTAGTTTCCAAAAAGTGGTATTATTTGCAGAAACCTGAAAGTTTCATCTTAATGAAAGAAAAATGAAAGCAGAAAGGCTTTAAAGTTCTCACACAAATCCATTACTGGGACGGGAAATGGACCTTTCCGTTTCAGAGCACAGCCATTCTCATACACCTATTATTTTTCCTGAATTATCCTTTTCCTGGTTCAACTCTACTTTTTCTGTCCATCATGTTGCTAAAAAAACCCTGTTGAAAGTCAGTTTAAGGAAATGAATGTTGCTGGATTTTTCCTTTTGCTGGCAGTGACTTACAGAGCTGTTTCCTAAACAATACCCTCAAATGCAGCCTGGATGTGAAAACTTCCTGCAGAGGCGGTTCACTTAAGGTTGAAGCTATCCTTAATTATGGGACATTGTCAGCTCAGACGTGTCTCCAGAAAGATCTGTAACTTTTATATGGCAAAGAAGCTTATGACTTTTAAAATGGCCTTCAAAATCCAGGGAGAAAGCTAGAGAGCAAACAATGCATCTTTAACCTTTTTTGTTGATGCATCCAGGACCTGACTCAGCCTACCTTTCTCGCAAAGAAAGTTATCTCATGCATCTTCTTTTTCTTAAGCCCTTTCTGTACCCCTTTATTGAGAAAAAGCTTGGTAACCAGCAAAGTGACAGTTAATCATTTTCTGATAATGCACATCTTTTTCCTACAAGATCAACTCAAGCAGCCAAAGCTATCTTAAATCTCCCTCCTACACACAAAAAACACAAAGAAAACCAAAACCAGAGGAAACCGCCCCAAACACCAAACACCAACCCCAAGTGTCCTCTAGTTAATAGTGATGATGCATAGAAGCAGAAAATCAGGTAGCTGCTTTGTTAGCTATTTCTAGTTTGAGGACTTCTGCATACTGCTTTTTCTGTTTGAAAAAAAAGATGGGGGGGGGGGGCACTGGGCCACAGAGATGGAAGCTGCTGGTGGTGCTGGGCTGGCTGCCCCAGCGGAGGCCGGCCTCTCCCCCGCCTCGTTGCTGAGACGAGCTGGGTACAGCCAGGCATCGAGATGGAGATGGTGGAGGAAGCCACGCGCTCGCCACACAGGCGCTGGCTGGAGGAGTCAGGAGGTGGGAGATGAGGTGGGATCCCAAAGCAGGTGAGACCCACGAGCTCAGTGTCAGGCTGCCTCGCAGGCTCGGTCGGCGGTGGCGGCGGGGGGCTGCTCACCCAGGCAGAGCGGAGAGGCGAACGCGGGGTTCAGGGCAAAAATGATTTTCAAACTCTTATTTAGTCTGTCACACCTACCGGGTTTGAGATCTGACTTTTTAAATGAAGAGTTGGCTCGTTCTGGGTCATTACTTGTGTTCCAAAGAAACGCAGCCAAGTACACCTAGGTCGTACCTTGGTACGGTGGCTTCAGGGAACTGGTTGTAAATGTTGTAAGAGGTACCAGCCTAACCCAACACCTTAACCTGCCCCTCAACAGACGCATACTTCAGAACAAACAAGCAACTTCTTCCCCTACAAGTACACTGCTTAAAGATACTCAAAATGTAACCCCAAAAAACATTTGCTAGCAAACTTTTGAACAAATAACAAACTGAACTCTCCCCACTCTAGGCGGGAAAATGACCTTGGAGGAGGGATTAAGAAGGACACAGAAACTATGTAAGAACAACTACCTCCTACCAAATCTTTAAATATGTAATGAAATGGAAGAATCAACAAAATCTAAAAACAAATTTAAAATTCTGTTCTATTGTAATGAATTAAGATAATATGTTGGGTTTGGGGTTAGCTTAGGTTTTTTACCTTTACACCCCCCATATACTGATACATAGCAATTCCTCAAGTAAAAATCCCTTTCCTGCTAAAATCTAGAACAGATGTTTCTTAAGCATGCCATTGCTTTGCAGAAGTTCATTTGCTTAGGCCCAACAAAACAGTAGAGCTTTTTCAAGAAAGGTATCAGAGTCAACTGTAAATTAATGGAACCAAGGAATATCTGCTGCAATCATTTGTTTTAGTAGAAATAGCATAATTGTACCATAAACTCCTGCCTGATACACTACAACATATTACATCTGGTTTATGCTAATGTAGTTCCAAAGAAATCAATGATATTTATACTGACATAAAGCAGCGGTGAGTCATATTCTCAATTAGTCTCTTCAGTTCAAGGAGGAATATCAGAGATTTTTCTTTATTTTCCAAAATTTAGCCTGTAACTGTGTTCACTGATTTCTAAGAACCTGAAAGTTTAATTACATCTATAGGGCTTTAGAGCACCCATTACAGAATCATCACAAGTTATTTTATGAGGATTTATTTTTTACATTGAATTATTGTGACTGCATAGATCTTTTGTTACATTAATGTGTTCATAACAAGAGGCACTGATCTCTGACAGATTTTTTTTTTTTTTTAAATTATGTGTGTGATCTGTAGGAATCATAAAATGCCTGTAAAGTAGCATATCTGCTCCAAAATGGCTTATCAACTATCCTAGCATATTGATCCTAACAACTGATCAATTGAAAATATTATGCTTTTATTTTTATGGTTGGGTTCAATTCCCTTTAGTTGAAATCATGTGTGAAGCCCCTGCCAGTTTGAAATATAACCCATTTTGAACCATACAAAGTTAAAAACTGCAGATATTTCTTTACTTACAATTATGTTTTTCTATTTTTAATGGAATTTTTGTTTCTTTTTGTTAATGTGAAAGCGATTTTTTTTTAAAAGGTAGCTATCTGAGTTTATGGTGTGCAAGTGTTCAAAGGCTTAACAGAATAATCTGATGCCTTAGACGGACAGGAATCTAAGCAGATAATCCGAGGTAAACCTTGCTAGGATAATTTTAAAGAGTTTATGGACTGAATTTAGGTTGATCAGAAATAACCAGAGACCCTGGTTTTGCAGACAATTCATTCTTAAAGATAAAATGGGAGAGGGCTCCTTATGCACACACATGGCTCTCACACATACAACTTCAGGTTTTTGGGTTATTCAAGCTAATAGCCTGGATCAAGAGCTCCTAGGTCAAAATTGCATTTATCAACTTCCTTGCAGTAGTGTTTGTATCCATTGTAAACTACATTTATTTTGCAACAGGAAATCTGGATATATAGCATTACTATTTTTTGTTTGATTATTTTTCAAAGCATAAAATGAAATATACATTGTATTGTTATAGCTGTGTTTTGCGCCTGGATTCCTGGGATTGAGAGCTTTGTGTGCTGTTTTTTGTTGTTTCTGTTGTAGATGATAGTAAATCATATTTCCTGGGTATTACGTTTCAGTCTCTGTGGGCTTTTCTTTTTTCACAACTGAATCAACTGTATTTTCTATTAAGCCTGAGATGAATACATATATGTCCCCTTTCCATTTAAGTAGAAATTCTATTGCTTAAAAAAACATATATATATATATATAAAAAATATACAGAATGTGGCAGCTGACTTAATTCATCAAATGGTGAATAAATTCTTCTGAGAACAAAGATACAGATTTCCTGTCATCCTGATATTAGCTATTCTTTGTATAGGACAGGTAGCATCAGTTCTCAGTTTGCTTTTCTGAAAAGATTTTGAGTGTTAATTACTTCTGCTATCAGAAATTTCTGACACATATGACCTCCTGCTGCATTTGAAAAAGACTGTCATGTTTGGTGTACTGATATATCCAATGAAAACCCTGAGAACTTAAATAAAACAAAACAAAATAAAACTTATCTTTAGCATTGTTACCTACCAAGCAAGGCATTGCCAGCGACTTCACCAAAACATAGATTTTACTTCTTCTGTGGGGGGATTTCTGTACAAAGACATTAACTGCTTTTGAACGTAACAATAACATGCACTGACTGCAAGAGAGAAAAGAAACACAAAAATCTACTCACTGCCCGGTGCGGCAGCCAGCCTGGCTCCACAGATGGGTGAGCTGCTCGCCGTTTGTCCAGGACAGAAGCTGGTGGTGGGCTGGTGCACCATTTTACTCTCTGCTGGTCAGCATCAGATTATCTGTAATTCTGAAATCGACTCTGCTAGTCCCTGTGAAATCAAAAGAAAAGATAGAAAAATTCTAACTAAAATAAAAAGAACTACTATCAGAGCATAGGAGAATGGCAGAATGAGGATATTTTAAGCAGAAGAAGTATAGAACTGGCAAAGTAGATCATCGTATATTCTCTTTATTTTCCATGGAAAAGATCAAGGGCTTTGTTGTGCATGCAACTTGTACCTCTACACTGCCATGGTTAGAGTAATGCCATCGTCCTTGGGCAGGTGCATTTGTACCAACACAAAATTCTGTTTATTCATCACACACTCTTTCACTCACCTATAAGAAGGTGAATATACACATGGAAGTCAACTTTATGTAATGTGTTTGTAAGAGAGTCACTAATAATATTGTTACACTGATATGAAAAAATCCCACCTTAAAGTACTGTAACTATGTTGGTATAAAAAGATCCAACATTAAAGTGGTTAGCACAAAATCCGCCAACTGATTGTTAAGTGCTTCGATTACAAGTCATAGGGTAAGGTTCTAGAACTACAGCAATGGAAAACACCTTAAATAGGTCATTGCTAAGTACAAAGAAAAAAAAAAGGAAAAGGAAGATCAATCAAATGAAATTCAAACAAAATATGATGGCACAGATAGCTGCTGTTTTCACACGTGTTTATAACTGTGGTCTTTTGAACTTATTTACCACAATATCAGCAATATCAGGCTATTTTATCTGTTACGCTATTTCTTTTTGTCTCTTTCTCTCCCCCTCCTTTTTTTTTTTTTTTCCTGTTCAGTTTTAGTTAGATTTCAAACCCTTGGTTTAGCACTTGCCACCTACCACTGTTTCCAGTTGGCCATTTTATCTCTAACGGAAAAGAAAATTATGCCAGCATGTTGGGGAGAAAGCACAGTATATTTTAGAGAGTCATATGAAAAAGTGCATAGGCCGTTAAGGATCTTTCTTCTGATATGTTATTGCAAATACACTCCCAGCACAGGATAAGGAGATTTATTACCATTAAGAGATGTTTCAGTTCAGAGGGAGAAGAAAATAATCCACCCTGAAGAGCTACATTCTGGGTGATTACATTTTGACCTCAATTCCTGCTATATTCCCTAGTGAATTTGTCCATACAATAATGTTTCCCCTGCTGGGACCTAGTCCAACGTCACATAAAGTTAGATTTTTCTATTGATTTTTATGGTCTTTGGCTTCTTAAAATTAGTTGTTACATCCATAACAATTTTTTTTCCACACTCATTGTTCTGTCATAAAATGTTTTTAAAAGCATACTGTATAAAACCCACAACGCTAAACTGCATGTTTAACCACATAGAGACTCTGAATAATGCTGAAGGAAGAATACAAATCCTTACAATCCATTGCTGTGCTACAATTTCTTCTCATTTTTATTCTTACAGGATGCAAACTTCCTGTTACTAAGAAAGTCAGCTTTAAAAACAATCTTCAAAGGCATTTTTGTGACTCCAGCCTCAGTCATATTGCCATTTAAAACTGCATAACAATAGTTGCTTTATTCAAATCGGGGTGGGGAGTTGCCCTGTTGATCTATGATAAATGCAATAAATGGAAACAATGGAATGGCAAATTACTGTCAACAAACACCCGAAGTGAGCAGAGCGCGCTTTTCTCCTAGAAATGTTAAATGCAAAAAATAGTAAGGAAAGATTTTCAGAAACCCTCATTAGTTTTACACTAATCACCAGTCACTTTCCAGTAAGTCTTGTTATTTTGGTCGCTGTTTGCTGACTTTGCCCCCGCCCCCAGCACAGGATGCAGACGGGGAGGGAGGGTGAGCCCTGAGCCGCAGAGGTGGCCGCAGACTTTGCAGCACCCCGAAACCTCAGAGCCCTCCCCGCTGGCTACTCCAGCTTCTGGCAACCTCCTGCCGAATGGCTCCATTCCTCCTCGTGTATTAATACACATTTTTTTTGTAGGGATGCTTTGCAAACCTTTAATTATTGCAGTCATTCCGGACAACACAAGACATTTTACTCAAGTGTAGCATTTTTATTAGGTCAGAAACCAGCATGCAGGTGAATTTAATATTCCTTTTTTAAACTTATTTTTAATGCTGGAAACTGTACATCTTGCAGGCACAAAGCAACCACACCAAAGGGTTTAAGGAACAGTTTCCTGAGCTGTGGATTAATGAGCAGCTGATGTCTTAATCTGTTTGCATAAACTAAAAATCACACCAGAAGTTTCAGAAAAATTGTGAATTTCAGTGACACTGCTTCTACCTGCAGGAGAAGCTTGTGTCAGCCCTCAAAACTTCGGGGTTATTTGCCATTTATGGAAAACTTTCAAATTGCAAAGAATCTAATCATAAAGGCACTAAAGCTTGTACGTAGTCTCAGGATTCACCGAATTGCAGGTTCAGGAAGACTGTGAAATTCAGATAAAGTAGCTTTAATTGGAAGCAACTCAAAGTTTTTATTCAGGTGCTGTTATTCAGCTCTAGAAGATGCCTTTCTGGAAAAGTCTCCTGATGGGCAAGAAAAACTCCAGCTGAGTAAGCCATGCTCCAGCTGCCACAGCGATGGGAAAAGGGCCCTCTGCAAATCCTCAATTACAGAGAGTCCTAGGATGAAAACCGAGAGAAAAGACAATTTCCCCCTTCCTGATTTGGTGAAATCCTCTTTTGAAGTAGAAGCACTTTGAGCTTTTCTACAACAGTCTAAATTTGGGTTTATGTGATGAGTACTGCTATTCTGATGCTAAGATGTTGTTTGCCATTGCCTCAGCTAGGAGTGCAGCATATTTGTCAACTCACCTAGATGTTGACAATTGTATTCTCTCAATAGAGCTTTTCAAGAGGGGTTTTTTTGTTGTTTTTTTCCTCCCCCCCTCAAAATTGTTCAGGGTTTGGTTTAGTGATTGGCACTAAGCCACACTAACTGGTTTTTGAAGTCAGTAGCAGCCTGTGATGCAGACCTAACACAGGAAATTAAACTGAGGAGACATTATCTTCTTGTTAAACTCAGTTAGCAGACCTCATCTAAACTGGCAAGTTTTTAATAACACACATTTATTACTCCTGGATCTAAAACAAGGACACAAGTGAGCCTTTAACTCCCAGAATGTGTAAGATACTGGGCTACAGGTAGTGAGGACATCCCCTCTCTCTCCTGTTCTGCTCTCTCTCCATGAAGCTCTGCACTGCTACTTAGGCTTATTGAAGGACAGAGAAGAGAAAGTATTTGGTTTTAAAAGACATTACTTGCTGCTGATAACCTCATATGTATTTCAACTCCAGGTCAGTCTTCTGAGAATATTCTCAATTAGGAAACATTTCTAAAACTGCCTTTTTAAAGAAAGATAGGCAACACCACTGAAAAATTGAAAGTCCCGTATATTACTGATTCTAGTGAACAAAATCTTGTATTATTTACATGAAGCACTGGGAATTGCCAGTGCAATTCTGATGGCTTCAAATGCTTCAAACATTCAACTCGCTAGCAGTGTTTCTTGTGTCATGCTACCCCACATTTCATGTTGTTTTTAGAAGCACATTTACTATGGAAAAAGAAGGAAAATAAAACATAAGTTTTACCTGCCAGTAAGAAGCAAAAGCTCTTACAGAAAGTACATATGGATAAGCATTGTTTCTGGGTCCAGATCTGCTCTTTATTGGCCATAAGAACCTGCTGCGACTTAATCAATCCTGCCTGGCTGATGAGAAATTTATTTCACACATGCATGAAAAAATAACCCTGTCCCCCCCCCCCCCCCAGTTTCCTATGAGTCTTTTTACTTTTAAAAATTACTTTTTTTGTCCTTGCTTCTTTTCTGCTGCTCTTGGCAAACATTAGGTCAAAGACAATGCTAAATTTCTGTTTTTAAACAGTAAAATTTAGCTAGAAATTATTTTACAGAAAGCAGTCATATAATATGCATGATTTGGGGTTGCTAACCTCAGGCTTCTCAAGACAGAGTATCAGCTTTGATACTAACAGTCAGAAATCCCCTTACAGAGTGATTCTTTTTAAAGCAGACACAGCTTGGCCAGCATTAATTGTGAAAGAAAGTACAGCAGATTTTCTTGACCCTCCTTCTTCTTTTCCAAAAATTCTGTCAGCTGAACCTGTATTGCACTAAAATTGTTCACAAATCAAAGAGAAAAAAAATCAGCTTCTACCTATCCTTGTCAGCAATGGACCAAGAACATTTAAGGCACACCTAAACCAGCCTTCCCCTCATTTTCAGAGAGAAGTGACAAACAAATTGGAACTTGGTTGCAGTTTTTCTTTCTTATCAATAAAGTTAGAAACTGCATTCAACCAGAGCTTTCCTGCTCTAAATAAAGTGAATCAGGAGTCTTTGACCACTGTGTCCTTTTAAGTGATGTGGGTGAATGCAGTCTCTCCTGTCACTTTGAAGTTAGGTTCAACTCTACGTCCTCACGGCTGGTGATCTCAGCCGTGCAAGACTTGGGCTGGTTCTCTCCCAGCATAACTTTACTGTGAAATAGCTATTGAGTTTTGAGGATATTGCTTATTTCAATTCTGAAAGTGGTTGGTTTGGGGGTTTTTTCCCACCATATCCCATAAAGTCTCGCAA
Source organism: Harpia harpyja (assembly GCF_026419915.1). Classification (NCBI taxonomy): domain Eukaryota; kingdom Metazoa; phylum Chordata; class Aves; order Accipitriformes; family Accipitridae; genus Harpia; species Harpia harpyja. The sequence goes on along the minus strand of NC_068944.1, from coordinate 15,247,828 downwards.
CATCCAAGCAAACAAAATACCACACGTGAGATAATAGAAGGCTATTTCTAATCAGCTACATGAGAATCCACATTTGGAAATGTTTTGTTTGCTACAAAATGCTTATTAAACAAGTATTTCAATACAAACAAAGAAATCTTGCTTGCAGGTTTAAAGCATTGCATTTGGTGGTATGTTTGGGTGAAGTGCTTAGAACATTGCGCCATTGTTTATATGCATAATTTAGCATTAATAAAATATTTTCCTGTGTGATAAATAACTGTCACAACTATTTATTTTGATAATTTCTTGCACTGGATTTGCACGGGAAGGAAGCAACGTTAGCAAAGTTTTCAGCTTTTTGCAGAGAAAAGCATGTTCTCTAGGTTGCAGGGCATCTCTCTGACAGGTTAGAAATACCAAAAGGGGCTTGTATGCACCAACCGTGCTTTGTAAAACCACAGACCAACAGATACCTGCTAGCTTGAAAATCATCAGTTGCATTGGGCAGCAATTACTGTTAACCTCTGAGATCTCAATAAAATCACGCAAATGTTGGTCTTACGTTGGGGAAAGTAGAAGAAACAACAGACGCTGCTTCAAAAAAATAAAAGAACAATAAAAAATTGTAATAATGCATGTACTTGTCAATAAAACAACAAGGAATATTGAAATGTGTTTGGTTCTGGTTTAATTTTAAAAAATCAACATTCTATTTCAGACTAGTTTGATAACAATGGCTGATAATTTAAATAGCATAATTGTTCATATTGAGAATTAGAAATGCCAAATCAAATTCAAGATTCATGTATTTAATAGAATCACTGGCCAGAAGAATTTATATTTTTAGTCTCTAAATAACGCATTATTAGATCTAAAAGGTAGATAATGGTGTATCAGTAATCCACAACAAAGGAAAAGAGAATAAAAGCAGAAAAACACTAGCATTGAAGTTACTCAAAATCTATTAGAATTGTCTGAAAAAACTATAAGCATCTTAAAAAATATAAAAAATAAAACCCATAAAAATGTAATATTAATCAAAATCTATTTATGAGTTTCTTGAGATTTCTTTATAGAGTAGATTATTTGTATTTTCAGCTGAAGTGGAAATGTAAAAATTTTGTGGAACAAAAAATGAACTTGTTTCCAAGCAGCTCTATCATGTATTTATTAAAAACCCATCTAACTCCAACTGCCTCCCAACATTTCCATTTTGAAAAAAAACTATAGAATCATATGCAAAAACCATACACAGTAGTGATTTCTGTTAAAATTACATTTCTGCTCAGCAAAGTCTTGCACACATATTCTAAACACTAAGGATCAAGATCTAAAAATGTAAAACTTCATCATCCTGTTGGCAAGCAATTAAGAAGCTGGAATGATGACATAACATCGGGACTGATCGTTCAGAGTTGGTCCGTGTGTTTACGAAGAACGAGAACATTTGTGAACCTGAGCACGTTTGTTTGCTGTAAATTCAATACAGACTGACTCTCTCCATTCTGGATGCAGGAAAGCAGGTGCTGTGAGAATCTCCTCTTCCAGTGAAAATGGGACCAGCTTTCACACTGTACCCTTTTTTTTCTTGAAAAGCTTGTGGTTGCTGAGATAGGATTGGCAGGGGGAACATGCAGCTGAATACTAAACTGAATTGTAAAACCCTCACTGTTATTCTTCAGCACCTAAAACACCAGTTATAAAATTAAGAGGTGCCCAAGAGCAGCTGGCACTGAGGCCAGAGGGCATCCATGGGGCCAAACCCTTCTGGGTTACACAGCAGGGAGACTAACCAGCTCCTGGGAATGCCCAGAGGCCACACAGGATTGCTGAATGAGGTCAGGTAATCACAGAACAAATGAGGAGGAGGTGATAAATGAAGAATGCACATCTTCCTACAGTGTGGCCTGGGAGCCAAAAGATGAGCTGGAAAGGACTGAGGTGTTGTGAAATTGTATTTAGCACAACTCACTCTCTTCTAAAGTAATGGTAGTATGACTGCTATCACAGTGGTGGAGCTGTAGATGATTACTCTAGGAGGCCATCTGGGGAAAAGATTTGAAGGGATCACATTTTTTATGACCAGAAGAAACCTCAAGTGGACTGTAGTGTGTCCCTAGACTCCCTAGAGGACAGCAATCTTCAGGTGTCTGCTAATCTTCCCCCCCCACCTCAGAAGACACTAAAACACTTCTCTGAAGGACAATCAGATTTGAGAAGCTGTCACAGTAGCTTCTAATTTAATGTGAAGGGAAATCCTTATATAAAGCTAGGCCAAAGTCTCAGTATAGAAAATTCCTCTCCCCAGTCTGGCCAGCACTGGTCCATCATTCTACTGAAGCCAGAAGCCTGTAATTGCTGTAATTTCCAAATTTGATATGGGGAGGAACCAATTAAAAAATCCACCAGGGTCTGTGTAGTTGGTATTACTGAGTGAGGAGAATCTGTAACTCCAAATTGCTGGAAAAGTAAAAAAAAATAGTGCCTTTCTCATAAGAAATCTTTTTCTGAGAATTTTCAAGTAGGCTTGAAAATCTGTTACTCAAAGGTTTGAAAACTTCATCAGCAAGTCATGACTTAATGTCTCTATTTGCATGAATGCACACATAATCAAAACTAAATGATTTAAGTTTAATCCACAGCTTTTTACCACAAGCAAAAATTATTTCTTTGAAAGTTTTGAACAAGCAATAGATGACACAGTCTTGAAAAATCGGAAAGCCTCATTTGTAGTGGATTTTATATACATACCTCTTGAATTTAAAATAACGTCTTTCTTGATTACAAACTTATCATAAAAGATAAAGCAACCAAGTAAGAGCATAATAGATCTGCAGTTAATGCAAATGGCAATTGTGTTCTCCTGGATAAGGATTTTTCAAGAGACTCCTAGCTTGCATGGCCATGCCTTTTATTAGAGAAACTAGATGCATGCTACATATTACCTTTTAAATTCTGCAGTGTATTCAAGGAATCCATCTCCACTTTAATCGCACTTTCCTCTGTAGGATAAATTATTTTACAGCTCTTAAAATTTGAAGGTATTTTAAGATTTAATTTTCTTTGAAAACCCAAACATGATAAATATCACATCCTTAAAAATAGATGCATCTCCAAACTTCTGAAATTAGGTTTAACTGTGAATGAGGTCTCAATATTTTAATTATCTTTCATGAAATCTATTAAGACTAAAGGTTATTGTGAGGCTATTTGTGCTAGTATAAGTGCCAGTGAACAGAAATTGTAAGGTCATTTATGTTTTATAACCCACCTCTTTATTAGCATGCAGGGAGACAGGATGCAGCCACTGTACCTCCCTGATTTTTGAGGGAAAAGGCAATGAAGAGTGCTGCCCTTTAAACAAATAAATGAACAAACAAACAAATAAATTCCTCTTTCCTTAATCCTGAAGGAGAAAAGTTTTAAGTATTCTGTGAAGACTTTGTACACAAAGCAAATATAGACATTTAATGTACGTGCCCTTAGAGGCTAAAAATTGTTTTGATTTTCCTGAGGAGCAACACCAAACAGAAGTATTTACTTAAGCCATGGCTACAGTTGCTTCCCACAATCGTAAAGTGTTACAAAATACTGAGAAAACAGCAGTTAGATCTATGCTCATTTGGGGATAAACACAGCACTCGCACTAAGGCTTACTGTAACAACAAATTTATTAGCAATTTATCTGGATTTTTCAATATGAATAATTTCTTCAAGAATTTGTACAGCTCAGTAAAATAGAAATGTTTACTAGAAAACAAGCATCCAGTTCTTCTATGTTTTTATTATATTGTACTTGCATTTTAATGAAGTAATTCAACTATGCAGCCCTATTTCACCTCACTAGATCCATGTGTATTTCTACACTTGGAAAGAGCTCTCGCCGTCCTTGCCGAGTGGTTACTTCCATTGGAATTAATTGGGCATGGGGTGCTCTCATTTTTTGTGTCTCTGAAAAAGAAAGCAAACTGGCAAACAATCTGCATTTTGACTTACAACCTGATTTATGAGAGAAATCATTGGGGTTGAGTGTGCTGAAACAAGTCTCTGAAGAGAACTGGCACTCACTAGCCTGAGGGGAAGAGACCCCCCCACCAAACCCAGACAGGCAAGTGTTCTCCTGCCCTGCAGCTTTCAGTTCTGCAATACTATGGGATGAGCAGGGACAGCATTTAACAACCATTTTGCAAGTTACAATAATTATGCAATGTATGAACTGGAAAAGTCAGGCTCTGGCAGTCTACCATTGCTTTTTGTTTGGTGGAGGAACGGGAGGTTAGCTGATAAATTACATTTCTAGTAATGATTTAGTCCAGCCACTATAAGCATCACACTTATGTCAGCTAAATAATATCACGTCACACATTACTTATAAGCATCACAAAACAAACCAAAAAATCCCCTCTGTCAGTGGAAAATACTTTCATCGCTTGATTAGGAAGAAAAGACTAATTACAGGTAGACATGCCCTTGCTACAACACTCTTCTAGAGATGCTACCCAAGTTTTGCTTTCTGTTTGCTCACTTTTATCTGTCCCTGACATAAACCAAAAACCTTCTGTGTTGAGGGAAATGTAAACACCCTGCCAGGTATTTCAGCAGCACGTTCAGCAGAACTGTCATGTGCTCAGGCATCAATGTATTTTTCTCTCAAACTCATTTAGCACAGAATACTGAAAAACTTATGACAATAGTTACATAGTAGCAGTTCAAAGAAAACACAAGCCTGGATAACAGACTGGATTTTTCCTCAAGGAAAAGATCTGAAGTGTTTATAAATTGGCAAACAACAGATTGCATCTCAAATTTTCTACAATGTTGTAACATAACTAACGAAAACTGATGCACATACCTCATATCCTGAATAAACTTCTATGTTAACATAACTGTCACCTGTAATATCAGCAACTGAAAGCTCTTTTTCAATTGTTAGCATCTTAAAAAAATGCAGCAGTTTGAACTGAAAACTCCTTCAAATCTAAAACACACACCTTGCTGTTCTATACCTAATAGGTATAACACGCCATTGATGTCAGATACAGAAAATCCTGTAGCAGATTAGAAAGTCCTGTTTTAAATTAAGTTAGTTAGCCAAGATCATTCTGATCTTTTCTATTCTTCCTGTCTAATGGTGCCTCACCTGGAGCACCAATTCTGATCCTTTCTATTCTTCCCGACTGATGGTGCAAACCTCTTGGCAGGAAAATGAACAACTGACCCGATACAGAGCGACTTAGTGGTCAAAGTGAGGAGGGGATACCTCCTCAAATGACCACCGAAGACCACCAGAGACCCCCGCACATGCGGAGGAGGCAACTGATGTGTTGTGGTTACGTAATCCTATGCATATGCATTCGATAGTTTGAATATGTATTAGGTAGGAGTAGTTTAATAAATTAGATGCAATTGCTGTATAAAAGGGACACACCTGATGAATCTGGTGTGCTTGATTTGTGGAAAGTCCACCGAGCATCCTGTGCAGAATAAAGCAATATCTCTCCTGAGTGTGTGAGATTGGTCTATTGCACACCGGGTAATGAATCCGCTTTTAGGACAACACCATGACTGCCAACTTTTTCAGTTCTTGAATCTAAGTATGCACTGTGCACATCTGCACTGCAACATTACAAATTACAATCCACTGACAACAAATGCTGATCCCAATTAAAAAACCCTTTATTAAGACCAATCCAAAACAGCAATTCTAATACTTTACAGTAAAATTTCAATGCATAATTTAAGAAAATTACTGATTTTTCACATCCTTTTCCTCTGTACATTCCTTCTTCTGTGTACATACTTTACATAGTAATATCATTATGATTTCCCATTGGGATTACAGTACAAATAGTTTGAACCACATTTAGTGCAATTTCTTTGGTTCAAAGTGATGAACTTCTTCCTCAAAGACTTCAAAAATTTCTTCCATAGCATATACGCTGCTGCCACAGATGTGTGAATTAGAAGTGTTTTCTTTAAATTTCAGGCTCCCATTGAATAAGCTGTCCAATTTCAACGTGAGAAGTCATCTGATGACCATTAAAAATCAAGAAGCTGCACTATATTCTCTAAGCATTTTAAATAGTAGGCATGTAGCTCATTTTCATCTGGCTGTGGAGTAGCTAAAAGGAAGAAAAAACAAGGTTTGAATTTCTAGTTGATTCTTAATACAAAATTACTTTTTCAAAGATTGTATCAAATGCCTTGCTAGAATTCATGCTATTTTATAATCTTAACCTCTATATTATGAGCAGCAAATCAAGTACTAATACTTTATGCTGAAAGTCTGTTTTGGTTTGTTTTTTTAAAAGGCTAGAATTTCGCAGCTTTCCAAGCCCCCAATTAGTTGTGACAAAAAAAGTGAAAACTGCCTTTCGACTATGCTATATTACAATGAGGTCGTACCTTGTTCTTCCCAAACTTCTCCTTGGGTAGGACAAAGTAGGAAATGTAAAATAACAATAGCCATGTTGAAAAATTCCCCCACTTGCACTCAGAAGAACAATCTATGATTGTAGACCAATTATCACCGTAAAGTGGTCAAAGCTTTACTAGGGTAGGCTAGTTGAGAACCTTAATGCAGCAAAATACAGATGACAACTTCACGTGACTGTAAACTGTAACAATTACAGTTGCGTAAAATCTTTCATACTCAGTATTTTAATATTTAAATATTTATTGAATTAAAAAAATCAATATTTCAGTCTAGGACTTTATGTTCTAAAGCAGTACATAAATAAATGGGGATTAATGTTATGAGGTGCTAGTCTGTAAAAGCTACATATTTCTACCTTGTTGATTCAACATAGCGTTTTGAAGTGTCTCTGATCAGTGGTAGTTACGCTATAAAGAACAATACAAACTTATCTATTTATGAGCACAGTATATGAAATGTTGCATTATGTTTAATGATTGACTTAGTAAACAATGTGTTTGAAACAACAGTACATTGACAAAATCAATGGATTTGGGTGACAGTACAGGAAGAACTATCGTGAGATATTCTAGCAAAAATACATCTCCTCCTTACTAGGATACTGACAATGTTCAATGTAGGCAGAAATTTTGTGGCAATTCTGTTGTGCAAAATACTATGGGAACCCAGTATTATAAGCCCTCCCAGTTGATAAACCTATTTGAGTATATCTATAGAGCAATTAAAATCAGTAGGAAAACTCATCAGCTTAAAATGAGACATTTGCATGTTTTTGCAAGATCAGAGTCTTGATGTGACTAACAACCAGTAAACCCATTATTAGGTACTGAAGCTGCAGCTACAGACCAGTGTCTGAACACCTTTCAAAATGAATGCTCTTGAGCTGAAGATAGCAACCCATCATACAAAAGCTAATCAAGCAATAGTTATGTTCAGTTACTTGAGCAAAAAACTCAAGCATTCAGAAAGTCAGCTCACCCATGGCACAGTATTTCAAGACTGGCACAGTGATCTGTTCTGATCCCTTCTCTATGTGGTTGAACACAGTGAAGTTGAGCACTGTTAAGCAGAGACAGTGCTAAATGAACAATTTTTCTTATCACTAAATTTAAGAATTAACACAGAAGTGTTCTGTGCAAAGAAAGCACCTTGCTGCAAGCATGATCAGACCTATTCTTACAAACTAACCTTAGCAATTACCTGAGGGCTTATTTATAATTTGTTAACCAAGAGGCATTTTTCTATATCTGTATTTGTCAGATGCTTAACCATAAACCATATTACTACTCATGATTTTAGAGACAAAAGTATCCTTTCAAAAACTTACAATACATTGATTGAAATGTATTAATGAACTACTTGATGGAATAAATACAGAATTGGCGTTAGTTGGAAATAAGACTTACTTTTCTTCACTAAAGCATAAGCCTCATCAATTCTTCTCCTTATCGATGGATTCTTCAAAGTCACTTTTGCCTGTAGCACACATGAACACACAAAATACAATGACTTGGCTTTCTTCTCCGCATTTTCACACTTTAACAGCAAAGTTTAGAAAATGACAGTAATTCAGCAGAACATGAGATGCAGGAATTTTAGAATTAGCATATGACTATCATCACACAGATTGCATTTATATAAGCAATCACAAATCACAGAGGACAAGCTGCTTCCTTACCATGTTGTTTAACCTCCTAGCCTGAACAGCTATGCGATTAAAATAATAAAATGGAGCTGCTACTGTAAACTTTATTTACTTAAAGGTTACTGTATTGCTTACAGCACAATGAAAGTAACATTACAATTTTTTCAAGTATTTCTCAAATACTGACCTTTTGATAGTTGTGAAGCAAAGCCCAAAGTGAAGCCGCTCCTATTCTCTGAACAGCACAGCTGTCACTTTCCAAACAGGCAGACAGTACTGCAATTGCTTTATCTAATGAGAAAAAAATAAAATGCATCTAGAAAATATCATCAAAAGCACACAAATATATTTACATGTCTCAGTATTTTGATGCTTGGAGTACACTTATTTCTATGGCAAGTATTGGTATGGCAGAGGAATTACAGAAACTATTATCAGGTTAATTGAATATAAATATGATCATGAAATCGGCAGACTACATTGAAAGAAGTGTTAAAAAGAACATAGCAAAACAAAAACAAGCAATGCTAAAAAATTAAGCCATCAGTAATAAAGCATGCACGTTATATACAGTTATCAGCTATGCAAAGGGACCGAGTAAGCCATGAAACTGTTTTATAACTCCCAGTAGCCACAATTAGAGCCACATCAGGATGGAAATTAAGGCATTTCTATTTTCCTCTAGTACTTATTACATAGATGATTTGTAACCAATGAGAAATATTTGCCACCCCACTGTAGGTGCCTTAATTTCCTAGCCTTGCTCTGAAGCCATACTCTTGAAGTTTGCTTGTTCACTTCATAATAAAAATTCACAGATTATGTAACTGAAAAATGTATGCTTAATTAAAGCAGCAAATCAGCACCTTAAGAAAAAATTAAAACCATGGACACTATGGAAAACCTGCTAAGAATTTGTAACAAAGACAGGAGCATTCTCTCTGCAATTAAATGGGGGAAAGAAACATGCCTTTTACAAACAACCGAGAAAAAAGTTCTGTGCATGTTATTACATGAAATATATATGCCATGATCATAATTTTATCATTATCATAAACATTGTCTGCATGTGACAGAACACAAAATAGTTTGTCTCAACATCCATGACTTGCAGGAGCTAATAAGATTTTGTCCAACTGAAAGATAGGAACTTCAGTTATTTCAAACTGACTGACACAAAGAATCCTTCAAACCCCCCTGAAAAACTAGCTGTTTGAGAAAACTGCAAAAATCCTTTCATTCATAATGTGTTACTACATTCAAATGATCAGTCTCACAATAAATCTTGATTTTTTTTTTCTTTTCCTTTTGCTGTTTATTATTATTTTAATTGCTTTTCTGCCAAAACTTATGTTCTAAAATTACTTCTACGAAAATAATTTTTATAAAATGCTTTTCTAAATAACAATATTGAGTTCTTGGTCAGTAATCCAAATTGCAATGAAAATATGGTATTCTGGAAGACAATATTCTCAGAGTAAAATAGCTTGTATACCCTTTAGATACTTACCATTAGCTAATATCTTTGGTTTATTAGTTGCACTAAAACATATGTTATGTAGAATAAGAAGTGCTAGATGTTGGCTGCTCTTGTGTTTGTATTTACACATTTCCACGATCCTATCTAAAAACCCATTTATTTTCATGATCATCTGCTGTCCATCTTCTCCAAAAGATATGTTCAGTAGCAGCTTTAGCCAAAGAGCAGACACATTACCAGGATTTTTATGACTTCCTTTTGGTAATGAAAGAGACAAAAAGTTCTGCAGGAAGTTACTCTGTCAGAAGGAGGAAAAAGTATGTTAGAATTTAAAGTATTCCATGGTTTGTTCACTGCTGTTTCACCTTCCAATCTGCATACTTGACCAAAAACTAGTATTAATGTTTCATTTACATATTTCAGGGAACCCATTATTAGTCAAAGATTTTTGAAAGAATTATGTATGAAAAAGGATCCACATCTTGGTTAAAAAGTTAATACGGTAAAATACATCATCTTCTGTAATATTTATGCAGTGTAGATACATAAAAGTTGACCCAACACAATATATTTATTTAAATAGAGTAAGGATCGTTCAATATACAAATTAAAAAGGGAAAAGACAGTACTTACATTCATGTAATAAGACAGGATTTCTACCTAACAGCTAATTACTGACATGTAGGACGTCTTCTCTAAAACTGTTAGTTTTATAAAGATAATGTTTCATACAGTATACGTAATGATTTATACAATGTTTAATTTCTTCTTTACTCACATGCAGTTTGTTCTACTGTATGCTCACTGTCATGATCCACTAGTGATTGCTATCAATATATGGGTATTAAAAATTTTACACCCCACTGAAACTGAGAGGTTACAAAAAGCTCTAGCAAAAATTGTGTAGTTCCATATGCTGTTTCTGTCCAGACTATGCATATGACCAAATTACTCAATGCTGCACTTAGGGAACAGTAACACAACTAACTGAGAAGACACAACGGTTTTGATTCCTACAGAAGCATCTCTATATGATCACAGGACACTCCATATTGAAATATGAGGGTTTAATAAAAAGGAAAATGCATCCATCACATTGCTAAAAATCAAGAATAATATTTACTTACCTTCTGAATAATGCCTTTACAGTCATGAGACAGTGCAAGGTTAGAAAGAAGACAAAAGACCACCTGCTGAATTGGGCCATTATCATTTGACACTTGGGAAGCTAATTTCAAGATGTTATGCATTAATGAATTGCCAGCTGCACTTCGTGCAGACAGAAGTGATGTTTGTCCACCACTGGCCCAACAAAGTGAAGCACAACCTTAAAGAAATGAAGTGTTTACCATATGAGAAATGCACATATACATTTAAAAAAAAAAAATCTATAGAAAGAGCAGTCTAACAGTTCAAAGATTGAGATAGGACTTTTGAAAGGATTGGGTTTTGGTTTTCTTTGAACCACAGTGCAGTCAATAGGACATGTTTTAAATAGAAACGTGCCTGAATGTGGCAGTTTACTGGAATAGGCATCTACTGTTCGATTGTTCTAGAATCCAAGAGGTGAATCTGCTGTTAAAGAGAAACCATTGCTCCGTCACAGTCTCCTTAAAAAATGGAACATTCTATCTAAGGCATTATACAATTATTTGGCATCAGAATCTGAGGGTACCCTCTGAAACTGGTTCAGAAAAAGAGGTCTTTAAACATCTGAGAGGTTTAGTAAGTTTCTTCAACTATTTTTCTGAGAAATAAAAGTGCTGTCTGCATCTGTCATTACCATTTACCACAGTAGCATGCAAAATCCTATGCTAGAGCTACAAGCTCAAATTAATACAGTGGCAGGGAACTACTAAGTTACTACCATGATGTCTGTGCACAAATATGCATATATACCTTTTTATTTAGTGGCATTTGCCATCTACAACAATGGTTCACTTCTTACATGGCAAAAGTAAATAAAAATGAGACAGTTTTTAACTGTTACAAACATCTACATGCATTTCTTTGTCTGATGATGCTAAGGGAAAGTGGTTAACCAGTTCAGAGTAGGTAAGTTTGGGTCACCTCATAAGCCAACTATTCTGAACAGAAAGAAAAAACATGATTAATCTAAAACCACTTGCCCTTATTAGCAAGGAAAATAAAAATGCAGCCTAGAGTCACTCAGTTAAGAAACAAGAAAGACTATCAGAACTTCAGCTTCATTCCCAGTACATCTCAGGACATTACATTTTAATTTCATATCCTATGGTTGACTAATACATATTTGACCTTTCTTCAGTCCATATTAAAAAAATGTCCATATGAAAAAAAAAAAGCATCGCAAGCTTATTTAAGGTCTAGAGACATTAACTTAAAAAGAGGGTAAAAAAGCTCAGAGACTGTTCAGTTAGTATATTTTAATGATGCTAACTCTTTTATGGTATCTCAACAGGGAGAAATCAACAGATACTTATATGTCTCTTCAAGCCATTAGCAAATCATTATCTGAGTCAGTAACCAGGATTTGGAATGAGACAAATTCATACTAGAAAAAAGAACAGGCTTCTAGTAGTGGGGATAATTACTCATCAATGGAAATAAAAGGTTTCATCAAATGAAGAAGAGAATACTCACGAAAAATATACAAATACAAGCTACCGAGCCCAATGCATAAATAAATGGAAGAAATTTAATACAGAATTAAATTAGATTATTGACTATTTCAAAACCAGAATGTTCTCAATAAGGGCTGAAGTACAAACCGTATAAAGTACTGATACACTGTTCTCTGTGAGAGAATTCCTAGAGTAGTATTTCTACATTATAATATTCAGTTTGGCAGGACTTTCAGTGTAACCTTCAAACATAATGGTTTGAATTAAATGCTATTTAATCCTTTAATACAATTGTACTCTGGCTAAACCCGACAGACTGAAACAGGATCTGAACAAAAGTCTTGAATGTATTAAAATCAAAACTCTTGATAGACCTTGATGGACCAGTGCTTTCACACTTTCCTCTTGTGGAATTAGCAAGCATTCTTTTCCCTTTATTATGCTTTTCTGTCTTAATTATTCTAGTTAAATACTTTGGTGTATTACATCATAGAGTAACGCTCATACCTGCAGGATAGTTTGCAGTGTAGACACAAAGCAAATGCAGAGCTATTTGCATTGAGGAGTTGTCTGTTAAAAACCACGGCCATAGTGAATGCAGAACAGGAACAAGATGAGCTTTGAGTGCTGCCATCTACAAGAAGATGAGGAAGAATTTAAACTACTATACTATTAAATACTTTGAAAAGGAAGTATAAATAGAGGGAGAAAAGCATATTTTTATCTTATTGTTTCCCTTTAGTTTGCTGTAAAAGATTGTATGGAGAGAACTGACACCCTCATTTCAACACTAATGAAATTAACTCTACCCCAGTCAAAACCAGCATACACATTTTAATTACTGAGACACATACAAACAAAAGTAAACATTTATTCATTCTAAACTGTGATTGTTCAAGAGCTCTGAAGTTTTGTTCTACTCCAATTAAACTAATTATTGGAACTCAAAAAGCATGGAAGTGGAAGAGTGCAGCTCTACAGAGCAAATGACAGAAAACTTCAGTTATCAACAGCAATCTCCTTCTCTCCTCCAAGCAACTGTCTCTTCAGACCCCTGATCAAAACAAGAAATATATTCCACAATAATCTTATCTGAGATTATGGCACAACCAAGTTATGGGGACCTTAGGGATAACCAGATGTCTTATTCAGACCCATAATTTACATGGTGTTCTGTATACAAAAAGGATGCTAACACACCCCCTCAATAGGGGCACTTCTGGAAGGTCTGGAAATCTTGTGGTTCCATCAATGCATTTGCTAAAAGTAGCACAAGTTGTGTCACAATGCCAAGACAAATTGAACTGTGAAAGAGAAAATGGAAATAAATGTGTGAAAATGTCATGGTTTAACCCCAGCTGGCAACTAAGCACCACACAGCCACTCGCTCACTCCTCCCCCCGCAGTGGGATGGGGGAGAGAATTGGAAAAAAAGTAAAACTTAGTAGTTGACATATGAACAGTTTAATAATTAAAATAAAATAAAAATAATAATAATAAAGAAAAGGGAGACAACCCAAAAAAAAAGAGGAATAAAACCCAAGAAAGACAAGTGATGCACAATGCAATTGCTCACCACCTGCTGATCGATGCCCAGCCAGTACCCAAGCGGTAATCAGCCCACCCAGCCAACTGCCCCCAGTTTATATACTGAGCATGACGTTCTACAGTATGGAATAATCCTTTGGCTAGTTGGCATCAGCTGTCCTGGCCATGCTCCCTCCCAGCTTCTTGTGCACCTCCTCACTGGCAGAGCATGGGAAACGGAAAAATCCTTCCTTGACTTGGGATAAGCGCTACTTAGGAACAACTAAAACATCAGTGTGTTATCAACATTATTCTCATACTAAATCCAAAACACACTGTACCACCTACTAGGAAGAAAGTTAACTCTATCCCAGCTGAAACCAGGACAGAAAGGTATCAGCAATAAGAAAGAGGAAGAGTAGTCAATACAGGAAAGAATGAAAAAAAAAAAAAAAAAAAAGTAATGTAGTATTTTCCCCATGGAAAAACCAGGTAGGTAGAAGAACTGAAGTAGAAAAGAAATTGAAAAGCACAGAGAAAAACACAAAGAATGTGAAATGAAAAGAAGAAATTCAAAACAAGATTCTGAGCAAGAAAAATGATGAAAAAAAAAAAAAATCAAGATGAAAACAGAATTGTGCCTTGCAGGATTAGCGTAATTTAACTCAAAGAAAAATTATTATTTACGTTTGGGTTTTGGTTGGTTTTTTTTTTCCTTTTTTGTCTTTCAGAAAGGGAAAGGGAAAAAGGAGAGAGGAATAAGGAGAGGAAACTACTTTTCAAGATGCAAAGTGTATCTCTTATGCGCCTTTCTTGTGTACCCACGCTTTTCTCCACTTCCATTTTTCACGTTATATGCTTTGAAAATTGGAATTATTGATTTAAGCAAAGCAGAAGTGGATATAAAGGATGATACCCATCTGAAACCTTTGGGAGATGATGTTTCAATGTGAACACTGAGTTCCTAACACATGTATGACATATTCTTAGGAGGTGGGAATAATAATGAAATTTGAAGTACTTCTTGCCATTAATATCAAGCTTAAATTTAGCCAGCTTGAAAATAATTTCAAAGTAGAAAAAAAATTATGATCTTCATTCACTAACTAATGTGCTCACATTATTTCAGTATAAGAATACTTACTTTGCATTCGTCATTTTGAAAGAGACAGTTTCTGAGGAGCTGCATAGAACACCTTAACTGCTTGATAAGGTTATCCTCCTATCCAGAGAAAAATATTTGAAGATCATCAACATAAGACCAGAATTAATTTTGTACAAGGCGGAAAGAGATTTCAAAGGAGAGGCGCAAATCTAAGGCATCAACATTTGGGTCACATCTCTTCAGCAGAGTTTCCTTCTGATCTCAGGTAGGATTCATCTCAGCTAGCTTTGAACATGTATACTAAAGACATTTGTAACAAGTTACTTGGAGTCATCCTCATCTCTCTTCATAAACCACAGATACTATTTCTAGGGGCACTGATCTGGCTAAATGCAGAGATCTGTAATGGAAAACTCCATTTCTCTTACCGCTAATGAAGAATTGGTGGGAACACTTTCTGGGTATTTGGTCCATCCTAAAGCAGACATCTAAAACAAGTCAAATGAATCACTCCCTAGAAGCACCTATTTTTCTTCCTTGGATAAAAACTAGGATAAAGTAGCTCTGTCTTGCAGATCTCTACATTTGGTCAGACCAATTCATCCTTGTATTCCCAGTGTCTTAGTTCCCTATCCTTAATAAAAGAAATAGTTTCCAACCTGATAAGAATATTACAAAGATAAATACAGACCTTTGGACTGTGAGGTACTAGACTGAGATTCAAGTATACAAGTAAACAAAAAATCTACCTTCATGACAGTGCTGTAACAGTAGAAGGCTAATGATGGCTGACCTAATTTCTATAAGGTTGACGTACTAAGCCAATTCTGAAAGATGATCAAATGTCAATAAGCTTGTTCACAACAGGAGACTATTTCTGTTTTATCAAGCATAAAGGAACAAAAATGTAAAATAGGATTCATGGTTAATCTCAGAAAAGGTGAAGCAACAATGCTTGCTTATAAATCATATCATGTACAGTTGATGACATTTAAGAGATGAAATAAAAGTCTATCTCAAAAAAGTTAATGGAAGCCATGTGCAGTAGATGAAAAAGAAACATACAAGTCATCATTACAAATGCATTTTATGACTGGTTTGTCTCGTTTTTAGCTAAAAGACATTCCTTCAAGAATTTCCATATGTATTAATTTAATAAATACAAATTGCACTAAATCCTATAAAATGCCACAAGCTACAACTTATACTTAATGTGTAAACTTCTAGGAGGTTGAAAAAGTTATAGATTGTGTTGATGGCACTGTTTGTATTTATTTATTTTAGGATATCTTGATTTTTACTAAGATCCTATTTTGAGGGGTTTTTTTTGAAATCTTGGCTGTTTGTAAATACTTTCCATACCCTTTCTTAGCATCATAGTAATAACTGTGAAAGAAAAGGAATATCAGGTAAAATACTTCAGTTGCCCTGAGAATGAAGCTAGGTCAAACACATTCTTCCCAACAGTTAAAAGGAAAGAAAGAGAAAAAGAAAAGAAGCTCTGATAACTTCCTTTTGAGAGCTGTGCTTTGAAGTAGGCTGAGGGGCAGTTTTGTGAATGATCAGCTAAATCTGACTATGAAAATGATGTCTCAGTTTCCCTCACGTGAAACTAGATTGCTTGTTGTTATGCATCGCATATGATGAACAGCATGCTGACATACGATGTAGCAACCTACAGTCCCAGGTCAGCAGGGAAATCTGCCACAAAGTCTTTTGCAAGTCTCTTTCAAAGAATTCTTAATTAAACATAAACAGTCTTTCTAACCTTTCTCAGAGGCTCCTTTCCTTCAATTTCTTTGAAGTTTTAAATTCCTTTCACATTTAGCAGAGGAGCAAATAACCCCAGCTTCCCCCTTCTCAACCCAAGAAACAAAGAACCAGCTGACTTCAACCTTACTGGACATATCCAGGGCAGGACACCTTTCAGCCTCCACCCCTTGAAAAAGGGATAATAAATGTGTTTAGGAGACGTCAAGAAAAAAATATTGTCGCCTTCAAACGTCAAGGTCAAATTCAAAATTTTTTAAGAGCTCACTGTTATGAAACACAGTTCCACACTCTCACAAATCAAGGCTAATGTCTGTTTGTGCCAATGCCTCAGAGAAAAATACTATTGAGCTCAAACAATGCAGAAATATCCTGCAGGAAGATGTTTTCTGCAATTTCTGCTTTATGTGGGAGTGGACAAGATATCAAACTTGACAGCAGAGGTCATTGTCTGTATTTTAATAATTCTCTCAGCTGAAAGTGGTAGAAAACAAGCAGATTGCAACAAAAATCTTATGAAACTCTTGTATGATGGTAAGACATAATCTATGTCTAGATGTGGTAAGGAAGAGCTGGGTGATGTGTCTGGAACAACTGGAAGGGAGGTTTAAAAAAAAAGGCTAAACAAAGAAATTACGAATGGAAAGAAGAAACTGGGAGTACAAGCGGTGGCAGGACCACAAGTACGAGGCAAAAAAGCTCTGACAAGAAGTTAAAGTCAGGGGTGACTGAGTCTGATGACAAGAGACCGAGACGTCCAGACCAAGTATGCAGGAGGACAAAAAATTAGAATTGGAAGCCAGATAATATGAGAAGGTACAGAATAAAAAACTATGACTTACATGCGCAAGCAGACTGGAACTGGTTTTGGGATGGGAGGGAGATTGAGTGGTACAGGAACAGACAAAAAAAAAAAAATGGCTAGCACTGGTTGAAAGACACTGAGAAAGAAAACCTGAAAAACAGAAAAATTACTCTTGTGGAAATAAGATGGGAAGAATCAGATGGATTGCATAGGACCATGAAGTCAAGGCTGAAAGTCCATCTATGTTTGAAAATAGTACAGTACTCTTAGATATTGCTGTAGGCTAAATAAATATCATAAATTGCGAGCACTGACAGGTGACAAATGGATGAACGTGCATGTGTGTGAATGTCTGCAACTGAACTTTTGCAATCTCAATCAGAAGCTTGCTGGTTACTGGCTTCAACCTGAATGGGCTAGTTGCCAATTCTGATAACCTGGACTAAAAGTGGGAAGTCCTGAATCCTCCAATTAATGAGAAGACATGAGACAGAACCACTAATTCAGAGGCTGATCATGTGTTGTGCTTCGCACATAGATTATTTAGATTAGGTAAACAGGAGCTTAGAGCTCTGGAAAGAAAAGCTGGTGGTGAAAAGAAGGATTCCTGAAAAGAAATCACCTCTGAAAGAAAGAAATGGGCCCAAAAAGAATGTGAAGATCCTGGCTGGAGGAACAATCCTGCAAGTGGGAGAAGATCCTAGAGACCAGAGAGATGCATGGAGACAAACACCAGCACATGCCCAGGGGCTTTGGCCAGTAACATCCAAGACTGGTAACTGAGCAGCTGCAAAGCACGAACTGATGTGGATTTTCTGCCTGACTTTCCTGAACTAGCAGTCATCTCCCTCTTGGAAAAGGAAGTTGAGACCTAGTGAACATAACTCTGGGTCAGAGAGTGTGTGAGATAATCAAGTTGATAAAAGCTCTAAAATCACTGAATCTTAAAGAAGCCCCAGTATCCAGATCCACTACAAGTTGTCATTTACTGTGTCTCACCCGTCACAGATATCAACAGTATCCGCCACCAGAAAAAAACCCCAAAGCAAACAAAAAAGAGCTGGGAAATGCCTTATCATATCAGTCTTTTGGTTTTTATAGTTACCTTTTTTTTCTGTGCTTTCCCAGGCTTTAGAGAATCCAAATTCAGCTGTGCATGAATATGTTTCATGTTTTCTATACAGCTGTCTATCAGGTCAACTGGAATACAAAATAATTAACATTTAGAAGTTCATTCACAATCAAAAATATTTTATGAAACATAAAAAACAGCTTTCTTGCAATGATCTTGATTACCCTTACCCTCCTGAACTGAGATTTAAGGATTCAGACATCCAGATTCTGTGAGTTCGTAATACATTGTTATCCTCTTGCTATCAGGAAGTAACTAACAGTCTCAGAGATGGAACATGTCTAGTTGAATGATCTCGAGAAGCAAGAATACACGAGTCCTCTTGCAACAGTCCTGTAAGAGGAATGCCCAAAGGAGGGACTGATAAGATGGAGAGGGGAAGATGATTTGAGAGGAAGAGGAGAGCAACTCATAACTCTTCAGGATATTTTTAACAATGCTGCCTAGAAGAGTGAAACTTCAAGAGATTAGGCCATGCATTTGTTACCCAACTCTTCCCTAACAGCAGCTGATCTGCTGCATCTGAGGTGAGACAAAAGAAAGCAAATGTTCAGGTGACTCAAAATGCAAAATGCTGAGTTAGGCTCTTTTCTTGGGATCTAGAGTCTTTAATTTATTACAAGATCATGGTGTGACTACATCAGTGGACAAGGGAAGAGCTACAGATGTCATCTATCTAGACTTCTGTAAGGCCTTTGACATGGTCCCCCACAAAATCCTTCTCTCTGAATTGGACAGATATGGATTTGATGGGTGGACTGTTTAGTGGAAGAGGAATTGGTTGGATGGTCACATCCAGAGGGTAGTGGTCAATGGCTAAATGTACAGATGGAGATCAGTGACAAGCGGTGTCCCTCTGGGGTCTGTATTGAGACCAGTACTGTTTAATATCTTCATCAGTGAGAGACAGTGGGACTGAGTGCACCCTCAGCAAATCTGCAGACGACACCAAGCTGAGTGGTGTGGTTGACACGCCTGAGGGATGGGATGCCATCCAGAGGGACCTGGAGAAGCTCAGGAGGTGGGCCCATGTGAACCTCATTAGGTTCCATGAGGCCAAGTGCAAGGTCCTGCACCTGGGTCAGGGCAACCCCTGGTATCAAAACAGGCTGGGAGATTAAAGGATTGAGAGCAGCCCCACCAAGAAGGACTTGGGGGTACTGGCAGATGAAAAGCTGGACATGAGCCAGCAATGTGCGCTCGCAGCCCAGAAAGCCAACCGTATCCTGGGCTGCATCAAAATAAGCATGGCCAGCAGGTCGAGGGAGGTGATTCTGCTCCCTTACTCCCCTCTTCTGAGACCCCACCTGCAGTACTGCATCCAGCTCTGGAGCCCTCAGCACAGGAAAGACATGGACATGTTGGAGTGGGTCCAAAGGAGGGCCACAAAAATGAGCAGAGGGATGGAACACCTCTATGAGGAAAGTCTGAGGGAGTTGGGGTTGTTCAGCCTGGAGAATAGAAGGCGCCAGGGAGACCTGATCACTGCCTTTCAGTACTTAAAGGGGGCTTATAAGAAAGATGGGGACAAACTTTTTAGCAGGGCCTGTTGCAACAGGACAAGGGGTAATGGTTTTAAACTAAAAGAGGGTAGATTTAGACTAGATACAAGGAAGACATTTTTTACGATGAGGGTGGTGAAACACTGGCACAGGTTGCCCAGAGAGGTGGTAGCTGCCCCATCCCTGGAAACATTCAAGGTCAGGTTGGATAGGGCTCTGAGCTACCTGATCTAGTTGGAGATGTCCCTGCTTATTGCAGGGGGATTGGAGTAGATTACCTTTAAAGGTCCCTTCCAACCAAAACTATTTTATGATTCTATGATCATAGGCTCATGGGATAATTCAAGTTGGAAGAAATGGCCTACTGAGGTCATAGAGTCCAACCTCCCGTTCAAAGCAGAGTCAGCTATAAGATCAGGCAAGGTTTACCTGCGGCCTTATCCACTTGGGTCTTGAAAGTGTCCAAAGACAGAGACTGCACAGTATGTCTAGCTACTTCTTGATTGCCTTCAAAGGGGAAATGTTTCTTTATGGCCAGTCTGACTCTCACGTTTCAATTTATGCGCATTCTCTCTCATCCTCCTACACCATGCACTGCTGTGAAAAACCTGGCTCTGTCTTCTTCAAAATCTCATAGATACAAGAAGGCTGCTATTAGGTCCTTCCAAAACCTTTTTTTCTTCAGGTTGAACACAGCCAGTTCCGTCAGCCTCTCCTCTAAGGACAGGTGGACACAACCACCTTGGTCGTCCTTTGCTGAACTTGCTCCAGTTTCTTGATGTCTTTCTTGTATTGGGCCAAAACTGGCTGCATTATTCTAGATTCAGTCTAACAAGTGCTACGTAGAGGAAAGATAATCCTTTCCCCTCAATCTACTGGCTGTGTTCCTGTTAATACAACCCAGGATGCTGTTAGTCTTCTCACATGCAGCTTGCTGCCTAGCAAGATCTCAAGGTCCTTTTCAACTCCCCAGTCAGCCTGTACTGCTGTAAGGGGTTGTTCCTTTCCAGGTGCAGGACTTTGCATTTGTATCTTAAAAAGTAGTCCTTAAGAGCTGAACGGGTGATGTTAGAGCTACAGATATCTTCAGTACATTGATTTGAACCCCAGAACTCCTCTTCCACTTCTCTATGATTTGTGTTGCATCACAGCAAGGATGACTTGAAGGCCGCTCTAGCACAGAACATGATGCACTTCATGCACTGGTAATGCCTTCACAGGAAGTCAGGTCTTAGATAATGTAGTGGGTCATCAACAGAAGAAGAACCCTGATTGAAGCAAGGGCCAAGTAGACCACCAGTACACTGCAAAGGAGCAGAAAGTAGGTATACAGCATAGGATTTGAAGTTTGGAGTTTTCTGCCACTATTGGGATCAGACAATGAGATATGTCTAGGCTATCTGTTTCAGTGTAATGTAGGTTTAAAAGAACGAAGAAACCAAAGAGATGCAAGTAATGAGAAAGCACCCAAGACAAAGCACACTTGGGCTGATCAGCAGGTATTAGATGCATGTTACATGAGAAATGCAAATTAACGAGTCTTCCCTGTGTTCTAGTGGGCACAAAAAGCCTTTGATTAGAGGTTTTTTACTTTTACTACTGCAAAGTAAAAACCTTAGGCATGAAAGATGTTGCATTGCAAGGGGAGAAGGTCCCACTTAAACTGTAAAATGGGAAGAAAGAAACAAAGTGGCAGGGAAGAACAAAGCTGAGAAAAAGAAGTCTCCTCTTCTCTAGGTACAGCCAGAACCGAGAACACAGGGCATACTTTCACCTACAAACCTGTATTGGCATAGCATGAAACAAGAAATGGAAGATACTGCCAGTGCAAAATCTCCAGTTTCAAATGGATGAATATGACACCAGCAGTAAAAGCTCACAGGTCTCTTCTCACTCTAACAGAGACCTGTGATTTCACCCAAATTTTTAGACTGTCTACAACATAATATTTTATCTGTAGCTGAAAACTTTAATTAAGTTTTCTCTGTAAAAATCTGCAAAAAATTGCCACTGAAAACTAGGTCTTTTGTTTTGACAAAAACCATTATTATTTAAAAAATGTGTAAAACATCTGCAAGCATTTGATTCATAAATCATTTAACATACATTTTGAAACGCTCACCTTCCAAAGCACATTTCTGGGCATTTTTACTGACAGCTAACAGAGACAGCAGTGCATTTGTAGCAACTTCTTTCAGCACATCCTTTGAAGATTTTCTTTCACAGACCTATAAATAATGCAATTTCATTATAAAAATGAAAAAGCGACCATATTAAAAGTAGTATTCATATCCATAAATATGTTGTCATAGCCTATATTTTCATTTGAATGATTCATCACTACATTCCTAACCAGAGTTCTCCCTCTCTACATTCATGTTTATAGTCTGTCTGCATTGAAGTGTTTCATTATTTTTTCTAATTAAAATGTTAAAAAAAAATTTTGTTTTGCTCCTAAGCCCACTCTTCTTACTCTTTTATTAACATTCTACCTTCCTAAAGCCTAGTTTCCCAGACCTGGCATTCCAGACCTTTCCTAATATTCAGGCTTGCTATCACAGACATTTCACTGATATGCCTCCATCTCACCTTCCTTCAGCAAAATGATGAAGAAGAGACATTAAATATCAATGATATTCTTTAGAATAAAAATATCATTGACACACAGAGAATTTTTTTTAGATACTTCCAACCAGAGAGAAATGGTAGTTTGTCTTATTTTTCTGAGGCCTTTGTGAGCATCACCATATTTCTAATAACATAATCTCTGTGCTTTCAAAGGAATATTTACTTGGAGTCATATAACAAGATAGTTGAAAGACGAGGAGCTGTCTGTGCTTTACATGTTATCCACTAGAGAATTTTGCCCATCTAGCAATTTTCCCTAAAATATCATTCCAATACTGACAACCAATATAACAGAAAATGGTATGCATTCTAATTAGAAGAATACAGTAAAGTAAGAACTGTTGCTGGATCATAGTAGAAAAAAACCCATATTTTAAAGTTAGCCAAAAATACAGCATCTTAAGAAAATCTTAATACTTCAGACAGAAATCTCATGCGTACCTAGCCATAGGACCTCATAGATTTTACACTTCTACATACATCACATATATCGCCTCTTATTGGCTTTAGTACTCTAGCTAGTAATTGCCTAACAAATTTTTCAAATTTTAATATGTAATAAAATATCAGTGTATGTTTTAAGGTTATCATTTATTGAAGTGTTCAGTGTAACCAGGACTGAAAAGGTCAAGGGATGAAGACTAGTAAGTTAATAACTTGGGAAAAAAAAAAAACAAACAACCCTCATTGATAAGGACAACTGACACCAAATTAAAGCACCAAAGCATGGACTGGGTTCTGCATTTATAGCTAAAAAAAAAAAAAAAATTCATATTTAGACTACAACTGGTTTGATTAGATCCCAAGTGAAATGTCAAAGCTATCAGCAACACAAGAATGTTATAAGTAAATTAACTATTTTTCTGTACTGATAGGTGGTGGTTTCTTTTCAAATTAAAGAATTTAGATGTTTGAGTAATCAAAAATATAAAAAGCTTAAAGTTTAAACTTGATGCTAATTTACACAAGCCAGGAAAAAACAAACTGTTGAGTTCCCTTGATCTTGCAAAACCTAAGAAGTAGATTTTGTGATTTATCCACTCAAAGGCTTTTGCCCTATAAGTTGCTACCTGTATTTATTTTGTCTTAGTACTTAGGGATATTTTAGTAATAAGAAAATATATTTACCTGTCAATCTCTTGGGTATTTTCCTTTAATTAAGTATTATGTGGCTGATTAGAACTGATTAAATAATTAAGGTGAGTTGTTCTATATCTGTATCTTTTAAAAAAGCTTTAATTTCATCTTACTATTTTCTAAATTTTATCTTAAAAACTAGCAAAATTCCATTCTTTCTTTAAGCATGCTCCTTTATGCATTTTTTCCTTACTTTGCAATGAAGAATTGCAGTGTATAATAAAAAAAGAAAATTTGTGTCAATCGTAGGGAACACTAAAATAATTAATAATTAATTGATGATTAACTAGTTGAATGGAAAAAATAACTCTATGTAAATGTATAATGCCTTCTGCCAGCAGATTCTATAGTTTTAAAATACTAATATTAAAGTATTAAAATGAGAATGGACACTTTTAATTCTTTTTTTGAAATTACTATGTATAATAAACTTAAGATGTCCCATAAATCCACAGCAGATCTAGCTATGTCAGTCTGCACCTACTGTAAGTTAGTTGAAGGGGAGATCACAGCCCTTCTAAAACATTGTAAATTTTATATCTAGAAAAAAAAGGTAGGACCTAAATTTGAGACTTTATGTATGGGTTATGGTTTCCTCATTACTTTTACTTCTGATCTGAAGACATTTTACTTCTGATCTTGAAAACTTTAACAAGGGTTAAAGTTTACATACACAAAATCAACAAAACCTTTCAAAGTCAGCTTGTGCGTTTACTAAATTGGTTGTATGCAATAATGCATACTAATTTAGGACCTGGTCTGCTAACATTCACACCTGCAGACTGGGTCGTAAGTTAGTATTTGCCATTACAAAAAAATCTACAGAATAGGTGATATGCAATTAGGATGATTAATGGAGATGACTGATTGTTTGAAAATTCTCTCTCACAGCCTTTTCTATGTTAGTCAATTTTTCGCTTGAGTGCTTCTCTTGAAGAAAGATCATATTTAGGTCTTTTGAGTTGGTTTTGATTTCTTTTTTTTTTTTTTTTTTTAAATAGCTTACTTTACAACTTACAGGCTCCTCTTTCAACTGCCTCTCAATGACCACTGGGGTGGGGGGTGGATAAAAAAGTAAACAAATATATGTACTTTGGTCTAAAAAGTTGAAGCTGTTTCCTTCCTAATTCTGTTATCCTTTTTGGGGGATCATAGCAGCTACATCCCTTTCATGTATTATAAAGCCCCAGACACCATAGGTTATCTTTTGAGCTCTTTTATGAACAAAATGCCGTGTCTGTCTACAGCTCTGAACAGTTAAAGAGCAAGTTAAAAGCTGGTATCTCTTACGATACTCAAAACTATGTCATAGTCTGATGTACTTTCATTGGCCTGGCTGCAGTCAATTCTTCATTGTATAGACTTTTTCTGTTGTCACCATAAGAATCATCACTTTTTGCTGGCAAAGACTGGTAATCAGCTATGTATACTTGTACAAAAATAGAGGAATGTAACTTACAACAGACATACTTTCATGCAATCACATTTTTTGTGCCAGAGCCAAGGAGTTCAATTTTAGGCACATACATACGTATTAAATACAAAAATCTAACAGGATATTTAGCAAATTATGGGATTTCAATGAAGTGTCTCCTGTTTTGCTGTCAGGGTCTCTGAAAATCATGTCCTCACAGGAAATCTCTATGCACAGAAATTATCTGAAATTAGTTGCCAAAGAAACAGGGAACTCTAGTTTTAGTGGTCTATACAGCAACGCCAAGAAAGATCCTCTTGGGAAGTTTCTCCTCCCTAAAAGACACCAGGTTCTCAGTGAACAAAATACTGTGTCCCAATAAATGCTATAGACCCACAGTGGTGTGACACAGCAGCAAAGGAACACAGATTATGTGACAGATGATCAGGACAAGTCTTGGTAGGAGTGAGGTTATTCTACAAGAATTCAGCAACCATAGGAAGAGAACAGATGAAGTGATACTAAGCATTATTTTGGTCACACCATCCAATATGCACTAATACATGTTGGAAAAAAAAAAAGTTTTACATAGCAAGATAGCACTAAATATGATTCTTATAAAAAAATAAATACAAGACACTGACTCCAGAACATCAAAAATCATAAGCTACATTATGTTATATGAAAAGTGTGTCTTTCAGACAAACACTACACTTCTAATAATGGATCACTATTATTATTACAGTGACAAACTGCACATAATTTAAAGAAGGACAATGAGTATATAGATAAAAGAACCAAATTGTGAGGGAAAATAAATTAGACACAAATTTCACGTGTAACTTTTCTTATTACTAACTAATGGAAGATATTTTAACAGTCTGTAAATAAGTGAAGGATGTAAATGTAAAGGAGGTAAAAGAACCATTTAGGACAGTATATAGAAGTATAAATAAGAATAATGAGATTACATTAAGCATGACAGAACATTCCGAATAAGTATCTAGAAAAAAAACCATCTTGTCACCAATATATATTATGTTGGGCAACAAGTTCCTAAAAGAATTAGTGAAAATACACTACCTGGCCAATTTAAAACTAGGTTGGAAAATACATTAATGTATGCTCCTGAAGTGCAACAACACAGATCTTGCACTATCAGAGAATGAACTAGAAGTCTTAATGATTCATTTTGGTTCACAGTTTTTACGAAGGCAGCTGTTAAGAACAGCATTGCTGTTATTTACAATGGGGATAACTACGTCTCGAACCTTAAAAATCTCATCTCTTGTTTGGAAAAGCAGGAAAAAAAAGCGTATCAGTTTTTGGCAAAACATATTCTATCTAAGTGTCATCTTCTCTACATAAGATTTCATACCATGCTGTTGCAGCATAATTGCCTTCCAAGGCACTTCCTAGAAGCTGCTTCTTTGCAATTGTTCCAGCTTATTATGTGAATTTAAAAAATGAGTGTCATAGATGTCTCAAATTAAAGATGTCTTGGTTCCTAACTGGAAACAATTGATTTTTTCATTAAGCAACGACATTCCTTTTTAACAAAATACAAGAATGCAAAAATATGTCCTGCAATCACATCGTCAAATTTTAAATACCTGAATAATTAATGCAGTAAGTTGAGTTACTGATGCCTGGCATCCTTCAACATGATCCAGAAGAAAGCCAATGGTTGGATTCTGACATATACTCTGTTTATCTTGGAGCTGTCTTCTTCCTTCCTCATTCAAAAGGACAGAGAGGAACTGTAAACTAGCCGTATATAAAGCAGGATATGTGGTTGACAGATTAATACAATCACAAATGGTATCTGAAAGGTTAAACAGAAAAATATAAATTTTTATATTTCATTCTGAATAAAGCTTAAGTGCTTCAGAACTCAGAAAGACTTATCAAAAAGTGTGTGAGCCAAGAAGCAGTTATACCTGTGCACTGCACAAGGAATTCTACAAATTGTATGCATTTGATAAGTCTTTAAAAATCTAAGAAAGAAAAGTTTGAGTTTTATAGGTTTGAATGAATTAATTGCTCTGCATTAATATGACTATAAAAGAACCAAAAAAACAATTTCCATTTACTACATCACTCATTTGTTCAACAATTTTCTGAACTCTCCTTGCTTTATTCAACAGCTTAAATTATAATACCCAGTACCCATCAGCTGCTTTATGTGCAATTGGATTTGGATTCACCAGATCACTTAACACGCACCTGGCTGAACTTGAACGGACTATGCTTATACTTCAGTGTTGAAACATTGCAGAGAAGCTTGGTGATCGAGACCCCTGACTAGGCAAGTAACTAATGAAGGTATAATTAAAAAACAAACAAAACTCTGTATAATAATCTTGAATTCTGATATCTCTTATCTCCCCTCAAAACTTTGCTTTCCTTTTATGTCAGATAAAAAAAAAAAAAAAGGAAAAAAATGAAGTGCTAATGGATCATTTCAGGCTCTACTTACAGGTGCCACATTTGGTTAAGGTTTACAACTAGAATCACTAACCCATATATGCAAACAAAACTTTTGAACGGCCAGATAAATTCACAAGTCAGCCTGATGTAAGAAAGACTTATAAAAATCTAATTAAGGGAAAAAGTCAGTCAAGCTCTGGACTTTGGTTTTCATTCTGGATATGCCATTGGTAATTACTTAATAGCATCTAAACAGGAATGCCCCTCTTTTCTATTTGTTTATTTTATTAGTTACTAGGTTAAAACCCATCCAGGAATAGTTATTACCAATTATTGCTGTACAATGATTTGCAAGGGCTGCTGTCACAGATGGAAAAGATATTTGGCCAGTCTTCCACAATAATGTAGCTAGAAGGTTGAAAAAGTCTACCCGTGTTTCATGAAGTACAGATGTTAACTCAGTATCTGCAAAGATAATACAGAAAAAAGAAAAAAATCAAACCATTTTTACAAACCTGGATAGCTAAGCCTGACAACAACTGTCAAGTTAAATGAAAGTGGTAGGTAAATGAAGACCAGCCTCTGTCTGGCTATACAGGAAACAAAGTACTTCATTACCTAACCCATCTTTGGAGCTAATGGCGAGAATCGTGAATGTATTTCCCAAGAGAGGTTTCAGCAGTTCATCCTGGATTACAAGCTGAGAGTCCACCAATAAACATGATTTCAGAAGCCTGGACACAGATGACAAGTATTGAAGTAATAATAGCACCTGTTAAATATTTTTTAAAAGATATGAAATAAAGTCATATATTTGCACCTTCCGCACATTTTTTTTTAATTTAAATACTCACATTACCTCAACTGATTCATAACATTTTGAATTAATATACACCACTTAAATGAAATAATAGGATATAAATTAAAAATTGTTCTCCTAATTTTTACTGTAGAAGAAGAAGAAACAGACTTCCCAGTCTGGAAACACACATGTTAAATCAATTTTCTAGTGACAAAGAATAAAGTTCCTTGTGGGAAAGTCATGACTCTTGTTATATATACAGCATCATATTCTCCGGAAGCTCACAAAGAAAAACATAAAAATGGTCATTAATACTGACAAATACATGTGTATTTCCTGAAAAAGGAAGCTCAGTTTGAAGCTTTAGGAAAACAATTATTCCTGACATTTATTTATTCTCACAAGATTTCTGCAGAAACACATTTTCTTAATAACCTAGGTATCTTTCGTCAAAGTAAATCTGAATGCAAAGCGACAGAAGCTTTAAAATGGTGCTGTGCCATGAACACAGTATGTTCTATATGTTATATATACAGAGTTAAAATTGATACAAAAGTAGTTCCATTGACTGTAACCCTATATGCTTTGCATACATCAAAATTAGCTGAGAACTATGTAAGTGTCTGCAGGATTGGAGACAAAGCAAAGTAGCCAGGTTTGTTGCGGGAAATATATATGAAGTGTGTCAGTAAATGTTTCTGGCTCATACTTCAATACTGTACAAAGAAATTCTATTACATGATTTCTGTAATGGCTAAACTCAATTTGTATTTTCAAAACACAACTGGTTTTCAGTTTGATGGTTCTAGGTATAGTTCTAACACAGAAATTAATTGTTCTGTGTTGAATATAACACAGTGTATTTTCTCTTAAATATTGTCAAAAGCATGGAGATTCACATGAATGTAGCCTGTAGCAGTGTGTCTGGACTATGTTAACGAATACAGATTATGCAAACATAATTAATTTCATAATTTAAAAAATTAGAAAGTAACAAATGCTTCTCTAACCTGAGCTTTTACATGTTCTATATGACATGGATGACCCAATGGAGCTTTCAGTTCCAAGATACATCTCTCAACCAGATTAGCACTTACAAGACTAAAATAAAACAAAGTTGGTTAGAAATATACTTAAATAATTAAATATTCTACTAATTTAACATTCCATAGAAGAGAATATTTTAAATAAACAGAGTAAAAATAAATTATTAAGAACTTGCTTAAAATAGTGGGGTTTGGCAGTAAGTCTAGCGCAATGGCAACTATAGTAGCAGTAAAGTTATTTCAAAATAGACTAACACAAATTCTAGTGGCTGTTACTGCACTGGTAAAAAATGTTTGTTTATATTTGATGGTTTATTTTCTTTCCTGTAGAAGAATAAATAGCTCTGTAATAATATAAACTGTATTCAAACAAGGCGGGGGGGTTCATTAACCGCAGTAAGAAGAGCAACTACAAAAGCTCTTGAAAACCTTAAAAAAGCTGAACTAATTTTCATGGTTCACTTCTGGACTTCCAAACACTTTCTACAGATGAAAGAAGTTGTTACAATGCAAGTGGAAACATGGAATACAATCCAAAGACTATTTTGAAGTGGTTCCTTCTTTAAAAAAAGAAACAAAACACTAGGGTCTATCATCCAATACTTTCCCAAATCTGGCAAGCATTATTTACTCTCTTTTAGTGTGACAGCCGTTGGCTCATCCTCAAAATATTGCATACAATTCAAAGAAGAAAATCATAAAATGAACTGAAATGATCTGCAATTCTGAATACCTGACTATATCACATACTGTCCTACTAAAGAAAAAAAAAAATTAAAAAATTACCCCTCCAAAAAGGATGACTAAACGGCCACCTAGACAAACACCTAAAACACTACCAGAGGAACACAGGAGTCGTGTAGAAGGCAGACACCACAAATGGAATGACCAAAATGACTACCTTTTCTGTGAAAAAAAGAAATAACCCAAATTCTTTTCTTTTGTTGATTGTATTTTTAAAAAAAGGCATTTTTGAACACTTCAGAAGTGATCAATATACTTAACAGTTTTGGTAAGAAACACTGGTAGATCTCATTTCAAACTTTTCACCTCTATTGCTACACCTTGTTTGTAGTTCAGCAGTTATTGATCTCATACCTGCTGAGAGCTGTTAGCAAATGTGCTTGTTGAAGAGCGATTCTAGTATCTTTTGGTGTGACAACCAGCAGATTGTGCAGAAGGCTGCAAACGGCTGACAAAAGGGCAGGTGTGACTACAGCACGCTGTTTAGACAGAGTAGCAGACATGGGAGAATCATGTTGACTTGGAGATTCTGTTGTGGTTGTATCACTTTGACCTAGAATGTGTTTAATAAGAAAAAGAAAAAACACAAAAGATTAATTAGAACAGTTACATTAAAAAAATTGCTTTTTCTCTTTCATAAAATATCAAAGTTCCCTCTACATTTAAAACAGTATATTCTGGAATTAGAGAAGAAAAAAAAAACCCAACCACCAAGAAATCAGATACAGGAAAAGTATTACTTAAAATACTTCTGCAATAAATGTTCCTTCTACAAGGCACTAATAATCATTAAAGATAAATGGTAAATTTGGAAAGATAAGAGTTTTCACTTCTTTCTTTAACAGATTTTTTTTTTATTTGTACTCTCTCTACACACATCATGTTATGTATTTTTTTACATTATATACATTTTTACCTTTCTACATATAAAGATAACTATATATACATCTGTGTGCGTGCGCCTGTGTGTGCATGTGCATGTATGTATATGACAGCTTTACCAAAACTGAATGTTTTGAAAGGGTGACTGGATGACAGGAATAGAACCTAAGTCTTGAGCCACATTTCAAGCAGTATGAACCATTTTCACTTATTTCTGTCAAATGTATTTCACCCTATTTCATTTTCAAGGAAGTGTTTCACATTTGTCTTCCAAAACAACCACTAGAAGCATCAATGGTAACTGTTCCAGCAATATGCAAGCTTTATATGCATGTACAAATACTATAATATGGGCAGGCTAATACATTGTATTCATCATGTACACAAACTCAGTTTGACTTACCTTGTGCCATAAGCCGATCAACTACAGTTTCAGGAATAAAACTGGTTGAATTTGTTGGGACTATTGCCCGAAGCTCAGTAGCACTCCCCAGTGACGGTGATGCAGACCGAATCTAGAAAGACATAAAAAAGAAACTAGTTGATTCCAGCTTTTATAGAGCAGACTTCTATTTATATTTTGCTGAAGGGGTGGGAGGTGGGGAGAGAAACACCAACCCACCACAAACAACAAACCCACAAAACCAAAAACGATGTAAAAATTACTGTCCAAAACCAATTTGATTAAATTTTGCTCACTGTATGTATATATATGTAATTTATAAACATCCAATAATTGAAACTATTGAAAGATGTGCAATATGAACAGCCTAAAACATTTCAGTTAAAACCTGATCAACGCCCATGTTACTGGAAATTCCTCCTTTCGTCCTTCTTTTTCATCCTTACAATTGACTCAATCTACATTTGGACTAAGATAGAAAGGCATTACTGAAGCATTTAAACTCAAATTTTTCATGGACTATTTGCTCTGCTGAGAGCATCAACACTTGTCCATTTGTACCAGGACACGGTCAGATTAAAATATCATAAGCGCATTAGTCATCAGCTAAAGTTGAAGTTCCAAAGTCTTTCCAGCTCTGGGTACTTCTCTTAACCTTAGTCCTGTGATCCTTACATGTATTCATTTCTTGGTGAAGATACCAGATATTTACATGACAGTAGATAATTTTACTGTCATACTACCATGCTCCTTCTACCAATTCTACATTATCTATCATATTATTAATTTTGCATTCTTTCAAAAGTTCTTGATGCTCTTGCTACTGTGTTAAAACCACAAGCTTGAGATCAGAAGACCTGGAGTCTCCAGCTTAATAATATGCTTTTGTGACATGACAAGACCTGTGTGACCTGTTTCAGAGTATGCGACAAGCATCTCCCATGTCAGGTCACTTTTTCACTTCTGTTTTTTGTTTTCTAGCTGGACAATTTACATCAGATGAATCTTCAAGAGCGTCACTATACAGTGTAAAGAATACAGAACGTTGGGGAATCCAATGAAATCCCAAGACAGTTACTGCTTGAAGAATGATGTTACTAGAATTCTCCTCACAGTCAGCTTTCTAAGGAAGACTGAAATATTTCAAAGGTTTTCTTTTTTAAAGCTTTATTAGAATATCAGTTGGAATATTTTTTTACCTAAGGAAACGTCAAAAGTGACTTAATTGACACAAAGGGCGGAGGGCAGGAAATCACAGATTACTCCCTTCCTAGCTATTGTATCCTTGCAGTCAGGTCACTGCTTTCCAGGTTTGGCTTTGATTTACTTAGCAGCATTTGCAGCTACAGAAACTCTCTTAGTCTCTTCTCAACCCCTAGAAGGTTTAACCACACCTCCCACCCACCATCACTTCCAAATAGTGTTAGGCTTCTGCCAGCACATCTTTTCTTGAGACCAGAGTCCCTGCAAGAGCGAAAACTTGCCACCTCCATGCTGTAACTCCCTTCTCTCCCCTATTTTCTTCTGGTCTCCCACTACTGTCCATCCTAAAGTCTTGAATCTTTCTCCTCAAGCATGCTCAGTTGTTTCTCAGAAAAAATAGAAGGTTATTGTAACACAGAGAACAAGCTACAGTAAGATTTGGGGTGCGTGTCTGAAACCCAGGATTCACATATAGCTTGGGTCACACAAACACTAGGACATGCTTGGCTAAATAATTTTCTTGTTAGCAAAATGCCGAACCAAATTGTACTGACCAACTGAAATTCAAATCCTATTTAGATTATACAAATAAAAACCTTATTTGCTAACTGAAATAAATTATTTAAAGTTTTATGCTTGCTGATTTAAATAATTATTAAAATCCACTATTAAGAGTAACACAATCCATCTTGACACATGGTAAATTCTGCATTTATTCAGCACTATACTTCAATTCCAAGTATTCTAGTAAATAACAAAAAACCATAACTCTGTCTTAAAAAGTACAAACCCAACTTCTAACAGTCCATATGGTTCTTCCGCAACAAGTAAAGCCTTAAAAGGAATTATTACTATGCTGAGAGTCATCTTAAAGATATTTATTATGAATTTATACGAGCTTTCACATCCTAGCAAATAATATCTTCTACATTGCACAGCAATTCTTTCTCCATCTTCTAAAACTGTCTAAACACTTTGGGCAAAGAAATAAAAATAAGGTCTTAGATATGTTAAAAAAAAAAAATCAATAAAAGCTTTATCTGGTTAGACAAGTATCAGCTTCCTGCACTGATGGAACATTTATTGGTAATTGCTTCACAGTGGGACACGGGTTAAAACCAGAAATTTTCTGCTATCTTAACAGAAAACATACAGTAACACAATGAAGTTGTTTCCACAATGCTCTGCCTTCCAGGAAAGAAAAGATATTACCGCTTTTATAAATCACCTTTGATAAGGATGAACTGGGGATCTGAGACATTGTATCTAGTAAAGGATGTTTACTACTGCCACCATATTCTTTCTGGGAGCAATGAAGTATTCTGTTGCTTAACAGTGAAACAACAGACTTTGGAAGGGGGTTTAATTGGGGAAAAGAAAGGGTTGGGGGGGAGATGATGATCGCAGATTAGAACTACTACAAAAGCATACAAAAATTGTCTGAGTGAGGGTTTTGCCATTTATCTACTAGAAATGAATAAAAGGTCTTTTCTTAACCTCTAGTATAAAAATGCCTCTGGCATTGCTTTAATAGGCTCGCAGTGATTAATTCCATTCAGTTCTCTTTTCAAAGGTTTAAATCACTTCACTGTATAGCACTCTGGTAACCATGGTTCCAGAAAATAAAGCACGCATTTTTATAAAATAGCAAGAAGATTTCATACGAAAGAATGCCCATGACTTAAAGCTATCTGGGAAACATCTGTAGATCTTTAACCTGCAGCATTTTTAGCTCAAGTTTGTAAATAACTGCTCATTTTGCTAAGCAGTCCTGGGCACAGAACAGCCCTAGGGCGTTTATGCAGTGCAAAGCAAGTATCTCCATGCTGATTGGTGTTCTCAATCATACGTATTAAACACAAAACAACATGTTGGTCAAAATAAGAATAAGGATTTGTTCTCTGTAATGATAACTTGAGTTAATGTTTAAACCATGAATTCTATAAAAGACATAGATTTTTAATCTTCTCAGAATTGGAGTTTTTGCAGTATCCACATTCCAATTTACAGAAAAATAAAGATAAATTTGACAAAAATCTGTAATCCACTGAGATCTTAAAGACACCGAGTATACTGCATATGAGTTAACAGAGTACAGACAATCCAGCTCTGCTGCTCTCTTCTACATGACCTTGAATCATTGATTTCATCCCCACGTTGCTATTCTTTACTCTATAAAACAGGCAAAATCGTACTTATGGCTTCTGCAAGACCTCTGACAGACTATTTTATAGACTAAACTAAAACAGAAAGATTTCTGTTATTAACATACTTGCTTTTTAATTTTCTCAATTTTACTTTCTGCAAATTTGGGGAAAAATTTGGGGATGGGGAAAAAAAAAAAGATGAAGCCAAAAAGTAATTTAGATACTATTTTTACTTAAGGTTATATGAACCCTGTGTGAAATCAGCCTTTGATAGAGATAGCTCAATCAAAGTATTGGCTACATGAAATCTGAAAACAGAGAAAACTAATAGTGTCTTTTTGTCAGAACTGTTTTCAAATATAAAATTAAAACCAAAAAAATTCAGCAGACCTTTTCTCTTCACAGAAAAGAAATTCACATAATTCAGTAAAAAGACATCACTTTTGCTTCTGCAAAGATCTTCAGGATGTGGCTTACTGAAGAAAAAAAAAACAGTTTCAGTTTTCTAGACTGACATTCATGAAATGAATGGATATGGACATATTTAGAACTTTTTTAAAAAAAAAATTATTAAAATATCAGAGAAGAGCTTCTGATAGGAACAACTCTATTTGGTTTGATAGCTGGTAACTCTCAATTATTTGTGGCTGTTGTCATCAAACCTGTACCATACACAAAGAAAAACATCTTCCCCTTCCATAAGACCTGCAGACTCCCTTTCATCTGCGATGGGGAAAGCATGCCATCTAGTGGGCTTGGAATAACTACATCATCTTGGTACCATCAAGACATAAAATTTGGAGACAAACTTCTACAAACTTTTGGTAATGACTTCATAAAAGTATTTCTTTTTCTCATCCATCAAAATGGAAGTCTTTGGGCCAAACTGTAGGAACATAAAATTTGAAGTTACATATGAATAAATTGCAAATGCCTGACTTCAGGACAAGTTTGAGTTTTTAGAAGTATTTCCAAACTTTACTAGATAGACAATTGACAGTCATTAACTGCCCGCTGAAATACAGTTTGTATTTAGCCTCAGTTCCCTACCTCTATCTTTCTTCTCCTAATTAATATTGGCATTGGAACATCAGACCTCTGCATCTTGCCTTCCAGCTTGGAAACTTACCATCTGTCATGTCAGCACCAGTATTTTTTTAAAGGTAAGAAACTTAGGTAATAAAAACAAGAGTTTACAGCTGCTAAAAAGGTCCATGAAGGACAAATGGAAATTAAATTAACTTCTATAAATGACAATCAAAATTTTTGTGTGAAATCTTCATATGTATCAGGGGAAGGAGTAAAACAAAACAAAACAAAAACCAAACAAATAAAACTCTCTTACGTTAACTGTAAGGGCATAATGTTAGTAAACAGGAATTCTACAACATCTGGGAGACTGATACAAATGACTGTATCTTAGTGTTACATTGTGCTTTCCACTTTGATTAGTTGTCCATTTGTTAAATGGAATTGTAGAGCTGTACTTTTATGTTAAACTATGATGCTACTTTTTTAAAATTTTAGCTTAAAACTAGAGTATACTTCTTCCTCAATTATTATTAGAAATGTGCCAGATAACAGTAACAGTACTAGACAGCAATACATTTATAACAGAGTCAAAACAGTAAGGAAAAATTACAATTGTGAAATATTTTGAGAAAAAATTTCAATACTGGCTATTCTATGTTATTTTTAATCATGATCCACAGCAAAACTGGGCATAACAATTTTAGTCAATAAAATAAGACAGTATCTTGTTGTGCTTTACCAGTCTTTGTCATATCACCACATCTGTTTAACAGAAAGGAAACTTCTGAGCTATATTATGGCTTCCATACATTAGATGGTTATTCATAAATCAAAAATTTTTGAAGAAAATATAAAATTATAGAAATGGATTTCAGTGCAATGTGTCAGACTGTTCTTGGAGTTATGCTGCAGTCTTTGAAAATATATGATTTTTATCAGGTAACTAGTGAATGTTATAAAAGCTTCCTCCACAGCCTGATCTGATATTGCAAATCTAATCTGGAACTGGAAGAATGTGTTTCAATTTCTCTTCCTTTGCATTTGCCATCTTGAAAGACAGCATATGTTTACAGCTTTTCATTGCAGTAATCATCCTAGCCAGAAACAAATTTTTCAAGCAGCCACCTGCCTTCTTATATTTTTCTTGTCTATTTTGGGTCTTGCAAACACTTGTGCCACTTCTACATTTTATAGAAGCATTTTCAGAATCCAGAGTTTATTATGACACAGAATATTTAACCCAATGTACTTATGTGGTTTTGACTGATCCATTTCTGTAGCTGTGTAGTGTAAATATAGGTTCACTCTGAAAGGACAGTTTAGATAAAAGCAGCAGAAGTGACAACTATAGATGGAGATGACTGCTTTTTGTCAATAAAGCCAATTACAAAGTAATCTCTGGAGAATACGTCTTGCTGTGAGAAGCTACAGAATACAGTACTGCCTTATGCATTTAGCTAGTCAAGGTAAGCTATTTTACTTATTTTTGCTCGGGTAAATAACTGTAAAAGTTTTCTTTAGCATATTAAAGCTACTTCAGAGTAAATTTCAATTTAGTTTCATCTTTTTAATTTTCAGTTTAATTTCAGTTTTGTTTTGTGTTTTGTTGGGGGTTTTTTTTAGCATTTGTAAGAGTGTTACATTTCTTCAAAGCATCTAAGGAACAACTTTACATTTAAAATAAACAGATTACTCTGCAAGTTACCATAGTTTCAGATGTTGACTGAGAATGTGAAGATTGGCTTTGACTGGATGGACCCTTCCAAAGATTAAGAGAATCATCAAAATCTGTAGGAAAACAGGAATCAAAATCACAATTGAACAAAAAAAGTTTTCTTTTTCATTACTGTAGGACCAGAGAGCATAACAAGCCTTTCAAAGGATTGTTTGAATGAAACAGAAAAAGTAGCCAACCACAGTTATCCATCTGAAGATCTCAGAATATAAGTTTTCACACACTGTACCTACGAATTCTTATCCAGCAAATCCCTTGAATAAACAGAAATTAAATAAAATACAATTTTCAGTGCAACATAAAATAGTCTGGAAAAAGCTACACATAGCTCAAACTGCAGTTGCATAGCCTTTAGTCATGTGAAACAGTTCAGATTTAGTTTTATTTAAAAAGTAATAGTACAAAAGTATTGAAGATACAGGGGTCTCACAGCACAAACATAATGAACAGATGTGCTCATCTTCAAAAAACTTCAAATTCACATTTTAAGAGAAGCAGTTTCAAGAGAAGCCATATTCATAAAAATAATGAAGGCAGAATTACTTTGTAAATCTGTTTCAGAATAAAGAGTGTCAAAAATTTTATAGCACAAGCCTGTCAATAATAGGTTTTGAGGCTTTCATACATTTAGAAAACAGCAAAGAATAAAGCACTAGATTACACAGATTCTGAGTGCAAAACCCACAAAAGTAGAAGTCCTATACGTATCTTCGCTAATTACTAAACTGAGATAACTAATTTTAGTTTTAACATAACTTTGCAGATGAGTTTTTTTATATTCCTGAAAAATGTGAAGAAAATACATTGGGGAAAAAAATGACAAAAATAGTTTCAGGAAGATAAACCAAAGCAAGATCTTCTATTAAGAGATTACAAGGGACCTACTAAAAAGCAGAAACAGGTCATTATAGATAAACAACACAATTCTGAACACATGAATGAAGAACTTACAAGCCTTTCAAGCACTACAGTTTTAGAGACAGAGCAAGTGTCGTCCTGTCCTCCCTTTTTTAAATAAACAAAAATTTTGTTTGTTGTTCCTGAAATATCATAGATTATTCTTCCCCCTTATTTCAAAGCTCCTGGTAAAACATTTTTTGGCTTTGCTTTTCAATGACCTGATAAAACATATCTCAACTGCTCACCGAAAAATTCTACAGTCCTGGAGTTTGAGTTGCTCTTAGATATGATATTGCATCAGATAACAGAACTACCAGGAGGCACAAATAAGAGGACCATGGGAGAAATGAAATGTGTGGAATTGAAAAAAATTACACTCATAGATAAATAAAGCAGCCACAGATGAAATTGAGGATTTTTATGGCTGGAATTTTGTATACTGCTGAGGTACTTCTCTGATAACTCAGTGAGTTAACCAAGAATATTTCTTTTCCTTGGGTCTGTCAAAGTCATAACTCGGTAAGGGAAATAACATTCCTCTTCTGTTCATGCTTCTGTAACATAAGTTTAACAGAAGCAGACCTACAAGAACTGTTTAAGTCTGTAGCCTTAGAAGATGGAAATAGAGAAACTTAAGCATACAAAAAAAGAAAGAAACCAAAAAGGATGAACTTACTAATTTTCCCTCCCTTGAACAGTTTTTACTGATTGAGCTCTCTGAAGAATTTGCTAGCTTTCTAACCTTAAGATCATAATACTCATTTAGACAAGAATGTGGGTTCCCACAATGCATCATAGTAAGACTTAGAAATATTGCTCAGAAAATTATTAGTCAATATAAAAGTTAGATCTGAAATACTCCAAGGGTATACAGGTTAAAAAAATAAATCAATGCAATCTGAGTATTAAATTTGATCAGCCTATGAATTAAATTATATCTGAATGTCTTAGAATGCAGCTAACATGAGCATATTAGAGTCCGTTCCTACTCATGTATCTCTGAAGTTGAACACATCAAGAAAATGTAATGCAGAACCGATTACATCTTTTCCATCTGTAACTTTTAAAAGATGTAAATAACAGCTCAGAGCTTTTTCTCAGATATGTTAAACTAGTGACTGATCTACTTTTTAAATCCTCAGAGCAATATTTTGACTTAACAACATATTTAAGTTCATGGCTTATATAATCATTTTCCGTTCCATTTTTAGTAAGAATTATTTGAGGTAAGTTACTCAAAACTAGAAGTTATTTAAGTAGATTACATTAACATCACTTACCAGTTATACCACCTTTTTCTATGATGAGGTTGCCTTCCTTGGAAGAATTCAAATCAAACATGTAACATCCTAGGTAACAGTGTTTCACCATCTGATTCACATGTTCATAGAATTGGCAGTGATAAAAAAGGGCCTTAAGTGCAGGTTTTCCTGTCTGAGAGAGGCCAGATTCTTCATCATGTACACAGGGACCCTGAAGACATGAA
This sequence comes from Harpia harpyja, assembly GCF_026419915.1. Lineage (NCBI taxonomy): Eukaryota > Metazoa > Chordata > Aves > Accipitriformes > Accipitridae > Harpia > Harpia harpyja. The sequence continues at coordinate 15,207,852 of NC_068944.1, read as the reverse complement.
ATCCACAAACATTATTGCTTTAAAAGAATTTTCACATAAAATAAACTGGTAAAAAAAACCTGAATTAAGCCTAATAACTGTGTGTGTGTGTGTATATACATAGCTGGTTTACAGCCTATAACTAATAGATTCCAAAAATAAAATGTAGATTTTATTAAGGCTGAGCTAAATCATAATATTTTACAAAAACTGTAATGATTTATCAAAATTGAAGTAGCTATTTAGCTCCTGAGAAATTTGTTAACAGCTAAGTAGAAAGCCACAGAAAGCTGTAACTGGGTGGTTTTAAGATGGTATAAGTATCAGGAGACTTTACAATTTTAATTTCTCATTTAAATCTACTAACAGATATCAACTAATAAAAAAAGTTTTCTTTGGAAAAAGAGCACACATACTAAGAGTAAATGTCCTGAAACGTCACCCTGTTCTAAAGTATACTGCCATTACACTACATCTATTCATGTCAGTCTACTATGATAAAAGGGTTATTTGGAAAACAAGACATAAAAAGAAAGAAATTATCTTTGAACAATGGTTTTCAGTCATTTCTTTTAAAATACTGACTTCAGGAAAACTTTTGAGAGCAAAGGATTTGCACCTGAAAAGAAAGACTTCATAGTCTTATTTCAAATAAACAGTTTGATTTGACTGCCTTTTTTACAGTATTTCTCCAGTGTTTTCTATGGTAACAGAAGAAAACAAGTTTTATTAAGCTACAACATAACCTGTTTTAGAGTGACCATAAAAATGGGCAAAGGAACCTAGACTGAGAAAAATTCAAACCAATTACATTCTGCAAGACAGTTTTAGGAGGCATCTTTCAGTACTTCAAAAAGAAACTAGTTAAAATTATGGAAAGAAAATTCATCAGTGCTAACTAGAAACTTTCTTTGGCAGTCAGGAGAGAGCAGACGTAGATCAACTGCAAATAAGTAATTTGAAAAACACTATTTGTCCCCAGGAGGCTCTAGATCTCCCCCAACCCTTCCATTTACACTGAACACAAGCTTACTTTCCAAGAAAACAAAACAAAAAACAGATAAAATAGAAGCAGAAAAATTATTTTGTGTTACAGAGTAAGTTATAAGCAGAGTTTTGGATGGCTACTGCTCATTCTTTTTGGTTTCTGTAACATACAAACAGACTATTTTCACTATTTGCCTTTTATGCCAATTAATGGAGAAACAGATAGGACAAACACTTTGAAAAAGAATGTAGTATTTCATGTAAACTGTTTGCGATGAATTATAAAACTTTACTTGTACACTGTCAGCAATATACTTAGACTGTATCAACTACGACAAATGCATACTTTGGAAGTTTTGTTAAATTTAGTCAAAATTTTACTATCCAGAACTGCCTTCGCCAGTTTAAAAAGCTATGCAACACATTTTACTGTACAACAGGGCCCTAAAAGAGTTACTCATCAGTTACATTCATACAGTGCTCCAACTTCAGCAATCTTCATACAACACAGTATGTTGCAGTCTTAGAATACTTTGCACTGGTTAACTTTACTCACAACAAAAAAAACTTCCTATGCCACTTTTTAAAGTGACATATCAAAATGAACTATAAAGCAGATCAATTAGGTAACAGCAACACTACAGACATTCTCGTGAAGATACTGGCCTACAAGCTCTATTAACAGCCTTGTCTTTTCCAGCCCTATTTGCCTAAGGGATAAAATGATAATGTTCTACTTTGGCTATGGTACATTATTGCTGCTATTCCTCGAGATCCGCTTAATAGCTCTCCTTTGAACTTGCTTGCATTAAGGTCGACAGACAAACCATCTTATTCAGTGCAAGGGAAAAAAAGTAACTCTGAAATATAGAATTTGATCCTGGATGTCTTACAATTTTAATTGTTGTTTGTATTTTCAACAGGTTTAATTTACCAGTTACCATAAAGTGTTGTTTGATAATATCTTTCAGCATGAACACTTATTAAGTGATGAGCAATTTCCATTAAATTGCACTTCTTAATAAGAATCACATTGACTCAAAGCTTCTATTAATTGCACTGGAATTCATCCGGAATTCTACAACTGGATTCAATTTTTGTCACCTCACCATAGTTGTTGAAATGTTAAAAAAAGACTAAGCAACTGTTAACAGAGTTTATATCAACAAGTCACAATGGCTGCCCCTTGTAAATCCCCTGCTATTATGGATTTAAAGAATTACTATTCATATTGATAAACTACAAGCAGTAAGACTGAAACAAGGGCCAGATTCATAAGATTACTTGAACATTTTCCTTTGTGATCAGATGTAAACAAAAGATAAGACATACTGTAAAATGCAGGTCTGCAAGTGATAGCATAATTGATTTTGGGTGCAGCTGAATCATAGATAACTTATCCTAGTAAAATAGGAGGAATGTCTTTCAGCACTAACTTGATCTTTTGCAGAAAGGAACAGATAAAACAGGATATGGTTGCATCTGCAAATTTCTTCAAAAAAGAACATACACACTTCTCATATAAGTACAATCTCACATACTGGAAGGAGCAAGACAGACAGAAAGAACAGGTATCAAGGCCACAAAAATTTGAAAAATGGGGAAGTAAGATCCAAAGATCTTTATGTAAAATGAACCAGACTTGCTGAAGGTAACATGAGATGACTGACTCAAGGTCAGAACTGGAAAAGTCTCCGGTTTGTATAAATATCTGATGAGAGAAAGTAAAGGGAGACAGACTCTTCTCATTGGTATCCAGTGACAGGACAAAAGGCAATGAGCAAAAATTGAAATACCAGAAATTCTATTTAAACTTAAGAACAAACTTTTTTCCCCTGTGAGGGTAGTCAAACATTAGAACAGGTTGCCCAGAGAGATTGTGGAGTCTCCATCCTTCAAGATACTCAAAATCCAACTGGACACAGCCCCAAGCAACCTGCTCTAGTTCACCCTGCTTTGAGCAAGGGGTTATGTTTTCAAGAAGCATTTAAATTGACTTAAGCAACAAGCAGTTTCATCTTTCTTTGGAAAGGGTTGTTTCTCATCACTTACATATTTCTTTCAAAACATTTTATAAACACCATATTCTCAGCATTACTTCTTCCTCATAGCCCTCAAATCATGTTGCATTCCAAATGTGGGTAAAATAAATGACCAACTTCTACCCTAAAACATTAATGATACTATGTAAGTAAGCAATCTTCCTAGGAGCCAAAAGATACTATATTCATGGAATGTAACATACATACAAACTAACTTTGGTTCTTTTCTTGAGCTTGCTGGAAGTCTGAAAGAAGTTTGCCTATTTGTATATTTCTCGATCCAAAATGTTACCTTCGACATGTAGGTTTTTTTAAGTTTATATTTTATAGGTATACTGACATAAGTTTTTGTATCAAATAATGTCTCTCTGTGACACTAGGACCTTTCTCATCAAATGCAATAGTCACTCACTTGCCAAAGACAATCTTTCACGTCTTCTGTAGCAACTGGAATCACAAGGAGATTTTGTAGAATAAAAGCGGCCTGAAAGAAATGAAAGCATCAATATTGCCATCTAGACATTACAGTTCAAAAAAACACATCAGATTGAATACCACAGTCTACATATTATTTCATTGCTTTAGCCGTATATTAAAACACAAAGAATTTTCATGTTCATGTTGGAAAAAAAGAATAATTAGAAGGGTAAACACCCTCAAACTTCACCTATGATACATGTCATTAGAAGAGAAGGCTGGTAAGGAAAAAAAGACAAGGAAGAGATGGAATAGAAGTCACTAGGAAACAAACTTATATTTTTTTTATAAAATACTTTCATCACTGTTCCAATACAGCCAATCTTGTTGAATAAGCATTACATAGCGAGAAGTACTGGAAAAAAAATCCCTGAGCAGGAAAACCTGGTTAACTGTTTATGACCCTTCACTCTATTGTCCTCATGTATTGTTTTTTAATTATTATAAAATAATTGGGATAATGTAGGGAACACATTGGGACAGACACATATGTTCCAAATATTTTCCTTTTTAAATATATGGCATGTGTGTTTTTCTAATTTATATTACACACATATCACAAGTATATGTGGGTGGACTGAAACTGCTTTTTTCTTATTTTATCAATCTTTTGTCAATAACTTGACCCTTATGAGACTACTGAAATGATTTAGAAGTTAACTAAAACAATGAAGCATACATTCTCAAAAGCATTTTGCACAAATAAATTCAAAATATTACTTTGGAATATGTAATTAGTTGAGCAACAGAGCTGGGAAGAAACTAACCCACTATTTGTCACAGTTGCTCTTTCTTAGTCATTGGAAATCAAGAAAAACCTTACAACTAGAGTTGATAGAAAGTTGCAAAAAAAAAAAAAAAAAAAAAGGTGTACACAGTTTAAATATAGTATTATACAGGTTCTATGTGCTGTTCTACCCAAGTACAAACTTTCAGTTCTCACAAATAAAACTCAGTGCCTAGGCAAATTAGATTACTTCATGTCTGCAATGAAGAGGTATTTACTACAGATCAGGTGATGAGTACGCACCAAAGTGTTCATAAGTGGAACAAAACAGCCATTAAAATCTGGGCTAATTTGTTACACTTTAGCAACCTATTTGTCTGCCTGAGTAAGCCTTAGGAGTTTTTGTGCATTCACTTGTATTATTTAGATTTCTGCTTTTACACTAGTCATCTGTATTTGTTGCTTCTTGAGTAATTCTAAATAAGAAACTAAACATTTATTTTAATTAGGTAGTATTTAACTCACAAAGCAGTAGGTGTTGTGCAGCATCACAGAATAGATACATAAAATAAAAAATAAATAATAATAAAAAAATCTTTTCTCCTTAATGAAAAAAAACTTGACAATCTAAGACAGCAGAAGGGCACAAGAAACATACCTCCCTGCGTACCATGCTACATTCAGACTGGTCCAGAAGAATGTTTATCACTGTTCCCCACAGCCCTCCTGAAATGTTCTGGCAACTTTCTGCTAAAGCAATACATCCTATTTCAAGAGATGAAAGAGCTGATCCTATTCCAAGTGCTGTAAATCTGACCTAGTATATACAAGCACAACACAAAGTGATATTGCTTACAGTAATTAGCAACACATTTTTTAAATTATTAAGTTGTATCAACTGAATCTGGAGCTTCAGGGAATAATTTAAAAAGTAACAACCTCTTTTCCTATATTTCTCTGGCCTTACAATCACAACTATGTGTACTTAAAAATGACAGAATTAATAAAATAGATTTTTGAATACTTAAAAATATTAAGATAGCCTTCAATATCCTCCACATTTTACCACATAAAATAGTTCTATTTAGCAAACAAAATTTAACAGATTTGCATCAAATACATTTGCTCTAAATTTGTAATTCATGTCAACATTTCTGCTTGGCAGCTAAGTAACAGCAATGTCAATGAAAAGTGCTTATGAATCATGATCATCAGTGACTAATGAAAGCATAGAAGACAGAAGATGTAGGGAAGAATTTCTCAGATTATATTTATATAGAAACATTCTCCTTAACTTTATTGTTACTGTTATTTAGGATATAGTCAGTAGCATTTTAAATAATGCAAAACAAAATGAAATAAAAATTTTGCAAATACTTAAGGGTAAAAATAGGATATCAACTTAACATTGCATTAACTAACCTCAGGGTCTCTATCCACCCATAAAGGAATCAGCCATGCCAGACCTAGCTGAGAAGCAGCTTGTTCTTCACTGTTATCGTACGGCAAAGACCAAAGAGATATCCAGTCCTGATTAGGAAACAGAAAATAAATTAATAAATTATTTTACAACTCTTTCAATGCCATGCCAGTCTACCAACAGCCTAAGCTACCAGTGACATACTAGAACACTTTAAACACACACAACACTGATATTCCAGGAAAAAATTTTGATTCTGTCTCTATAAACAGGTATTTAACCTCCTGACTTCACCTACTGAGTAAAATTAAATTTGTGTTGTCTTCTTCATAGAATTGGGACAGCAGTGTTAAAGAGAGATTAAATATTTTACTTAAAATACTGGGACAATTATTTCTATTCAAAATTTACTCCTTACATTTTTAATTTTTGCTTATTATTAACATTACCTGTCTTTCTCTCTTATATTATACATGTGCAGAAAACTATGAAATAAGAACATGCAATTACTTCTTTGATCGTAATTAATTCTTTTTTCTTCATGCACCTGCCACGTGATTAAATAAACGCAGGCACACTACCACATAGTACTTAGCTGCAGATTCCATGAAATCATACTTGGCTTTGCAAATTAATTTCTTTAGTTCAGGTCAAAATAACCCCACACCTGCGAAGTGCTCTGTTTAACCATGGCAGTGCACAAACAATGCATTAAGTTCATAACTTCCGTCCATCAGTATGAGCTAAAGGATCTTATATCTGACTTAACAAGGTGGTTCTAATAACGAAGAACCATACCGGTTCATAATACTGCTACTGAGCAAAAAAATAACTTGCTTTAACTAGTTTTTATTTCAAGTCATTCTCAGCTAGAACTAAATCTGGCCACTATCGTAAGGGACAACAAAAAATGTTTTTACAAATATGTTAACAGTAAAAAGAATCCCAAGGAGAATATCTTTCCTTTAATGGATACAGAAGGGAACCTAGCAACCAGTGAAGAGGAAAAGGCCGATGTACTTAATGCCTTCTTTGCCTCAGTCTTTAATAGTGAGTCCAGTCATCCTCAGGGTACTCCACCTCATGAGCTGGAAGGTAAGGATGAAGAGCATAACATACCCCCCTTAATCCAGGAGAAAATAGTTAGGGACCTACTACGCCATCTGGACACTCACAAATCTATGGGACCTGATGGGATCCATCCAAGAGTACTGAGGGAACTGGCGGAGGTGCTTGCCAAGCCACTCTCTATCATCTATCAGCGATCCTGGTTAACGGGGGAGGTCCCAGAGGACTGGAGGCTTGCCAATGTGACTCCCATTTATAAGAAGGGTCAGAGGGAGGATCCTGGGAACTACAGGCCTGTCAGCCTGACCTCGGTACCGGGAAAGATTATGGAACGGTTTGTCTTGAGAGCACTCACATGGCAACTCCAGGATAAGAAGGGGATCAGGCCCAGTCAGCATGGGTTTACAAAAGACAGGTCCTGCTTGACCAACCTGATCTCCTTCTATGACCAGGTGACCCGCCTAGTGGATGAGGGAAAGGCTGTCGATGTTATCTACCTTGACTTCAGCAAGGCCTTTGACACTGTCTCTCATGGCATACTCCTTGAGAAGCTGGCATCTCGTGGCCTGGATAAGTGCACTATTCACTGGGTGAAAAACTGGCTGGATGGCCGAGCCCAGAGGGTCGTGGTGAATGGGGTGAAATCCAGTTGGCGGCGGGTCACGAGTGGTGTTCCCCAGGGCTCGGTGTTGGGCCCTGTTCTGTTTAATATCTTTATTGATGATTTGGATGAGGGGATTGAGTGCACCCTCAGCAAGTTTGCAGACGACACCAAGTTGGGAGGCAGGGTCGATCTGCTTGAGGGTAGGGAGGCTCTACAGAGAGATCTGGACAGGCTGGATCGATGGGCTGAGGCCAACTGTATGAAGTTCAACAAGGCCAAGTGCCGGGTCCTGCACTTCGGTCACGGCAACCCCATGCAGCGCTACAGGCTTGGGGAAGAGTGGCTGGAAAGCTGCCCAGCAGAGAAAGACCTGGGGGTGCTGGTTGACAGCCGGCTGAATATGAGCCAGCAGTGTGCCCAGGTGGCCAAGAAGGCCAACCGCATCCTGGCCTGTATCAGGAACAGTGTGGCCAGCAGGAACAGGGAGGTGGTTGTTCCCCTGTACTCGGCACTGGTGAGGCCGCACCTCGAGTCCTGTGTTCAGTTTTGGGCCCCTCACTACAGGAAAGACATTGAGCTGCTGGAACGTGTCCAGAGAAGGGCAACCAAGTTGGTGAGGGGCCTGGAGCACAAGTCTTATGAGGAGCGGCTGAGGGATCTGGGGTTGTTCAGTCTAGAAAAGAGGAGGCTGAGGGGAGACCTTATCGCTCTCTACAACTACCTGAAAGGGGGTTGTAGTGAGGTGGGTGTTGGTCTCTTCTGTCAGGTGGCTGGAGATAGGACAAGAGGAAATGGCCTCAAGTTGAGGCAAGGGAGGTTTAATGTTAGATATTAGGAAAAATTTTTTTTACTGAGAGGGTTGTCAAACATTGGAATGGGCTGCCCAGGGAAGTGGTTGAGTCACCATCCCTGGAGATATTAAAAAAGTGAGTGGACAGGGTACTTCAGGACATGGTTTAGTGGGCATGGTTGATGGTTGGACTCGATGATCTTGAAGGTCTTTTCCAACCGAAATGATTCTATGATTCTATGATTAGACTGTGTATTTTAAAGTTAGCATTAATTTATTTATTTTTCTAAATCATAGTTATCCAGTGCACCTCTTGTATAACACTGCTTGCACAGAGGAATAAGGCTAATTTTGTATTTCTCTTTCTGTAGGATTTGATGCTAAATAACATGATAGTAAACAACAGCCAAGATTTAAAATTTCTTTGAGATTATGTTATTAGTACAATCTAGACAGTAACACTGTTGTATACACAGATTATGATTTATAGCCACAAAAAAATGCCACCAATCACTATGCTACTATACGTATTGTTCTACAAGACTGATATTAAAAAAAGTCCACTCCTTCATCCATTCATTTATGATCTAATTCTTTGGATGCTGCAGTCTTCCTGCAGCGTACTTAATATTTCGTCCCTCTGCAATTTTAATAAACTTTGTCAGCACTTAATATCTTGAAGGAGGAGTACAGAACTGAAGAAATCTGGAATTTAGAGAAGCAGGTTTACTGCTATTTCTAGTTACATATGCCCTTGATCATACTGAAAGGTATTGACTTGTGGCTGTCACAGATATTAACAACAGTGGATATTAATTCTCCAAAATGATTACACTAAACTGTTGAATTTGCTTTAACTGCTCCAGGATGAAGGCCATTTTTTATAAACTCTCAAAAATTTAGCTCTAAAAATACACACATGGACACAAAGCACAGACATAAATTTTGCTAGTAAGTAATGATAGCTCCATTTATAAGTGAGACAATAATTCTTTCATGTACGTATATATTCTTTCATGTCTACATATAAAAACACGCACGTGAAAGAATACACATATGTATGTGTAAACAGATTAGAAAGCCTCTTATCTACACAAGGCTGAAGAAATAATGCTGTTATATATCCTTAAAATTATTCATCCTACATAAAACCTGGATTTCTCATTTTTTATAGACAGAAAATTATACCTTATTCTGATAGAAGATCTTTCTAAATCCACAGTATTAGTTGCAGAATTATTTCAGTAAGTTTAGAACTGAATCTTCAACTTTCTTGTATACTATACTCTATTCTATTCATTTATCTAACATTACATACCAAATGAGATTACCTGATTTTTTTTTCATTTTTACTATGTGTTGCAATAAAAGACATCTTCCACATTTGAAAATCCATCATTTAATTTTAGCTGTTAAAATATATCCATGCATAGCCCTCACAAATGACAAGATAAGGACAACTGTAATGCACTTACTGTATCCTTGGCTTGAGCCATCATTTCATGAGATAAGTGAAGCAAGCAAAGAACTGTGCTTTTCGTAACACCTTTTCCCATGAAAGACATAGCGTTTCCTCCCCATTCAACATAAAACGATGAGATGACCTAAGAGTGGGGGTACAAGTTCATGGTAGCTTTACTGTAAGTAGTACACAGGTAGAGTACAAACTGTCCTACGCACTACTAAATAATAATTTAAACTCATGAAAAGATGGCAGATTTTTAGCTGAAATTTAAGAATTTACTTACTTATAAGTCATTCAGTCATGCAATGGTTTCCTATATAGTTAAACCTCTGAAGTTCAATGGTTTTTATTTGCTTCTTCAAATGAAGAATGCAGTGGAGCTTAATAATAAGCACAATATTGAATAGAAACCTGAAAGTTTGTTTTTGATGCAAACAGTCCATTTATTGTACCCAGTTTTTTATGCTACGTTTGGAATTAAAATTATAATTTTTCAAAATTCTGTGTTCAAGAAAAAGGGTAATTTACATGTTTTATTGTGATTTGAATTGGAATGAATATATCAGCTTTCTATATGTCGTGGTTTAACCCCAGCCAGCAACTAAACACCACGCAGCCGCTCACTCACTCCCCCCCCACCCAGTGGGATGGGGGAGAAAATCGGGAAAAGAAGCAAAACCCGTGGGTTGAGATAAGAACGGTTTAATAGAACAGAAAAGAAGAAACTAATAATGATAATGATAACACTAATAAAATGACAACAGTAATAATGAAAGGATTGGAACGTACAAATGATGTGCAGTGCAATTGCTCACCACCCGCCGACCGACACCCAGCCAGTCCCCCAGCGGTGATTCCCCGTCCCCCACTTCCCCATGGGACGTCACATGGTATGGAATACCCTGTTGGCCAGTTTGGGTCAGGTGCCCTGGCTGTGTCCTGTGCCAACTTCTTGTGCCCCTCCAGCTTTCTCGCTGGCTGGGCATGAGAAGCTGAAAAATCCTTGACTTTAGTCTAAACACTACTGAGCAACAACTGAAAACATCAGTGTTATCAACATTCTTCGCATACTGAACTCAAAACATAGCACTGTACCAGCTACTAGGAACACAGTTAACTCTATCCCAGCTGAAACCAGGACACTATATCAAATTCTAATGAACAGAAATAAAAGGTCACTGGATCATAACATAAAATAAACAGTCTCTAACCAAATATCTAACCATACAAGTTAAAATAAAAAGCATGCTGCTTTCAACAGAACATGCTCAAGAATATTTTTTTTTAAATTATAATCTTAAGACTTACACTTCTAGATGTATTTTTCTCCCCAAAGCATGGCAATTTAAACCTCTCCATTTTTGCTGCTGTTCTTTCTTTCAGTGCCCCACTACACAAGAATTCCTTTCAAACCCACTTTCTTCCCTCCCCTCAAAAAGAAACCTACATTTACTTTCATATTTAGGCAAGTAAAACTGCATAATTCTTCTGCACATAGAGCTTATGTCTTACCAGTTGATTTCATTCCATAACATTTATTAAGGTTTTGTCCACTAATAATCTTTCTTTCACATGGCACGATCTATCACCTTGGTACCATTTTTAGTCTAGATTTCAAACTGCAGAACTCATCTAATCAAATAGCTCTAAAATATTTATTTCTACTCAAGAAATCTTGGCAGGTTAAGACTTCCCCCTAAAAGACTATCTTTTTTTCATCACAAATAGATTATCATCTGTATACAAACTTTCCTGACACTTATCTGGTTGCTATTCACATCATTCAGAATCACAAATGAATCAAAACTACTTTAAGACTTTTCCAAGCCTCTACCAATGCAACAAATAGATTTTAGTATTTGAAACTACAAAGAAAACTTCTAAATATACCTACCTTACTGAATACTCATAAAACAATCAGAAAGCCAGACCTATGCTTCTCCTACAGTTTTAAGAAGACTGGAGTTCTCAAAAGATGAAATTTTAGGAGCAAAAACTAATTGCCTGTCACATTCATGGACTTAGCAAACGAATAAGAACACTGAAAACAAGAATGAAATTTTGGCTTCCCAACAACTGCA